>NW_004955538.1:2886940-3022984 GCF_000276665.1 Chinchilla lanigera | reverse complement strand
ACAGTAACATTATGCCCGTAGCAGTCATTTGACAAATATTTATGGAGACAAATGTGACTCTACCCAACTGCCAGCTAATGGCTATTTCCTACACATATAAACGCACTCGTATTCTAAGGAAAAGCTGGCAGACCTGAAACTCACAGGTTTTCTCCCAAAATCACTGTTTCTCCCGATGTGTGCTTCTGCCCTCCATCACTATGAACACAAATGCTGATCTATTCTATACGCAAACTTCCAGCGGCAGAAGAGATCTGACCTATCGCCATGCTTCGCCAGACTATGCTACTTGATTTAAAGATCATTTTGAAAAAGTACAGTTCAACACAAATCAATCTTTTCAGAAAGGGAAAGTCTTGCAGCCTTTCTTGCAGTCCTCTCCTTTCCTCTCCTCTCCTCTCCTCTCCTCTCCTCTCCTCTCCTCTTCTCTTCTCTTCTCTTCTCTTCTCTTCTCTTCTCTTCTCTCATGAGTCTTTCCACCAGTTACGGTTTATTTTGATTCAGATCTGAATGGCCAGCTGTACTTTTCTTTCTTTCAGAGTACCTGCTACCCCTCACCCCATTATCCGTGATGCCCCCTTTGCCCTGGGCATTGGCTTCCTGCTCCTGAGCCCCCTCCTTACTCTGAGCCCCATGGCGCCTGGTGCCCCTGCCCTTGCCCACAAGGTCTGGGGCTGTAAACTCCCACTGTAAACTGCCCACTGCTGAGGTCTGTCCTGTGTGGACGTCACACAGTGCCACAAGACACCACCAATCCCAGGAGCTCTGTTGCAAACCTGTCAGAATAGGACCTTAAATTGCAGTACAAATTCAGGAGAAGCAACATTTTCAGATTAAAGTGCTTATTGAGGAAGATAAACTTTTAGTGTCCTTAAATAAGGTTTTATCGTTTTCTTCAGGCTGTATCAGCCGGGACCTTCTGGAAGCCAGAATCTGCTCCAGGTCTTTGGAGCAGAGGGGATGTAAGCAGGGAGCTGGTCCCAGGCTGGAGAGGGTGTGCGGGCCAGGAGAAGAGGCTGGGGGTCATGTCAGTGAGGAGGGGACCAGGGACCAGGGAGGAAGGGGTTTTCAGGTGGGAGCCGAGCCCCCAGGGGTACCCGGCCGCTGCCAGAGGGGACACTGGGAAGAGAAAGGGAGAGTGAGGGTGACCTCAAGCCCTGCCCTCCTGCCCCTTCCACTTGCCAGAAGCCCTGGGGCAGCAGGACAGGAGGGGACACAGCCCCAGCAAGGGGCGAGGGCCCACAGCTCCACTCTGCCCCGGCCCCAGGGCTCTCGGTTTGCTCTTCTGAGGACATGCTAGTTTCTTCTCTCTTTCCTTTCTAGATTCCTGCTATTTGAAACAGGATGATGTTTTGAGTTCTGCGTAATTATAGGACATCCTTTCATCCTGTAATGCTTTCCTGTGCATTTTCAGTTTTTAATACAAGGTCTGGGGCTGTAAACTCCCAGTTCTGGGTCTGGGGTGTAACTCGGGGTGCAGCGTTTGCCTGCCATGTGTGAGGCCCTGGGTTTGATCCCCAGAACCACAGAAGGAAACAAATAAGCAAACGAAATGAGTAGTTTCATCTCTTCCTCATTTGTGCTCCTGAGCACTTCCATTTCCTGTTTGCGTTTGCCAGAACCCCCAGCCCAATGCAAGTGGCAGCCGTGGGCTTTCCTGTGGAACTCGGGTGTCTGAGACAGGTGAGTGTTTCACGATCTGGGTGAGTCTTTTGTCAAGTGGCCACGCTGTCCCCGAAGGGCTGCTGCGTGGTCAGCTGGCCCCACTCTTGGAGATCTGGTGGCCACATGCTTGGGGGTCAGACAGCGCCGCACAGACAGCCAAGGTCAGGTCCCTGTCCTCAGCTGCTGTGTCTGTGATCCACAGGACGACACCACACGGAGGGGCTGGGCAGCTGTTCCCGAGGACCTCAGCCACAGACCCGACTTTGTGTAGACTCAGAGGCCTGTGGCTGTCCTACAGGAAGGGTGGCGTGGGACTTGCTGGGCCCCAGGGCAAGAGGGAGCCATGTGAATGTCACTCTGAGGCAGCACATAAGAGACAAGGACCTGCTGGGCAACACCCGACCAGCTGTGCCAGCCTTTCCTCAGGAGCCCACAGTGGGCTCAGGTGCGGGAGCACAGCCCTCGGGGACCTAACTTGCCAGTGCAGGAGGTCTCCTTCCGGTGGATCCCACTCAGAGCTGTTCACAGGCCTGATGGCTGAGCTCCATCAGAGGCCTCTGCATCTGTGGAAGGGATCGTCGGTGGGGTGGGGGGTGATGTTCAGATTCACACCTAGATTTCCTGGTATTGAACTACCTTTGCTTTCGGGAATAAAATTTACTTGGTTGTGGTGGATTCATATTTCTGGATTCCATTTGCTAATATTTTCTTTAGATTCTTCGTGTGTCAAGTGATACCATTCACAGTTATCTTTTTCTGTTCTGCTTTAGTTGATTATATAAAGAACAGGTCACTGACCTCACACGCTGTCCTTCCTGCATCCCAGGATGTTCAAAGCGACACTTGATGACTTGCACCATTGCATGGACAGAGCTAGATCCGAGCTCCCTGGTCATGGTGACCTTAAAAATAGAAAAGCTTCAGTGATGTACAATTCGCAAGGCCTACATGATGCCCTCCTAACGAGCACACATTGGTGTGTTTAGTAGATTCATGGGGCTGTGCATGCCGCCCTCATGGAGCTCTGGGCCGCCTTCACCCTCGTGAATGACACCTGACCCGGTAGCAGCCCCTCCCCAGCCCTCCACCGCCTCCGTCTGCCTCTGTCTTCATCCATTTTGCCAGCTTGGGAACTTCATACAAGTGGAATCGTACAAGTTTTTGCCCTTTTTACCAGCTTTCCCTCCTGGTGTGATGGTTCCAAGGTCCATCACATATAGAAACTCTTCCTTTTCCCTTGCCAAATAACTTCCTGCTGTGAGGACATGCTTCAGGTACCTGCTCATCTGCAGGTGGGTTCAGTACCTGGGTTGTGCCCATTTGCCTCTTAGAAGAATGTTGTTCTGAGATTGTCCACGGAAGAGTGTGTCTGTGTGCCCTGACTCACTTGGGAGCACACTCGCAAAGTGGATCACCAGGACTCAGGGTGGATCTAGGTTTGGCCTCTTAGAAGAATGTGTGCCTAGCAGCTCCTTCAGTTTACGTCCCACCAGCCAGCACCCTTGCCCACTCCCAGCCCCGCTGGCTTTGATCCTGGTATCTCAGGGTGGGAGGCGGAATCTCAGTGGGGTGTGGAGTTGCATTTCCTGGGTGAGGGATGATATCCACAGCATCTCATGCACTGGCTGTTTGTGGATTTCCTTTGAAGAAATGTCTGTTTGAGTCCTTTGCCCACTTTTAAAAGATGTTGTTTGTCTTTTTGTAACAGGTGAGACTATTTTACATATCAAGGATACAAGGTCTTTACCTCACATATAATTTGCAAATATTTTCTCCCATTCTATAGATTTGAACTTTCACTTTCATGGTGGTATGATTTGTAACATGAAAATTTAAATTTTGAGGTAGTCTACAGTATCTACTTTCCTTTTGTTGTTTGTGCCCCTGGGGTCGTATCTAAGAAACTGTCACCTAACCCAGGGTCAGAGAGACCTCTTTCCTGTGCTGAGGATAAAACTCAGGGCCTCACCCCTGCCAGACAAGTGCTGTACCCCTGAGTGACACTCCAGGTCAATTTATATCTTGTCTTCCAAGTCTTACAGCTTTAACTCTCACAGTTAGACCTATGATCTGCTTTGAAATTAATTTCTGTGCATGGGATGAGTTGGGACACTCAGCGGTCCCAATGCCATTTGTGGAAAAGACTCTTCTTCTCCTCACTTAATTGTCTTGGTGCCTTGTGGAAATTCAGCTGACTCTAAAGGGAAGGGTTCACCTCAAACTCTCGTTCTATTCCGCTGTTCCGCATGTCCACACTCAGGTCAGGGACACAGTGTCTGGGGCACCACGGTGACAGAGTGAACTGGGAAAGCAGAAAGTGTGGGCCCTCCAACTCTATCCTTCCTTTTCAATTTCCCCCCATGCTATTCTGACCCCTCGCATTTCCATATGAATTTTCGGATCTGCGTGCCAACTTCTGTAATAAAGCCAGCTGGTTATGGTTAAAGGGATTGTGTTGAATTTGGGGTCAATCTGAGGAATGCTTTGCCTTAATAATATTAATTCTCCTGAGCCGTGTACATGTGCTATTTTCCATTAATTTTGATTGACTTTAATTTCTTTCAACAACATTTGTAATTCCCAATGTTGTACTTCTTTTGTTAAATTTATACCTAAGTATTTAATTTTTTATGCTATTATAAGTGAATTTTTTCTTATTTTCTTATTATTCATGACTACACTACATAAATACAATTGATTTTGTGTATTAATCTCATAAGCTGCAACTTTGTTTAGCTCACATGTTAGTAGTAAGTGGTTTTCCTATGTGTGGATTCCTTGGGATTTTCTACATACAAAATAATGTCACCTTCCCACAGAGAAGCTTGTACTTCTTTTCCAGTCTAAATGCCTTTTATTTCATTTTCACGCCTAATTTCCCTGGCCGGACCTCTCCTCCAGGGTTAAATAGGAAAGCGGGTGTGGAAACCTGGTCTTGTTTGTGGGCCAGGGAGAGAGGCATCCAGTTAGCTGTGGCTCTTTGCAGATGGTTCTAGGGGGCTGGGGACTCCCTTGTATGCCTCGTCCGTTGAACAGTTTTAACGCACAGGGTTGTGTTTGTTAAACACGTATCCTGTGTCTATGAGATGATCATACGGTTCTTGTTCTTATTCTATTAATCTGATGCTTTCCATTAATAGATTTTTGTATGATAAATCAACCCTGCATTTCTGGCTGAATCCCATCTGGCCATGGTATGTAATCCTTTTATGTGTTGCTGGAGTCATTTTGATAGTACTTCTTTTTGAGAAATTTTTCATCTATATTCACAAAGTAATTCACCAGAGATCCCAGCCTGTTGTTTTTTCTCCTTGTGATGTCTCTGTCAGGTTTTGTACCAGGTTAATCCTGGTCTCAGAGGATGAGCCAGAACATATTCCCTCCTCTTTTATTTTTTAGAAGAGTTTGTGAAGGATCAATATTAACTCTTTGAACATTTAGTGGATTTCAGTGTTGATCCTAAGACCTGGCTTTTCTTTAGGGGATTTTTTTTTTCTTTTTAAAGTTTCTAATTCAATATTTCTAATTGTTATAAGTCTATTAAGGTTTTTAAGATCATCTTGAACTAGTTTTGGGTAGATTTTTCTTGCTATAAATTTGTCCGTTTCCTCTAAATCATTGAACTTGTTGATATACCTCTAGCCACTATATTTCCATAAGATCAATAACTTTATAGATGTCAGTGGCTTAGTCTCCTCTTTTTCCTTTCTGGTCTCTATGGGTAAAGATTTGTCACTTTTCTTCTTTTCTTCAAAGAACCAAACGTGTTCACAAGCACAAAACTGGATTTTGTTGTCTTTATTGTTTTGCATCCTGTATACCATGTATTTTTGCCCTAACCTTTGTTATTTCCTCTCGTCTGTTTGCTGTGGGATTAGTTACCTACCTTTTTTGTTACTTCACTGTATCCATCCGCAGGGGTAAACTTCCCTTGTGCATTCTTGCTTGCTGCAGTTGCACATTCTGAATTTGGCAGGCGGTGCTTCCATTTTCATCCATCTAAATGCATTTTCTAATTTAAGATTTCCTCTTTAACTCCTCGGGTATTTGGGAATGTTTTGTTCAATTTCCTCCACTTGTGAATTTTAAATTTCATTTTACTGTTGCAGTCAGACCTGATGAGGGTGGTGGAGGAGGAACACTTTCCTCACACCCTGTCCCGTTCCCGATGTGGTTTCTTCCCCAGCGCAGCTCTGCCGTGAGGAACACTCTGTGGAGCCCGAGAAGCCTCGAGCCCCGCTGTGGGCAGCGCAGTTGGCCCTTGGGGGTCCGGCTGTGTAGACACCTTGAGTTTTCCTCGCCTGAAGTGAGGAAGGCAGACGTGTGTCGGATTTCTGTGTTTTTCAGATGTGTGAACTTTACCGGTTGGACATGCTGAATCTCAAAATTTGGAATTCAACACGCTTAGAAATCTACCGATTACCTGTGCTGACACTTTTTATTTATTTGTGTGGATTTGAGTCACTCTCTTGTGTTTCTTGACGGCAGTCTGAAGGATTTTTGGGTGTTTCTTGTAAGGCAGATTTGCTGGCAGCAACAGCCTGGTGTTGTCTTCATTTTACCTTCTTGTTTGACGATGGATTTGCTGGGTCTGAGCTTCAGTTGGCAGCGTTTCCTTTTAACATGTGAATGCGTCCTCCCAGGCCATCTGGCTGCCATGCTGCCCGCGAAGTCGGGGGTCCCTCGTGGTGTCCCCTGGCACTCGAGGCAGCCTCCTGCCCCGTGCCAAGGGCCTCTCTCCGCCTTTGTCCTCAGGCTTTGCTGGTGAGTGTCTGGGCGGCAGTCTCTTCCTCTGCTGCAGCACTCAGCTTCTTGGATGCCAGGGGAATATTTTTCAACAGATGCGGAAAGCTTTCGGCCATTATTTCCTCACGTTCTCTCTCCCCGTGCCCCGTCCTGCCGTCCATGTGCACAGGCTGAGCAGCTCCTGCTGGTCCACATTGACCGAGGCCCTGTTCACTTCTCTTATTTCTTGATCTGCTCTTCAGATTCCATGCTGCTACGGATTCATCATTAACTTCACTGATCATTTCTTCTGCCACAGCCTCTGTAGAGCCTTGCAGGGGAATTTTCATTGTGATTTCTGTGGGTGGGCTCCAGCTTCCCCAGTGAGGCAGTTGTGAACCCACGCCACGCCTGGGTCTTGGTTTCTAAGGACCTTCTCCAGCTGAGGGGACCCATGGCTACTTCCAGGCCTGGGATGGGGATTCCAGAGGAGGCCGGAGCATCCTGCAGCCCAGACAGCAGAGGGAAGTTGAAGAACCCCACAGGGAGGAAGTGGGACCAGAGGGACTGGAGCTGCTGAAACAGTCGTCACACAGCAGAGAGCGTTCGAGCGACAAAATAAAGAAGCACCAGCTCAAGACCCAAATATAAAGTACATGTCCACAAGTCCATCCTGATCACTACAAATGACGGAATAAGCACAAGAAGAGGGGAGAAGAGGCAACTGCCCCATGCAGAAGAATTCCAGATAATTGATGTAAATCCTGCATTCTCCCCCTCTTTGCATGCGGACAGCTCACAGCAACTTTTTCCCAAAGACACCAAGGGGTGACTAAATGCTACAGTGAAGGTTTACATTCCAGAAAACCTGCTTTGAACCGGTTCAGGACTCCAAGGCGGGCATGACAGTGCAGCAGGTGGCCCTGCCCGAGAAAGTCTGCAGAGGTGCTGGGGATGTTGCTGAGTGAGGGGAGGAGAGAGCTGAGGGCCTCGGGCAATGTGTCCTTTACTGCAAAGAGCTGTCGAAAAGCTGAATGTTCCTGGAAGTTTTTCATCACACATCCTGGATGTGCAAATTGGAAAGGAGCGAACTCACTGGAGAGCTGTTGTGGTTTGGGGTTTTGCAAGGGGAACAGTACAATACAGGACACATCATTTATAAGATTATTTATAATAGTCAAAGAATCACATACAAAGAGTGCAGGAAATCTGTCCACATACTAAAGACCAAAGAATCCAGCTGAGGGCCTGGATCCCACGGTGATGTCTTCAGGAGTCCAGCTGAAGATCTAGAGCCCATCACAGTGTCCCCCATGAGTCCAACTGGAGGCCAAGAACCCAGATAATGCCTCATGCAGGCCTGTTTCAGGGATCTGCACTGGGAAAGCCCAAGGGTCAGTGGTGGAGGCTAGAAAGTCTGTGCCAATGGGATGAAAGATCTGTGCTAGCAGGCTGAAGGATCTGCACTGGGGCGGGAAGCAACGCTCAAAGTAAGAACCAGAGCTCTCCCGAAAAGTACCACAGCCATCCTCCGCAGCAGTGAGGTCCTGAGCTCCTCCAGTGATCAGGACAGCTGAGTTCCCATCAGGAAAGCCAACGCAACAAGCTTCTCCAGGAGACTGAGCAGTGCACCATCTTCCCCTCCAGAGCCAGGATGCAATGCTCAAAGTAAGAACCAGAGCTCCCCAAAAGGTAACTGTGGGTTTCTGTCCCTATGAAACTCTGCCAGGGTCATCATGGTGGTGATCCTACATGGCATTAAGCCTCAGAATAACAACGTGTCCCTCCAAGACTAACTTCCATCTTCTTCCTCTTCTGGTCTAAATAAACTTCCTGCTCCCTTTTCGTGCCAACAACCCCCCAATCCTCTTGAGATAAGACATCTTGCCTGCCCATATTAACTCCTCCCCTAGTCCAACCTAATAAAAGTCCGTTCCCCAGCTCCCTCCTCTGAGGGTCCTTGTAGTCTCCTGCAACCCTCTTATGCCAGCAATAAAGGCTTTAAAAAAAAATCTGTCAGTGTCTCTCAATAGTGCCAAAACCTTGCAGGTATCACAGCCACTCTCAGTGACAGTGAGGTCCCGAGCTCCTCTGATGATGAGGACGGCTGAGTTCCTATCAGAGAAGCCAACACGACAAGCTTCTCCAGGAGACTGGCAGTGCACCATCTTCTCCTCTGGAGCCAGGAAGCAATGCTCAAAGTGAGGACCAGAGCTCCCCCAAACAGAACTGTAGCTGTTTTCAGTGCCAACAAGGTCCCGAGCTCCTTGGAGGAAGAAAACAGCCGAGTTCACCAGGAAAGCCAGCATGACAAGCTCCTCCAGGAAAATCAACAGCATCCCAAATCTCCAGTTCTGCCTCTTATGCAGCCAGCATCAATCCTCAGGTGGGCCTCCCACTCCCGGCACCATACCAATTCAGTTCAGCTGGGTGTTACAAGTTGCCCACCAGTTGTCAATCACCATAAGAGGCCAGACACACAGGGCCTCAGCCGGGACCACGGGGGACACGGGAGGACACAGGGGACATGGGAGACACAGGGGTCTCAGTCTGGACCATGGGGGATGGGAGGACCTCAGCTGGGACCACAGGGGACACAGGGGGCCTCAGCTGGGACCATGGGGGATCTCAGCCGGGACCACGGTGGCCCTGTGATGAGCCCTTCACTAATGTGCACCGGAAGTGGCACTTTCCTGTCTCCTCCTGTCCTAACCCGGAGGAAACAAGAGACCCCAGTCTTGGCTGCAGAGTCCCGTGCTCCCTCTGCCCCTCTGTTCTCTCCCAGCACCTCACATGTTGTTGCTGTTCCTCTCCCCCGCTCCTCCTCACTCGCCTTTGCGCACCTCTTCCCGCCTCCAGGGGGTCTGCGCCTCACCCGCTCCTCACCGCTGCTCCCGCTGAGTTCTCCTCTGACTCCGGAACAAACACTGTGCTGTCCCCGGGTCCCACTGCCCCTCACTGGCCCATTCTGTCCTCTGTGTTCCAGCAGCCACAAGCTGCTCTGGCCCGAGCTTCCCGTCATCTTGCCGCCAGCTCCTCAATGGTCTTCTCACTGCTGCCCCACAGGCTGTGACATTTGCCTACGAGGTGGGTCCCTGGGTGCTGAGGGCCACACGGGGACAATGCGGAGGAAGCAGGTGTAAGACCAGGCTCCTGCCCCCTAGCGTTTCTTCCTGATGTCATCCATGCAGATCAGAAGGTCTCAGGGGCCCCTCCCGGCCCCACATTTGCTGGGACCCAAGGTCAGGAGGCAGATGCCAGGCAGCCACACCATGGGCACTGCTCTGGGTGCGGCAGAAGCTGAGTTTGTGACTGTGAGGAGGGTGATTGGCCTCCCACAGCAACGACTATTTCACGAGCCCCATATTTTTAATAGTGACAGCTCTCTCTGCCACACTAGTGTCCTGCAGGCTCCACAGGGGCAGAGTCACAGATGCTGAAGGAGAGATGGCTCTGGGGCAGCGGCCTCTGCCAGGAATCCTCGCTCAGAAGAGCCAGGTGCTCTCGTTTGCTCTGGGGAGAGCTCAGTGCCCTGCGCCTGGGGCTCTACCTCTTGCTGGCTCCTCACCCCGGCTCCTGCTGAGCTCTTGTCGAACTCTGAAAGAAACATGGCTGTCCTGGGCCATCACACTGTAAGGAGAGTCCCACATGGGGGCATCTGGCAGAAATACCGGATGGCGGCTACCTCATGGGGGTGGCCATCCCCGGAGTGATGTAGAAGGTGGTACCAGAAGGCGGGTACAGCGTCAGCAGGCTGGCCACACTCCAGGCACGAGGTAGAGCCAGCTATGCCAGATGGGTTTTGCTCTCAGGATATCCACTTTCATGGCCAGCGAGTTCATGCCCAGGAGAGAGGCTGCACTGTCCCCAAGGATGCAGGTGAATTTAACGCCTCTTTGGCGGCGTGGGTGCTCTGAGCCACGGAGGCATACAGGGACTTGTAAAGGGCCACACGGAGGCCTGCATAGACCTCAGATGAGGCTTCCTGGAGCCACAGCCGGGGCTGCCTGCTGACCTCGCTCGGGGCCTCTGGCCAAGGCCAGGAAGGAAGTAAGTAGAGGACTATAAGGGTCAGAAACAGGAGACAGAAGTTATGACGGCTTAGTAGGCAGTGTAATTTTCACATGAAAAATGCTCAGGAACTTTACAATTAGAGTTAATCAGTTTGCGTATGGGAAGACATTAGCACCCACCATGTCACCATGCGGGACCAGACTAATTGGAGAAGGTAATAGAAAAGCTGCCCATTCGCACTAGCAATAAAACTCCATGGTACTTAGGAGTAAGTACGGTACTGATGTGGAGCTGCTAAATGAGAAAATAATAAGCTTTTATTGAGGGCTATAGATGAGATTTTACTAATTGGAGGGACATACCAGGAACAGGAAGATTCAGTTTGAATGGCTCAATAATCATAAATTCAGTGCAGTTTCATGTAAAATCCTAGCAGAGCTCCCCACGATACCAGGTGGCCCTGTCACTTCACCTGGGGTGTGAAGGGATTGAGGGCAGTCGAGACCTCCTGGGCAGAAGCGGAACGTGGACGGACTGCTCTGCCGCCACAGTGACGCGGTCCCGCAGGCCGGCCGGCAGCCAGCCCTGCCCAAGGGGACTTGGCCACGGCAGAGGTGTGCGGGGACCAGCAGGGTGGGCGTGTGCTGGTGGGAAAGTCGAGGAGCTCAGGTCATCACCTAGCACTGCGCAGAGGACACAGGGCAGCTAGGCCCCGGTCAGCGCACAGCGTGCAGGGCTGTAAGCCGTTCAGAAGTATGGGACGGCACGATGGCATCACACACAGAAAACTTCCTGAGGTAAGGCATGCAGGCGAACCACAGGGCTGGAGTTTGGTAAAGCTGACTGCGGTGTAATTAACAGCTTCCCTGCAACAGAGGCAACATGAAGTTAAAGGTTAAAAGTCTAGCCTCAGGCTGGGAGAAAATACCTACTATAAATGTAACAGAAACGTGGTAATTATCCTGCATACGCATATCACTAAGACAAGTACACACACACAAAAGAAGAACCAGTGGAAAATAGGCAAATGGTATGAAGATGCCATCACCAGAAGGAGACACTGGCCAATAAATACGAAAGGAGGCAAGAGTGGTGGTCACACCTGTAACCCCAGCTACTCAGGGGGCTGAGGCAGGAAGATACCCAATTTGAAGCCAGCCTGGACAACTTAGCAAAACCCTGTCTCAAAATGCAAAATAAAAGGGGCTGGGGGAGGAGCTCAGTGGTAGAGCATCCCTGGCTTCAGTCCCCAGCTCTGCAAAGCCAAACCAACACAAAAACAGAAATACGTAAAGGGTAGGGAAAGGCAAACCCGTGCGGCCGCCTGCAGTCGCCTCCAGAAAGAACGAGGCTGTCCTGGGCGGCTCAGCCTGGACGGAGCTGGGGGAGGAAGCTGGCTTTGGCCTCTGGAGGGGAGCTTTGTGCCTGGTCACTCCTCAAGACGCTGGAGCCGGGCTGTCCCTCCACGTGTGCCCTCTCTGCTTGGTGTGATGGCAGAGACGTGGGGCTCTTCCTCAGCAGGCTTGACAGAGAGCCCTGCTGTGTGGGGGGACAGAAGACTGTGACCTGGCTCATGGAAAGAGCACACACAACCCGTAGGCAGAGGCTCCCTGACGGCCGATCCTGCACATGTGGGCCCGGAAGTGTGGTGCTCCGTGGGCAGGGAAGGAAGCGGCACACAGACCGTCGGTGCCAAGTGTTAAAGGCCCTCTGCCTGCCGAGGCCGTGGCACAGGGCAGCAGAGGGACTGGAGCGCCGGCGACAGTGTAAGGAGACAGGAGTTCGTAGTAATGTTCTGCTTCTAAACATAATTACCTGAAGCAAATATGGGAAAATGCTAATCTGTGTTACATCTGGGATAAAATTACACGTTGTCCTATAGAACGTGTTCTGAATGTTTGGATTATCCTGTGATGAAACCTTGGGACAAAGAACATAGATCCTGGGGGAGGGGCCTAAGCAATACGAGAAAACAAAAGATGCGAAGATAGCAGAGTAGGATGAAGAACGAGCCCACAGAGCTGGGACAGAAACCAAAGAGAAAAAGAAACCATTTCAGAAATGCGGGTGGGGAGACTGCTGAGTACATCAAGGACGTTTATTCATTCGACAAATAATTGAACACCTGCTGAGGGTCAGGCCCGGGACGAGAGGTCCCTCCCCTCCAGAGCTGACAGAACAGACCGCAGGGGAGTCAGCGCCACTGCTTGGGGGTGGGGAGTGGCACTGGCTGTGCTCCTCCGGGCTCTGTGCAGCTTGGCCTTGGCCAGAGCCAGGGGAGCTCAGTGCTGGAGGAGACAGCGTGCGCATGCAGGGCTGGTGGGGGCCGGCACCTCCAGAAGAGCAAGGAGAGTGGGAGGCCGGGTGAGGCCTGCTGGAGTCGGAGCACATGAGGCTGGTGTTGGATGAAGGGGCCAGCTGGACTCACGGGGACAGAGAGAGGCCTGGAGCCGCTCACCCAGCCCGGCCTCAGGGCACCCAGAGCGTCCAAGTGGTGACATGGGTGGCTGTGTGGACGGACAGGCAGAGGAGCGTGGGACAGACAGAAGACGGCAGAGAGGAAAGTGCACTTAGCGGTGCTGTCTGCTTCCTCCTCCCAGAAAACAGACAGCCAAAAGGAGGAAAAAGGAGGACGACGGGAAGTGGACTCAGGGTGTGGGAGCCCAGCTGCTCCCCGAAGTACTGGAGTGGAAGGGCCGGTGGGTCAGCCGCAGAGGATGGGGAGAAGCACGAAGATGTGGCCTACTGTGCTTCCTGGCAGAGACATGGGCAGCCGTGGCGACCTCCCCAAGTGTGTCCATCCTGTGGCCCAAAGTTCTGCCCGGGGAGGGGTCACACTGAAGTTTCTGCCTGGTTCCCCGAACGTCTTCTTGCCTGGACATCTGGACATCTCCAAAGCACTTATGTGCACAGGGAGTTTCCAAGGAGGGATGAGGGTGGAACACATTCTCAGAAGTTTCCCTCTGGTCCCCGGAGTGACCTAGCTTGGGGTGAGTGCATTGCAGAGGGTGGTCCTGGGCTAGGGGTCAGGACTCCTGCCTGACCCCACCCTGGCTGTGTGTTCGTTTCCAGGGTGGACAAGAACCAGCCAGGGTGACCTGGGCCTGGCATGTCCCAACCTCACCCCCAAGCACTCCTCTGGCCAAGCCCTCGGCCGCCCTCAGGAATCAGCCTGTCCCAACACTGAGGCACAACTTGCTGTGTCCATCTGTCCAGCGATGTGCAGATGACTGTGGGCTTGCAGACCCAGTCCCCACGCTGGACCATGGCAGAGGAGGTGGATGTAAAACTTTGCCAGAAGGGTTTGGGATTTAGCTCAGCGGCACAGTGCCTGCCTGGCAAGCGAAAGGTCGTGAGTTTGATTCCCGGTACCCAAAAAAACCAAAACCAAAAAAAAAAAAACCAAAAAACAAAAAAAAACTTTGCCAGAGCTCTGCAAGGCCCCCTCACAGGAGCACTGGGGACAGTGGAGCGCTGGCAGCTCTCGAGAGGCAGCGTCTGGCCCACGGTCTCACTTTTCTCTGCTTTTACAAGGACTAATTTCCACACCAATCCACAAAACCACCCCACAGGTGTGTCCCAGTCTCCGGGGCAGGGGCGGGGTGCTTAGGAAATTTGAGGGTGCAAATTCAATTCATCCTTATTTATGAACCAACATGGGGCAGCTTATTACTCTGATCACTCACTAATCATCCCCATAAATGCAGGGACCGACAAAACCCCACAGAATCAATAAAGTGGTAAGTTCTGTGTCTAAATCACAGCACCTAGTGCTCTTGAGTAAACCTTTTGGTAATTTACAAAGGCTGTTGAATTTTATAGTAAGTGTTTTTCAAACCAAGCTGGATTCTAAACAATAATGACTTTTTAATGTGGCTCTGTGATTACATTGTCACAGTGAAATACGGGGGTCTCTGACTGCATCCGAAATGAGCCTGGTGTGAATCACTCCCCGGCACAGACCAGCTCGGCCCAGGTAAAGCAATCTTCATAAATCACCCTCCAATCCGAGCGGCCGGGCAGGCGAGGCCCGATGCCAATGTTTGCAACTCAGATTTCTGCGGACGATTTGTAAACAAGCTCTTCCATTTGTTCCGGAGCAGTGGCCACAGCCAGGCGGCTGTGCGGTGGCCCTGCCCAGCGCGTGTTGCCTCGACCTTGGGTGGAGCAAGGGCGGTGGCCACTGCCCACGAGGCTGCTATGTAGAAACAGATGGAAGGTCTGTGGTCCTGAGTGAGGACACGTGTCAGGCACTGTGGCCCTCGGGGCTGGTAGCCACCGTCCCATCAGGGTTTCCATCTGGATGTCCCTGTGGAGTCCCACGCGGGCATGGACGGGACTCTTGGAAGGTGCCCGGACATGGGGCTCGGAGCAGACTTGCTGTTAGGAGCCATATCTGCAGGAGGAAGCAGCTGTCCGCGGCAGTGGCCTGGAAGGGTCGTCTCCCCTCCAGCTCCTCCCTCTGTCCTCTGCGCCCTGCCCTGGGCAGCTCTCTTCCTATGCCTATGCCAGGATGCTGTCCTGCCCTGGTGGCAGCCAGCAGTGAGCTGGGACACAAGACAAAGTCTCTCAAGCTGTGGGTATCAGGTATTTTGTTCCGGCAACAAAGAAAGTGACTAAGAGAGTTCCTTGCATCAGAGAGGGCCTCTGCACTCTGCGCCAGGCCTCAGGCTCAAGCACATGTGTGTCTTTCCCAGTGGTCACCTTGGCCACCTTGCTCACCCCATGTCCTGCCATGGCACCTGGTTCCTGAGCTGCTGCGTGGGCCCCGGTGGGCCGCAGCCTGGGTCCTCACTGAGCAGGACGCGAGGAGGAGAGGGCTCTGTGGGAGCAGGGCTCCCTCAGCCACCTGGAAGCTGTGGCCAGTGGCGGGGCCAGAGAGACTTTGGCCACCTTGTGGGGCTGCACTTGGGCGGTGGACTCCTGCACACCCCAAGCTATCAGGCTGAGCCTACAAAGAGGGAGGTGGCCCCGTCCCAGGGCACAGCAGGGCTCCTGGACACAAAATCACATCTGGGCTTCCCCAGGCTCCAGCCAGGACAAACGCATCCTTCCCACCCTTCCTGTCTTTCTGGGGAGCCCAGCTCCCTGGCCCGAGGCTCCAAGCTCCCAGGGGCTCACAACATCTCCTTGTGGGTCAGGAGGTGTGGGCTGGCTTGGGCTATGTGCCTCTTCTTGTTTCCAGAGGGTTCGGAGGCGAAGCAGGGGCTATGGGGCTTGGGGCTCTGGGGAGCAGAGCTCCATGGAACCCCGAGGCTCAGCCCAGTCTGGGGTACAGAGAGGACAAGGTGGAGGGCCGAGGAGCAGGGCCTTGATGCCCATCCCGGAGGTGCTGCAGGCACAGGGAGGGGATGACTGCATTTCCTGGTGGCTCAGGGTGGGTTTGGATTTGCCTCCGCTTGTCCCAGTGACCCTGGTGCCCACAGCAGAGCCCAGATGACTGAGAGGGCCTGCCCGGCTGGCCTCAGCCTTTAGGACCCATCTAGAGGTGAAGACATGGGGCCCAGGGTGCTGGTCCCAGCCAAGGGTGGGGTGGGGTCCCCACACCTCAACCCAGTGCTGCCGTGTCCCATGTACGGCCAGGCAGAGAGGGGACAGGGAGGCAGCCGGGGTCTGGGCAGGGCCCAGGTGCAGCCCTTTGAGGACTGGGCTCAGTGTGGTCCCCTCAGCACTCAGCAGGTTCCTCCTCCTCTCCCTCGTACTGTGCCTCTGAGAGCGCTAAGATCACATCTCAGTTTCCAGACAGGAAAACCCAGGCCCGAGTGGAGAGTGTCTGGCTCAAAGACACATGAGGGGAAGCCTGGGCCAGGGCCACTGCACCACTGTCCTGTCTTGGAGCAGGAACGGCCTGAGTCCCCTCCTGCCCTAAGCCGTTCCAGGCCAGCCTCAGGTTGTGCTTGGGGGACCGGCCCGGTGCTGGCGGCACACGCCAGGAATCAGGCGAGTTAATGGATCGCAGACAATTAGAGCGGGTAGGGGGTTGCTGTTATGTTCTTTCCGGTATGTAACAGAAGCATCTGTTTGCAGCCTCAGGAATGTTTTCAAGGGGAAGGGGCCGCAAAGTAGCTGCTGGGCCTGTCGTGCCCCCTTTGTGAAATGGGGAGAAGGAAGAAGAAGGAGCCAAACCGCCTGCACCGACAGCAGATTCAATGTAATTTCTGTCATGGAGGACAACCATGCCTGGGACGTCGCCTAGGAGAATAAAGCCAGCCACTCTAAGGGGAGAGTGGGAGCTCAGTCTATCCTGTCAAAAGTTAACATACGGACTTCAAATCCATGCACCAGTTCAAAATCTGATTCAACAAACTGCTCTTATTAAAGTCAATTGTCGAGCACTCCATTAGAAAAACAAATGAAATCTTTCCCGTCTATGAGATAAATAATTTTCTCTCCACACCTAAGCGGGAGGCATTAACTTAACGGGTGATGATCTAAATTATGTATTAAACTCAATTACTTTTTATGACCTCTTTCCAATTAGGGTGTGCTGATTGACTGTCGGCCTGGAGAGTCCTCCCGGCTCTACCTGGTCCCCAGCCCTGGCACCAGCCCTGCCGCCTGTTAATGGACCGTGTCTGCCTTGCTCTTATGTGACTGAGGGGTACGGCTGCTAGCAGCGAACAAGCCCTGGTGCGGCGTGATTACCAGCTAAATTACCCTCGCGGAGCTGCTCCCAGGAAGCACTTCCGATGCAAACGTATGTCCCTGCTGTCTGAGCTCAGAGTCCCCGTCACACCGGCTCTGGGAAGCCATCTGCCATGGGCC
This sequence comes from Chinchilla lanigera, assembly GCF_000276665.1. Lineage (NCBI taxonomy): Eukaryota > Metazoa > Chordata > Mammalia > Rodentia > Chinchillidae > Chinchilla > Chinchilla lanigera. The sequence goes on along the minus strand of NW_004955538.1, from coordinate 3,005,815 downwards.
GGGCAGAGTGCAGGTCCTACAACAAGGATCTCCTGTCCTCGGAGCCCACCGTCTCTTCCCGCTAGGGGCCACAGTCAGCAACCTGCCTCCAACGCTGCCCGCCCTACTCAGCTGAGGTTTCCCTTTGCTCTGAGGGTCATGTCCTTAGCCATGTTTCCTGAGCTTGGGAAGCACAGTCTCCCCTACCCACAGTTTCATGTTCTTCGATTTTTGGCTACCCGAGGTCAGCCTGTCTCTGACAATACCAGATGGAAACTTCCAGAAACACATGTCAGGAGTCTTAGGCTGCATAATATTCTGAGAAACAGGATGGGAGCTCGAGCTGCCTGGCGCCTTGCAGCCCCGTGCCCAGCGCCACATGCAGCTGTGTGGTGGTCCCACGATCGCACAGCGGGTGAGGTTATCGGGTCACTGTGGGGGACAAAGTGTGGTTCCTAAACCTGAGTTTGAGGTAGCAGCCCCGCCACCGAGGGTGGGGACCCCGGCAGTGTGGAAGCGGACTGTCCTCCAGGTGCCTTCTGCTCACCAGGCTGAGACTTCGCCTCCCCCCCCAGGTGAGCACCGAGTCATTTGCGTCACTGCAGAAAGGGCGAGCACAGCTCTGCGAGACAGGTGGCCACGGCCACAGGATGTTCCGGAACTCAGTGCGTCCTCAGGGCCCATCTGCCTGCTCCTCAGTTTCTATTGCTGACCTCGTGGTGCCTGGTGGCACATTAAATGCCATCACGTGTGTGTGTACGAAAACAGCGTCTGCCGGTCTCAGGACACGATCCTGCAGCACCTGCTGAGGGCTGAGCACCTGTGGGTCCAGGCGGAGCACTGCACCAGACCACAGGGTAGTTTAGGGAGTGTGGAACTGGGTGTGGTGGTACACACATGGTGGTGTAATCCTGGCTCTCTGGACGACTGAGGCAGGAGGACCAAATGTTTCTTACTGACTTAGGGAGACCCTGTCTCAAAATCTAAATAATTTTTAAAAGCGTTGGGGATATAGCTCAGTGTGAAGGTCTTGGTGCCATCTCCCATTCTGTGATAAATAAATGTAAGTAAATGCACACACAGACCCCAAGCACTAAAACACTTCCACCAGGGGACCACCTGCTGCCAGCTTGATTGCCTGGCCCTGAGAGTGCAGGTTGGTGTGTGGGCATGGGCAGGAATTCAGGGGTCAGAGGAGGTGGGCACGGTGCCTCTTCTCAGGGTGGGTCCTGTGGCACTGAAGGGTAGCCCAGCAGGTGAGCCGCTTGTGCCAAGGGCCCCATCTCTGTTGGGGAGCAGCTGTCCAGGCAGCTATTGTGGACCGAGCTTCAGGGAGGCCTCAGAGCTGGGCCCCTCCAGCCTGGGCCCCTCACAATTTCTTCTTGACCACAGACAGAAGGAAAAGCTGGAGCATAGCAGGCTCAGCTCAGCTCACACTGTGCCCCCCGAGGAAGGCTACCCATTGCCAACGGGGACTGAGAACCCGGACATGCCCGTGAGGTTTGGGGGACCCATGGAGGACTGTCTCCACGTCTCTGCCAGCTGGGACCCAGCTCCAGAACTACATGAGCAACCCAGGCGCAGTGGCCATGCCCCTCCGCAGAGGGGCAGCAAAGGCTCTCGGCCACCTGGAAGGGGGACCCTGCTGCCCGGCTGAGGTTGCCCTGGGCACCTGCCAAAAGGGGGTGGACCTCCAGGGCAGAGGACCTTCCTGGCACCCAGATAGTGGGGAGCCCATGTCCACGTGGCCCCAGAGCAAGCCCCTGCCCGCTGTAAGAGGTGGGAGCCGGACAGATGTTCCCAGTGTCCAGCGGTGGCACCTGGACAGTGACAAGAGGGGACCCGGCCCTGCTGCTCTGCAAACTGCCCTCGAGGCCCTCTGAGCCTTTGTGAGGACGCCAGGCGGGGTCGCGTGTGGTTGTGCGTGGATCAGTGCAGGCGATGGTCTGAGCGTGTCCGTCGTGTGCGTGTCCTTGCGGTGGTGGTTGTGAGCGCAAGGCCGGTGTGGGGGCGGAGGGCAGAGGGGAGCAGCCTTGCTCATCACCAAGGCTCCCCGGTGTGGCCGTGAGTGCCCCAGGCTGGGTGAGAGGTACAGGGACCGTCCCTCAGCAGTGGCCCGGGGACGCCTGTGCCTCTTCTTCTCCACCCTCCCCCTGCTGAGGGGCCTGTGGGGTGAGGGGCGCTCTCCTGGGCCCATCACGTCCGTGCCTGTCCCGGCAGCAGGGTCAGCGCTGACCACGAGGCCCTGCGGCTCTTCCCGCATCTTCCAGGCTTCCGTCCTGTTCCTGATGCCATCCGCAGCTGTCCGCTGTGTCACCTGGGGTCCCACTGACCAGTATGGGGCACCTGGGGATAAGGAGTGCCACAGGCCGGATCTCACAGCTGAGTGAAGCCTGAGCCCTGCCCAGTACTGCTGGGTTCCTTGGACAGGAGGTGTAGCTGGGGGCCCCTGGGCCGTGCTGAGCACTTGTCCTACACTGCACCCCAAGGGTGCCCAGGCCAGGGGAAAGCTCTGGCCTGAAACTGAGGGTCCATGGCCGGGGTGTGCGCCAGACAGAAGACGGCCCTGCAGTTGGGGCAGGAGAGAAGGCAGCTGGAGGAGGAGGTCTTGGAGTCACTCGACGGCTTCCTGGGCCCACCTCCCAGCCGCCGGTGTGAGGACGTGAGTCTCACTGCCAACTACAGACCAGGGGACGGGGATGCGCTCAGCCACAGCCAGCCCGGCCACAGCCAGCCCAGCCCTGCCTGGCACAGGCTGGAGTTTGCTTTTTGTTTGTTTGATGAATTCCTCTGATGTTCAAGAAAGAAATTAATTTTACTTGTTCCTCCAAGCGGTCATTAGAAAAGCTTTTAATGAACACAGTAAAAACCAACTAATTATCCCAATGGCATTTTACTCTAAATAAAATTGACAGGAACCACGAATATGATGCATATAATTCTCCTCTGTTTATTAAAACCCATTTATCACATTTTATCCTAGAGGAAACTGATCATATTAGTCTGTGATAATTTAACTAATATTTCCTTAGTGCATCTAATATTTAAGGGGGTTTCCTGATATTACAGCCATCATGCATCATGGCAATGACCTCGTGTTCTGATTCCTCTTCCTGGTGAGGATGGGTGACTCTGTCCGCCCTGCAATTCTGATCTGCCCTCCCTCATGGGCTTCTAATTAGAGAAACCCCTTCCTTCTTAGCTCTGATGGGGTCTGGTGCGGGCCTGCGCAGGTAGTAGAGACACTGCTCAAGCACGGCCCCCTCTTCAGAGCCCACCACCCCAGCCATCCCCACACGACTACCTCCAGCCTGGATTCACAGCCTGCTGCTGCCTGGAGCCCCTCTGGGAGGGGAAAAGTATTTATTTCTGCTTTTTTTTTTTTTTTTTTTCCTGGAGCCCCTCTGGGAGGGGAAAAGTATTTATTTCTGCTTTTTTTTTTTAAACTCAGAAGTTACATTCTTCAAAATACCAGGGTTGAAAACTTGGCTTTTCAGTACCGGCATTGCTCTGAGCATTTATTATTCCAGATCAAGTCCCAGACTTGAGCCGTTCACAGTGCGAGAGCCCAAGTAAAGCGGGGGACAGGGTCCAGGCCAGAGGACCCCAGTACACCTCAGAGACAGAGATGCAGACCCCCACCGCCAGTCCTCCCAGCCGCCTTCAAGCAGGCCCAACGCCTTCCTGGGTGACTGCTCAGACCTCTGGGGATGACTGGGCCCTGGCTCTGGGCTGATGTCCATAGGGGAAGACCCGTAACTGTGGTCCTGCAGGCAGAGAAGGGCGGGGCTCAGGCAGCCCTGGCCCAGCGCAGGTCCACCTCACAGTGGGTCCCTCAGGGCCTGGCGTACCCTGGGTTCCTTTCCCATTCAGGATGTGTGACTGGGACAGACGCACTCTGCTGGCGAGATCCCCATGCCAAGTCCCCGACCTGAGGGTCTCGTTGGAGTGGAGAGCAGAAGGCATTAGAGCTATGTGCATTCAGGAAGACAGGAAGTCAAAAGAAATCCTGTACCATTGTGGGATCGCAAGGATGTGAAAGCTGGGGGTCTCTCCACCCCGTTAACTCTCCCTTTGGCCTCTGCAGAACCGAGACAGGCCTCGCGATGACAGCAGGCTGTCTGGAGCTGACCACGTGGTGACTGCGGTGGCAGCTGCGGTATTCTCGCTCAAGCAGGTTAACGGCCTCCGGGTCCCTGGTCTGCAGCTGTCCATCCGGCAGTGCCTTTTCTCCACCCTTGCCCACAGGACCCACCGGAAGCCAGCCGCATACCTGCCCAGTCGCTGGGGGTGTGGACTCTGGTTCTCCAGCCCTGGGCTTGGGCTCCGATGGCAGGGACCTGGTCACTGTCCCTCCTGATGCCACGCTGATCCGCCATGGTGATAGGCTGTGTGAGAAGTAGCAACTGCTCTTGACCAGGGTTATGACTTTTGCATATCAGACAATTCCTCGGACTTCAGAGGCCTCTGCTCCCGGGCAATTCCTAAGGCCAAGGGTGTGGGATCTGCAGAGTTGTGTGTGATCCCTCCTGCCCCTGAGAGGCATGGCCCCTGGGCTGTCTGGGTTTTAGAGCTTGGTGTGCGACCCATCCAGTGAGTGGACAGCTGCTGGCTCAGATGCGGCCCGGCAGGACAAGGCTTTGCCGAGGTCCAGGCTGAGGTGTCAAATGTACTTCTCTGCCACGTGGTCTCAGTGCCTCGGGGTGGCAGATGGGATGCTGTCTGCAGGCCTGCAGGGCCTTACAGGGGCCCTGCCATTTTCTCTGTGCTGCCCTCCTCCTGAGCATGTAACCAGGCCACCATGTTGTTATGTGACTGCCCATCGCAAGCTGGGTGTCGTCTGAGCTGAGAAAGGTGTACAAGGAGAGAGCCTGAGCCAGCCTAAGGCCTAGGGAGGACACAAAGGGGTGGCCTGGATTGGACGGGTCCCCAGCCTGTGCTCACGGTTCATGCGAAGTTTCCTACAATCGGTTGGCAGAGGAAATGGTTCACAGATAGCTGGTGTATCAATGGCCCCAGACGATACTGGGGCACTTCCTGAAGGGGACAACCGGCACCCCGGCTGTGTGGGGCACCCCTGGAAGATGATGGGAAGGGGTCCTCCTGGGGAAAGCTCTGGGCAGTGCCAGGTGGTCCCTGTTCGGCAACTCTCTATCAACCCACAGACAGCACCCAGTGGGCAGATGGGTGGTCAGTGCCCTGGAAGACCCATGTCCAGGAAACTGATGGCAGAAGCCTTTATCCACCCCTCAGTCGATCCACCAGGAGCTGGAGCACAGTGGCCGTGTGACAGGGCCGGAGATTATGCATGGGCTCTGCAGCAGGGGCGTCCACCCAACAAAGTTGGGCTGGCTGTGGCCACTGCTGAGCGCCTAGAGCTCGCCAGAGACCAACACTGAGCCCCGGGATGGCACCACTTCTGAGGAGCAGTGACAAGGTTGATCTCCCATCCTGGGAGGGCAGTCTTTTGTCCTGACTTGGATACGGAGTTGCTTCCCTGCAGGCAAGGCCTCCATAGAGCCCACCTCTGCAGAGGGGCAGAGTGCTTCATCCCCAGCCCAGGGTGCACACCAGGTCAGGGAAGAAAGGCGCTTGCTCCTGGAAGTCACAGCCTTGGTCAAAGCAGCCAGCTTGATGCAACTATGGAACAGCCTTGTGCAGACTCAGGCAATGTCAGGGCATGGATGACGCTTCACCATGGACCAGGCTCTCCAAAGGCTGGAGTGTATGGGGCTTTTCCTTCCTGGGCAGGACTCTGAGGCCCATGTAAAAGGGCTGGTGCTGTTGCTGCTCACCTGCACCCCAAGTGACCACGGGCAAAGGTTTTGTATCTTGTTCATGGCTTTGTGCTCTGCCAACCTAGAGGTCTTGGTTCAGCGCGGCCACCTCACCAAGGAGACAGGACACTGGTCCTGTTGGAGCCAGAGTCTGGTGCCAGTTGCCACTTTGGGCTCCTCGTGCCTCTGCTGTGACAGGTAGGGAAAGGGAGTGCAGTGCTGAAGGGCTGGCTGATGGGTCCCGGCTGCTGGGAAGCCAGTTCCACCACACAAGCGGGGAAGCCTCTGGAACAGGGAGGCCCCCAGTCTCCAGAATTATCTCATTCTGAGATTGGGGTAACAGAAAAAGACATGGCTGCCACTCAGCCAGGACGACAAGGCCCAGGAGTGAAGGCTTGGGTCACCCCTGCAGGTAGAGACCAGGAGGAGGGAAGCGGCTGTGGAGGAGGTGGTGATGGATTCCTGCCCCGACCTGGGCCGGCCATGGGCCAGGATGGTCACGGTGGTATTTCCTCTGTGTTTTGTGGGTGTCCGGGCAATGAGGAGGCAAAGGCCTTTGCTTCCTTTCCTCTCTGATGCCCTTCTCCGTGACCTAAATGTGTGACTGCGTGACAGTGTTCAAGGGGCTCACAGACCTCCGCTCTTCTGGGGGAGGTTGGTGCGTCTCGATGGCAAAGTCACACCAGGTGCAACGATGACCTTGTCAGTGCCTTTATCTGGAGAGTGAGTGCAGCGTACAGGGATGAGTGTGGGTGCCAAGTTGGCCAGGGTGTCCGGGCCCGTGATAGCCAACGTCGTTTGTCCACTCAGGTTGCCCTGGTTCAGCGGCGTCTCTGCAGAGACAGGTGTTGGGTCTCTGCCTCCTCAGTCCGGCAGGCATCGTGCCACTCAGGCAGCAGCTGTGTCGCGCCTGCTCTGCCTCTTCTGGCCGGGGCACCCTCAGGCACCACGGATCGAGTTTCTGGCTGACAATGGCAGGTTCTGGGCCTGTGGCCTCCACAGCCACATGTGCTGATTGCTGTTCTCTCTCTCCTTCTCCTCTTGGTCTGTCTTCTTGGCCAGCCCTGACCATCCTCTGCCCTCACCCCCCATCAAGGATCGGCAGGCAGGCAGGAGAGTCTGCTGTGACACAAAATCTCATTGGCTGAAAATAACAGTGGTTTATTTCTGATCCCATGTGGGTGGGGACTGGAGGTCACCATAGCCAACGGCACTCTACCTTACGACTTGTTCTGCAGGGACCACGCACATCCTCCCATCTCATGGCCACAATGGTGTGGGGATGTGGCCAGGTGGGGCTATGGATGCCCCAGTAAAGGCCACACAGTCTGGCCCAAGTGTCCCCAGGACTGTGTTCTTTGACCCTGAGAAGACCCAGCCGTGCCTCCACAGCCCTCCTCCCACCAGGTCCCCAGGGCTCCATCCTGCCTGGGAAAAACCCTAGGCCCGAGTGGCCCCAACCCCTCATATCCACAGGAAAGGACTGTGTGCCAGGACCAGGCTTTCTGCTTCTCCACCAATGCCCCGCAGCCCTGTGTGGCCAGAGAGCCCTGCGCAGCAAGGAAGTGGCCCCCCAGCTCCATGGTCCCTGGCACTATTGCTATCCCACCCTGTCACGCACATCCAGCCCTGGCTGCAGGACAGGCTGCTGTCATCTGACCTCCCATGCCACACTGCCCGGGTCAGTGCCATCGTGGGCTCTGTGATGACTTGTGTCTAGACGTCCCCCAGACCTCAGGTGGTCATAGGTGGGGAGTTTCGAGGGTGGCTGGATTAGGGTGTGTGAACGTGGAGCAAGGGTGTGGATAGTGGAAGCCCCGCCCTGGGCACGGGTGTGGAATAGAAAGAGACAGAAGGAAGGTGGCTCGCTGCTGCCGCCACCACTGCCTTCTGCCTGCCTTGCCATGGGCTGTTTCCCCTCTGCCCTCCAGTCCGGTCTTGGAGCCAGGCTACTGTGGACTGAACCCTTGACAAACTGTGAGCCGAAACAAACTCCCTCCTTCACCTTGTGGGTGTTGGATATGTCTCCGCAATGAGAAAAGTGACTGGGAGTGGCCTCCAGCCTTCCCTCACCCCGGCTGCGGGACTCGGCCTTCTCAGGCGTCTCCGATGTCCCCCTCTCTCTCCAGTCCTCCTCTGCCTCTTGGTCTCTGTCCCTGGCCCTCTCGGCCAGTGCCCCCACCCCCCTCGATGGTAGCAGGCACCTAGGGACCTCCCAGGCCTTCTCTCTCCCTCCTCCCAGGACACCTCTGCCCGTGTCACATGTCAGTCAGCACCGAGACCACAGCCTCACACTTCCCGGCTCCCTCCTTGCTCCGGCCTGTGCGTGCAGCCTCCTGCTCTACTTTCTCTTGTCCCAGCCACCGGCTAAATCTCCCTGGGCACGTGCATGCACAGGGACTCTCGAGCTGATGACCATACGCAGAGGACACCATGCCCCTTCCAGCGCTCGCTGGCTTTCCCCACAGTGGCGGGCACACGCGTGCACAAAGTGAAATACACAGTTTCTTCTGGCGACGGTGCCTCTGCACAAATGGAATCATACATATTTCATGCGTTGTCTGCAACTTGCTTTTTATATTTAACACCGCGTCTTGGGAGCTCTCCGAGTTGGCACATGTGCCCGACCTCTTTTTTTTTCTTTCTTTGCTGGTGCGGACTCTTTGTCCTGTGACTGGTACCGCTCTGCTGGTGGGGAATTTGGGCTCCTCTGTTCTTCCTTGTTAATTGGTCTTTCCCTATCACCACGCGGCCACTGTGCACATCCTTCTGCGTGGAGGGAACTCTCTCACAGGAGGGCTGGGGAGGGCGGCATGCGGCTGTTTTGGATGGAAATTCCCGAACGGGTCCTGAATAAATAGTATTCCCACTGCTGCAGCCGAGCCCCTGCTTGTTTGTGTCTGTATCGGTCTTTCATCATTCACTCCCAGTGTTAGCAGTGAGAGGCACCTTTGCTTCCTTCAGGATCTCCCTAGTTAACGCTGAAGTCAAGCACTGCTTCGTTTTGGTTTGTCTGTCTTCAGAGCACTGACTTTGACACTCGGACTCATTGCGTGTGTGACTTAGCTACGGACCTCCTGCTGTCCCAGAGGCAGTCGGTCCCGACTCCGCACGGCCGCGAAACCCGCGGCTGCCTCTCATCTCCAGCGTGCTCCCTCTTTGCAAATCCAGCTTCACGGCTCTTCCTTTTCAGAAAACAGTACTTACTGGCATCATCTTCTCTGGGTGAATTTCCGCCAGCTCGTCAAACTCCCTGTGCGCCACGGCTTGGGTGATTGGGGTTCCAGTGCCTGGATAGATCACTCTGGGAGACCGCTGACATCTTTACAATGTTGGTTTTCTCGTGTAAGAACCAGACGTCTCTCCCCATTTACTCACATTTTCTTCTGTGCCCGCCAATAAAGCTCACCATTTTCCTCACTGAGGTTTGCTACGCATCTTGCTTGCTTTTTGCCTCTCAGAACATCTTACAGATTTGCTAGCTGTTGTAAAAAGAGATGGCCTCTTTTAAATAGTTATTTCTTGTGTACTTAGGGAAGGTATGGATTTTTCGACGCTGCCCCTGTCTGACTCTATCACTGAACTCGCTGATTTGTTCTTTATTGTTCTTTTTTCCCCTTGGAGCTTCCAGACACAATTATATTATCACTGAGCAACAACATCTTTACCTTTTCTTTTCCAGTACTTAGAGCTCTTAAAATTCATATCCCGGATCCACAGGAAACAGAAGTGTAAGGGTGGACGTCCCCGTGGGCCTGACAGAAACGGGACATCAGCTGCTCCCGGGGGTGAGGGGCCCCCCGCTCCACCTCCTGGAATTCTCATCCCCATCGGAAATGCCAACCAGCACTACCTGAGCTGTGTTAGTTGAGGGTATGTTTCTTCTACCTTTGTGACTCATAACAATTACGCTACTGGATTTCAAAAGTGGCGAGTCCCTGGTCTCCCGTATGGCCTTCCCTCCTCCGGGCTCTCGCTTCTCCAGGCTGGCTCTGTTGAGCCCTGGGTCCCTCGCTGGACATGATGGCTCCTGCAGGATGCTGGATGCCCCTGAGTGTTCCCAGGTGACCTGAGGCCTGGTCAGAGGAACACACAAAGTTGAGACTTTCACATCACATGTGCACCCACCATGCACAGGTGGAAAAATGAGCCAGAAGTCTTTGGAACTTGCTTGTTTTCACTCTGTATCCAGGGTCTGAGCTGTCTCCGTGTTGTTTTTTTTTTGGTTTTTCTCCAGTACCGGAAACCGAACTCATGACCTTGCGCTTGCCAGGCAGGCGCTTTTGCCGCTGAGCTAAATCCCCAGCCCCAAACCATTAACTTTTTACATGATTCTCATTTATCTTGTTTTTTGTTTTTTGTTTTTTTCCGGTACCGGGAATCAAACTCGTGACCTTGCACTTGCCAGGCAGGTGCTGTGCCACTGAGCTAAATCCCCAGCCCTGTCTCCGTGTTGACTGAGGTGAGCCAGTGTGCTCCTGGTGACCTCAGTGGGACATGCCTTTGTGCCCAGAAGGCCCAGAGGGGTCCTTACCCACAAGGAACTTCCGGATGGCTTCTGCTTTCCCACCCCGACTAACGTGACACCACCACCGGGATTCATGTGTCTGTGGGGCCTGCGTGCAGAGGCCGTGGGGCAGACACAGGGTGGACCTGCCACTTGGAGGGCCATGCGCAGGGTTGGGGGCCCCAGTAGCATCCGGCATGCATCAGAGCTTGGTAGACACTGAGCGTCAGTGCCGCCGTACCCGTCATTATTAACTGGCATCCCAAGCAGCCACACGGGTCTGCACTCCTGCCAGCAACGCATGGGGCTTCCGCTCCCACAGATTCATGGCAACACGTAGCGGTGTGGGACTTATTAATTTTTTACACTCTAATGAGTGAAAAACGGCATCTTGTTGTTTTAATTTGTGTTTCTTCGGGTTAGCAGTGAAGTCGAGCATCTTTTCACATATTTATTACACAGTTTTCTCTTCATATTTATTGTTTCTTATCATTTGCTCATTTTTCTATTGGGTTTCTTGCCTTTTTGTTATTGATTTTCAGGAATTATTTATGTACCTGGATAGTGATACTTCATTGGTTATAGGGGTTGTAAATACATCCTCCCAGTCTGAGGCTTGTATTTTTTTTCTTTGTTGATGGTGTCTTTTGCTGCACAGAATCTTAAATTTTCATGGGTCCGCTACGCCAACTTCCTCGTGCTCTGTGGTACTCGTAGGTCACTCCTGAGGCTTTGCTTTCCCTTGTCCAGGCTCAGTATTTCTTCTGTGTGGGGTGTGATGCCTTCACGCCTTGTGCCAGAGCCGGGTCTGACCAGTCCGCCCCCAGCAAGGCCCTGGCTCTGGCCCAGCAAGTGCACACACAGGTGCTGTTACCTGGGTTCTTTATGTGGCCGCTCCAAGCCTCCTCCACTCTCTGGAGAACCGCAGCCCGGCCCCTGTGTTGTGCCCCCCTTCGGATGCTGGCTGCTTCGGACCCACTGCTCTCGAGTTCACTTTGTAAACCTGCTCCAAAACCTATTTGGGTATAGACTGGAAGCACACTCAGTCCTTGTATCAGTTCAAGGGGATTTTCGTCATTATCAAGGCTGCGTCTCGTGAGCGTGGCCTCGTTCTCCACTTACTTAGGCTCCAACGGTTGCCTCACCGTCGCCTCCAACTAGAAAGGTCTTGCCCATGAGTATTACACCTCTGTCAGGACACTTTTCCCGCTGTTAGTGGCGTATTAGCGTATTACGTGACCCAAGTTCTCTTAGTACTTTTTGACGATGGTCTCACCCTGCAACCCTGTGGATGCTCTGAGTCTGGCATTTCTCTTCGGGTTACCTTGACGTTCTCCTTTGGGATGGTCTGGGATGCTAGTGGCTTAGTTTCCCCGTTTCTGGGCTAGCTCTTCTCCTTGCCCCTATGTGCTCCTGGGCTCCCCAAACGCCAAGACTGGGTGGAGCTGGCTTTAAAGGCTGGGGATGAATCTCGCTGGGAAGGAGGTGTATTTTATGGGATTTGATCATCCTTGTGAGGCTAAAGAAATTCACGCCTAATTGTGGCTAAAAGGATTCCAAAGGTGGCATTCACCTTCTCTGGCGCTTTGTTTCTGTGGGTTTTTGCGTGATGTTCGTGGTCATGATGTCACTGCCTGACAGTCCCCTGCAGACATCCCAGGGTCCTGGTGGATTTTCTTTGCTCCCCTGGCATCTTGTTTCCTGCCGTATCTCTTCTGCTCCGTTCCTTCGGGTCGAGGTGCGCTTCTCGGTAGGGCTGTGTGAAGCATCCCTGGGGCAAAGTCTCAGGACCCTTTGGTTCTAAATATCTCTCCCCGCCTCCGCTCCGTACCATTTCTCGAGACTGCTCACCGGGCAGAGTTCTTACCACACTGCCTTTGCAGCTACACCTCTGCTTTCAAATTCCCTTTTAAGTAATTTATAATTTAACTACAATTTCTTTTTAAAACAATGATTTTGACCGGCAGGCAACATACTGCACATAGTGGGAGTGTAAAACCTGGTACATTAGGCGCGTGTGCACCCTCGTGAAGCCAGTGAGCACACCCATGGCCCCAGCTTCTCCTTGTGCCCTGCACCCTCCGCTCCCCTCAGCCCTGTCCCGGCAGACCACCGTCATGTCTTCAGCCTCTAGGGTTTGGGTGCGTCTCCTGTACTTGTGTATAAACAAAGCACTGAGTGTGTCCTCCCATGGGCGGGTGTCTGGCTTCTCCCAGCAAGGTTATTAGGGGCCATCCATGTCCTCAGCAGTACCAGCAGCCCATTCCTTTTTATGGCTTCATAGTATTCAGTTATAGGAATGTGCATGATTTACTAATACATTTGCCAGCTGAGCGTCTGGGCGGATTCCAGTTTCGATGACTACACACAATGTCGTGCAAATCTTTGTAGACATATGCTTGTGATTCCCGGGGAGGAGTGGCCGGGTCACATGTGTGCTTTGCTGTTTAGTAAACTTTCAAACTGTTCTCTGGAGTGGTTGTACCATTTCTACACTGCCACCCACAATGTGTGAGGTTTTCAGGATTCTGCACCCTTGCCAATCTCGCTGGTTAGACTTCTGAATGCAGACACCCTGCCAGGTGTACAGGGATTTCAGTGTGCGTCTTGTTAACTAACGACACTGAGAATCACTTCATGCCATTTTTGCTGTCTGTATTTATTTGGTGAAGTGTCTGCTTGAGTCTTCTGTCCCTCCTTTTATAGCTGCTTGTTTTTTTGTTATTGATCTTCAAGAGCTTATGTACTTCTATACATTCTGAATAGAAGTCCTCTACAGATGTCACTTTTAAAGTATATTCTACTTTTTTGTCTTTTGCTCTCTTAAAAGTATATTTAGAAGATGCATCCATTTACCTATAAAAGCCTCAAGTTTGTCTTTCTTTATAGCTGAGTAATGCTACATTGTATAAAAATACAACTTTTTATCCATTCCTCGGGTCATGGGCATTTGGGTTGTTGCCAAAATTTAGCTATTGCAAATTGTGCTGCTATAAACATAGGTAACTAGAGACCATACTCATAAGTGAAATAAATCAGACTCACAATGTGGAAACATCATATTGTCTCCCTAGTGTGAGAAACTGAAAGAGTAAATAAGATCCAAAAGGTACAACAGATAATCTTGAAAGGGAAAGAAACTGCTAAAAAGAAAGAACAATGGGATGGGGGAAAGGAGAGAAGAAAGAAAGAAGGGAGGAAGGGAAAAATATATGTATATACATAAGGTAGCTAAGATAATTGTACTACTAATTTCTATTAGTTAACTGAAAGGAACAGTTAGTGCTTGTATTGTTTGATCAGTTCTGCATGCCTATATCTGGTAATCTGAGCAACTACTTTGAAGATAACAATGTACAATATAATAACCATTGTTAATTTCCTATTATCTTGTTTTGAAATTCTGTATCTTTTTTATTTTTTTTTATTCTCTTTAAAATAAAAAGTGGTAGTCCTTTGAAGGTTTTTAAGAGGCGATGTGCTGTTTCAGAAAACACTGCTAGTTCAGGTTAAATTAATTTAAATTGCATAACAGTAAATGCCTATTTGAATCCAAGTAATATTTGCATATTTAACTATGTTTTCTTTTAAATAAATATGTCATCTGTGTTTTATTCTTTAAAAAGTATATTTAGAAAAGAGGAAGTTCTTAATTTTGAGCAAGTGCACTCTATCAGTGTGTCCTTTTTTGGATTATGCATTTGATATCTTCTCGAAAAAATCTTGGTGTAATTCAAGGCCAAAAATATGGGTTGGGGATGTAACTCAGTGTAAAGGCCATGGGTCGAATTCCCAGCAGGGGACTGACTCTTCTCTGTTTTCTTCTAGAAGTTTTATAGTTTGAGGTCCAAGATCCGCTCAGAATTACAGTTTGTGTGTGCTGTGAAGTATGGGTCAAAGTTCCCTTTCTGGGCTCCTTTTAAGGAAAGACCATGCCCTCTGCCTTTGTCTTTCCACTTTTGTCGGACATCAGTGAACTGTTATCTGTGAGTTTATTTCTGGAATCTCTGTTGTGCTGGTTTTGTGCCCGTCCCATGCCGCGTTTTGATTAATGTACTTTGTAATTAGCCTTAAGATCAGATTGACAAGTCCTTAGCTTCGTTCCTGCTCCCACTTGTTTTGATTATTCTAGTTCCTTCATGTTTCCATATGAATCTTAGACTCCAACTGTCAGTATCTGCAGAAAAGGCCTGTAGAACCTTGGCTGACTGACACCGGTCCTGACATCAGCATGGGGGAGGTCAGTTCCTCACTCCTTCAGGTTTGCCCGTCAGTGAACGTGGTCTGCATCCCCCCTGGTTGGGTCTTGCTTCATTTTTCTTGGCGGTGCTTTGCAGTCTTCGGTGTACAGGCCCAGCACGTCTTCTGTTACACATCCGCCTGGCCATGTCACGCCTGTCAGTGGTAGGTAAATGGTGCTATCTTTGAAATGCCAATTTCTAGTTGTTACCTGCGAATACATAAAAACACAATTGATCTGTGTCTACTTTTCTTCAACCTTGCCACCTTGCTTCCTTACCTACTAGTTCTTGTAGCTTTTATCTGTGGATCCATGAGCTAGTCTACACAGGCAATAAGCAAAGTGCTGTTTCCAATCGGATGACTTTTATTTGTTTTTCTTCCCCTGTGCATTATGTGCAGCCTCCAGGATAACTTGTAGTACAAGAGGAAAGAGCAAGTATCTTTAACTTGTTCTCAATCTTAGGAAGGTGTGGAGTGTTTTCTGTTTTTGTAGGAGACCTTTATCCGACAAGGAAGCTTCACTTTCTTCCACGTTTACTAAGGGTTTTTACTATGAGCAAATAGTGGATTTTAACTGAGTATTTTTTCTGTTGAATTGATTTTTTTCTCTTTAGCTTATTAATAATGACACTGATTAATTTTCAAATATTAAACAACTTGTCCTTTGCTGTAATAAGTTTTCACTGTATTTTTATCAAAGACAGGGTTAAGTAACCCTAAGTTATTGCAGGCTGATCAAGCCTACAATCTCCCAAAGAGTGGACAGTGAAGGCTTAAAGAAATGCAATCAATAGTGATAATTTTAGGGCCCCAGGCGGGGAACTAACTCTCTTCCAGCTTCAGTATTCTCGGAGTTAGTCCAAGACTGCTCTGGGCGGCCCGTATTTATTAGGTTTTCAAACAAAGGGAGAGGATACTCAAGAAAAAGCGGGAATCTCGCAGGACCTTGGGAGAATTTTCCCAAGTAGTAAATTATGCCAATCAGGAGAAACACCTTATCTTTAGGCTGGTATTTATTGCAGGAGTGTGGGGCCTGCAGCTGCCGTCTCCTTATAGTTAATTGGGGTTGGAGCCAAACGTCCTCAGCAGCAGTCTCCTTGTCCTTGAGGTGTCACAGCTTCACAGGCCAATACAGGCCTCGGCGGTGACCAGTGACCCATAGAGATTTATTTACTATGGGTCAACTGCCCATCTTTAAACAAGGTCCCTAGGCTTCAGACAACTCCCAAGTAAACATGAAAAGCCAGTTGGATAATATTAAATCCTGCTCAGAGCAGCTTCATAGTGGTCTCCATCATATTTTGTTATTACACTTCATGTGTATTTGGAGGAGTTGGGCCACTTCTTCCAAGTTGTCTAATTCATTATCAGTAAATTGTCCACAGTGATCTGTTCCTTTTTGTAAGGGGTGTGCAATGTTTGGTGCTCTCCACTCCCCGCTTCCTGACACTGGGTTGGGAATTTGTGCCTTCTGCCTGCTTTCTTGATCCACTGGGCCAGAAGTATAAATTTTTAAATTGATTTATTGAAATGACCAACTTTTATTTTCTTTTCCCTTCCTCTTTTTCCCTTTTCACTGATTTCTCTTTTTATGATTTTCTTTATCTGCTTACTTTGACTTTCATATGCTCATCTTTCTGGTGTCTTAGGCTGGAAGTTTAGGGTGTAGCCTTGAGATCCTTCCTTCTGGTTTACCTAGTGCTTTGTGCCTGCTGTGGTGTGCGTATGGTCGGCCCCCCAGGGTTCATCTGCCGGAAGCTGGGGCCCGCGTGGTGGTGGCGAGAGGTGGGGGTCCTGAGAGGCCAGCCCTCACACAGGTGATGGGTGGTTGGTGGGGTGCAGCTCTGGGAGGGACTGAGCTGTTCCTGCAAGACCCTGGAGAGGCCCCTCAGGGAGCTGTTACCCGGGGGTGGCCCAGCTCCCGCCTCTCCCCGGGTCCTGTCTCACAGTGTGCTCTCCCCTCTACAGAGGCTCCCAGCACCACCTTGCCATCTGCCAGGAGCCCTCACCAGGGCCCAAGCAGACGCGGCCACCGACCACGAGCTTTCCACTGCCCAAACTGCCCGCTAAGAGGGCAAATGTGTTACCCACAGCACGTTCCGGCCTCGCACGCTTTGTGATTGCCGCAGAAAATGGACTAACACAGTGCTTGTATCTTCCCCCAAGCACACTTACCTGCTCCCCCTTGACTTTGCGATGTCTGTCATGATTTCAGTTTCATTCAGCTCAAAACACTTCCCAGTTTCTCTTTTGACTTCTTATGTGAGCCGGGGGTCATTTCCAAGTGTGAGCCATTCAATTTCCAAATATTTAGACCCTTCTGTTATTAATTTCTAATTTAGTCTAATTTCTAATTTAGTTCTATTTAGTTCTAATTTAGTTCTGAACATGGTTGGTGTAATTTTAATCTTGTGTATCTATGGAGACTCGTTCTATGGTCCAGAATGCGGTCCATCTTGGTAAGTGTTCTGGGAGCCCCGGAAAGATGATGTGTTCTGCTGTTGTTGGGTGGAAGGGTTCTGTGCATCTCCATTAGATCAAGTGAGACCATGGCATTTTTCAAGAAATAAGAGAGACATTCTGCATTTAATGACCAAGCCAGGTTCTTGCAACTAGGTCATTAAAAGAATGGGTCGCTAAATGAGGAATATTGTATAGTGTGCACATTCCAATATTCAGAACAAAGAAATGGTCAAAGGAAACCCCAACTTGATGACTTTGCTTTTATTTGCATAACTCTGACATGCAGAACATAAAACGACAGCACTTTGTTGTGCAATACAATCAGCATTTACAGTACTGTATGATTTACAGTACTGTATAAACAAGGTTTACTGTACAGAAAGAGACACCAAGGCTCTGTAACAAGATGCGTAGAATTGTACAAAACAAGGAAGTTCGAAAGTCCAAGCAGCAAACCTCAGCCGTAGGTCTGAGCAGTCATTCAATAGTAGGTCGCTGAAGAGGAATATCTATATGATTCTTGTCTTTTTCTGATAATTACTGAGCACCAGGGGAATCTGTCTGTAGTTCTGAGTTGTGTTTCCCCTTGTAGCTTGGTCCGTCTCTGCCGCTTGTGTTCTGCAGCTTTGTTGCTTCCTGTAAGCCCGGTTGGGATTAGCAGCCCATCCCGTGCGGCTGGCCCTGTTCCCTGTGAAATGATCTTTATCCCCGGTATTCCTGGTCAGTCGGGCTCCTGTATTCCAGCTGCTTTTGATCAGTGCTAGCGTGGTGTATCTTTCCTTAGACCTTCACTTTTAGTGTGTATAGTTCACATCTAATGTGGTTTTTGTGTAGATAACTTCAGTGGTGCCTGCCTTTGCCCTGACAAGACCCTGTCTGTCTCTTCACTGTAGTATCTAGTTTTTCTGTCACTATTAATATGATGGTTTAAATATTCCATCTGTGTTTGTCACCTATTCTTTTATTCTCTTTCCTCTGTTTCTAACCTCTTTTGAGGTCAAAGCCAAGAATTTGTTATGATTTTACTGTCTTTGCTGGCTAACGGGACCGTGCCCTTCTTGCGTGTCCTTGCTGCAGGTTTTAGGGTGCACGGCTACTCACCGCACTCTTCCCGGCTCCTCCGCCTCTCCTGCCTGGGTCTTGTGGTACATTTGCTTTCCACCTGTGCCATAAGCCGGTGACTTCTTTATTCAATTTCCTTCACTATGTACGTGTTAGAGAGCTTTTCTCTATTTTAAGCGCACTTCTGTGGAAGCTCACGGGTAGACCACTCTGGATCTCTTCACCCGCCTGGCGAGACCCAGATTCCACCAGCTATTCTCGTTCCTCAGCTCAGAGGTCGTTTAACTTTCCTTGTGGGAGGGCTGAGTGCAGTGGGCTTTCTTACCTCTCTGCCTGCAAGCTTCCTTCTTTGGCCTCAGTTTTTGAAAGATATCTTCACATGTAGGACTCTATGCTGACAGTCTGGCCGCCCCTGTATTTTAAAGCTCTTTCTCCATCACCTTCAGGCTGCGTCTGACAGGAACTCCAAGGTCATCCACGTGCGTATTCTGCCATATGGAGTGTGGTTTTTCTATGTCTGCTATTATTTTAATTTTTATTAGTACACATTTGCAGGCGTAACATTTACATTCCCTTGTGGGGTTGGTCCATGCTGATAATGTATCTTAATTCTTCCTCACCCCTCCCTCTCCCTGCCCCCTCCCTGCATCTCTCCATCCTCTTCCAATCTGAAGAAAACCCACCTCCCTACCTCCTATCACCTATCTCTTATTTGCTCTTTATTTATACTTTGGGTTTCTCAAACAAAAGAAACCATGTGATAATTAAGTGTATGCCTGGCTTGTCTCACTCAGCACTGTGGTCTCAAGGCGCATCCATTTTCCTACAAACATCTTGAGTTCATCCTTCTTTATGGCAGAGTAGTACTCCATTTTGTATAAATGCCACAGTTTCTTTATCCATTCATCTGTTGATGGACAGATAGGCCATTTCCAAGATTTGGTGGTTATGAATTGTGCTGCTATAAACATGAATATGCATGTATTGCAGTAATATGATGTCTTAACACTTTCAGGAAGATACTTAGAAGGGGAATGGCTGGGTCAAATGAAATTTCTAGTTTTAGTTTTTTGAGGAATCTCTTCACTGATTCCCATAGTAGTTGTATTAGTCTACATTCCCACTAAAATTATAGAAGGGTTCATTTTCCCTGCAGCCTCGTCAGCATTTATTATTCTTTGCTGACTTCTTGATGACAGCCACTCTTTCTGAGGTAAAATGGAATGTCAGTGTTGTTTTAATTTGCATTTCTCTAATGGCCAGCAGCACTGAACATTTTTTCATGTATTTATTGGCCTTTTGTACTTCCGAGAAGTGTCTTTTCATTTCAGTTGCCCATCTTCTGGCTGGGTCTTTTTTTGGAGTGGTGTCTAATTTTTTAGTAGTTCTTTGTATTTTCAACGTATTAGTTCCCTGAAGAATAGCTGGCAAAACTTTTGCCATTCTGTAAGTTGTCTTTTTTACTCTCTTCACTGTTTCCCTGTATTTTACAGCTCTTTAATTTGATGTGATCCAATTTTTTGATTCTCAGTAGTGTTTCTCCTGCCACTGGGGTTCTGTTCAGAAAGTCCTTGCCTAAGACTTCAGGAGCTTTACCTATTCATCTTCCAGAAGACTAAGTGTTTCTGTTTTAATGTTTAGAGCCTTGATCTGTTTTGGCTTTAGTTCAGTACACGGTGAGGTGTATGGGTCTAGGCTCAGTCTTCTGCATGAGGAGATCCAGTTTTCCCACACCATTTACTGAAGAGGCTGTCTTTTCTCCAGTGTATGTTTTTGTCCCCTTTGTCAAGGGTCAAACAGCTGAGTGTGCCTGGGGTTGTTCCTGCTTCCTCTGTTCTGTTCCACTGAGTCACATGTCTGTTTGCATGGCAGTACCATGCTGTTTTTATCACTGTAGCTTCGTAGTATAACTTCAAATCTGGGATTGTGATGCCTCCTGCTTTGCCCTTGTAACTCCAGGATTGTTTTTGCTCTTCTGCTTCCATACCACTTGACTTTTAGGGTTGTTTTCTCTAGTTTTGTGAGGAGTGCTGCTGGTACTTTGCCTGGGGTTGTGTTAAATCGGTGTATCAGTCTTGGAAGTATGGCCATTTTGACTGTAATAGTCCTACCTATTCAGGAGCAGAGGCTATCTTTCCATTTTCTGATGTCCTTTTCAATCTTCTCCTTCAGAGTACTGTAGTTTCTTTTTGTTTATTTGTTTACTTGTTTCCGGTACTGGGAATCAAACTCACAACCTTGTGCTTACCAGGCAAGCACTGTGCCACTGAGCTATATCCCCAGCCCCTGTAGTTTTCATTTGTAGAGATCTTTTACTTTCTTGGTTAACTTCCTAAATATTTAATTTTTCTTGAAGCTGCTGTGAGTGGTGTTGTTTTCCTAACTTCTTTCTCTGGGTTCATTATTGGCATGCAGGAGCCCTATTGATTTTTGTGTGTTGATCCTGCTACATTGCTAAACTTGATTATTAATTCTAAGAGTTTTTCGGTGGAACTTCTTGGGTCTTGTAGATGTAGGATCATTCTTCTGCAAATAATGGTAATTTGACTTTTTCTGTTCCTGTATGTGTCCCTCTTATTTCTCTTGCCTGGTTTCTCTGCCTAAGGTCCCGAGCTCTGTGCTGACCAGGGCTGGTGACAGTGGACACCATGGTCCTGTGCAGTATCTCCACTCCCCCGCTTTTGCACCTCTGCTCCACGTGTGTGTGCTCCTCGGACTCCATTCCCACAAGCTGTTTAAAATCTTGCCTGCTACTCCCATCCTGGGCTGTTTCAGGACCTGCTTCCATGGGATGATTTTTTCCTCTCACTTTTTTTATTTTCCTGCTTCTTTGCATATCTGGTGATTCTGACAGGATGCCAGACCTTGTGATTTTTGTGGTACTGACTGCAGTTATTTTTGTACTCTTTCTAATATTTTTGGAGCTTGTTATGGGGCATGGTTATTTTTACTCTCTTAACTGCCTACTATTTTTGAGGTTTAGACTTAAGCTTTGATAGCTGGGTCCAGAGCAGCCTTTTGATCAGAGCTAATGCTGCCGCTCAGAGCCGCCCCGCCCAGCCGCCCCCAGCTTGGGTCTGTGCTGCAGACTTTGCCGTCTGTCGTGGCAACATGAGCCACCCCGTCCCGGGCGACCTGCAGCTCCCTCCCGGCAGGCAGAGCCCTGGCTTGTGTGTGTGCTAGGGACACTGTTCAGGGTTCAGAGCCCCTCTGTGCGGCTTCTCTGAGTGCAGCATGCAGGCAGACTCCCTGCTTGGATTCTAGACGCTGAGAATCTGAAGATACGGCGCTGTCTCAGTTGTTTCTGGGCCAGAAGCTGGGACCCCCACCCTGGTCGCTCTCTGGCATTGCCGGCCCCCTTGTACAAAGGCGCGGCTTTCTGTGCTTTCCTGTGTCCAGAGAGTCCCGTGTCCATTGCAGGGGAGGCCAGTCTCCCGCTCTCAGCTTGGAGCGAAGCCTGCGAGGCGTAGTATTTATGGGGCTGTGGAAGTCTGTTTACTGGCTTTCAGTTTTAAAAGTCAGCAAGGAGACAAAGCACAGAGACTTCACTCTGTTACAGAGCAGCTCGACGCCCCGGGCCCGTGGGTGTGGACTGGATGTCACCGGTGGCCTCTGGGCTGGCAGCAGTCGGGATGCAGCGCGGGAGGGGCTTCTCCTTCTCATCCTACACAGCGGGCAGAGCACACGTGTGTTTCTGTCTAAATGAACAAAGCAGAAAACAGAAACTTGTGCTGCTTATTTAGAGGTTTGGGGTAACTGAAATGAAAAATATGAATCAGCAAAGGTGGAGCTGCTACGGTTTGGGGCTCCCAGGGCCAGCGCCTGTGCATGGAGCCCGGGGCGCGGGGCAGACACAGACGGGAAGGAGGAGGCCCTGCTTGGTCACTGTACCCTAACAGCTGATAGTGGTCTCTCGCTTACCTGTTACCGCAGGATCCCGTGCTGAAGCCTCAAGAAATAAGCGGGCACCGTGCACCAGTGCAGTCCAGGGCTGGAGGGGCTGCGGCGTCTGAGCCCCCACCGTTCGTGCAGGAGCGGAGCCCCCTGGGAGGCTGGCAGAGCCCACACGCACAGCACAGGCCTGCACCTTGTCCTTGCTCTAGAGCCCTGCAGGTTTTGGCCTGGGAGACGACAGGGGCTTGGTTACCCAGGACAGCTGTGCTGTGTGCACGAGCATGTGTGGTCTGCACACGCTCGTGTGCCCCCTTGCGCATGTCCCAGGACAGCGAGTGTGTGACGCAGATGTGCAGTGTACATGCAGGGTGTATGCACGTTTCCTTCTGTTGGGCAGGGCCTCCCAGCCGTGCTTTGGGAGCTGCTCTGTGGGCACCAGGGGTACAAGGTGTGGGCACAGGTAGAGGGACGGGAAGGGGCATGGCCATGTGAGCCAGAGCTCCCAGAGCAGGGATGGCAGGGAATGCCGCACGCAGGCTGCACCCACATGTCCATCTGTCCGGCCGTCCCTCCCACGGGAGGTGCAGGAGTAAGAGCGGGACAGCGCAGATCTGAGCCCGTCTCCCGCCAGGCACGACTGTTCCCACAGCCCCCTCTCCCCGTTCTCTGTCTGTGCAGAATAACCCGGGGCACTCAGAGGTGACTCCAGCCACTTCTGCCTCAGCGTGGGAGAAGGAAACAGACAAAGCAGAGGGACCCAACTCCCGCACAGGCCACGCAGGGCCAGCCGAGCCCGGGCTCCTCCTCGTCCGGCGTGTGGATGGAGAGGCAGGGAGGGACGCACACCCATGGGGCAGGCGCTGCTTTCCAGGCCTGGGGTCGGTGGCACTGGGTGAGGGGCCCCATCTCTGGTGGCAGCTTTGGGAGCCGCCTGTCCCCAGGCCTCCTTCGGGGAGCAGGGAGGTGGCAGTGGCAAGAGAGGGCCCAGCACTCACGCACCTGTGACGCTCAGCGCCCCGCTCGGGCTGAATGGGAGCCATGGCCTGGGCAGACGGAGCCACGGGGCTGCTGGCTGGACACAGAGCTCCACAGCCGCGTCAGGCCCTGCAGGGAAACCAAGGTCCCGCAGGGCCAGTCCACTGCTCTATTCACCCCTCACGCAGCCACCCCGACATTCTCCTGTCCACGCACCCACTCCCACCCCCCGGGGTCCTCGTATCCGCTACTCCCTCGCTCTTCCCTCCGCCCTCACACCTCCCCCTCCACACACCGTGAGGGAAGCCGTGGCTTCCTGACTCCTCCTCGCACCAGCCGCACTCCCTTCCGGCTCAGTCGTAAGGAAGGCTGGACTTGCTGCCAGGCCAGTGGGGTCTGCTCAGAGCCCAGGCGCTGGAGCAAGTCCGGGGCCCCTGTTGGTGCCAGTGTGGCGAGCAAGGTGCCATTGCATTAGAGGGAAGACACCGGGCAGAGAGGAGCACACCTGGATCCGCTGAGGCAGGAAGACCACACGTTCAAGTCCAGCTGGGCAACTTAAGGAGCCTCTGTCTCAAAATTATAAGAAACATGGAGTGGGGGAGTCTGGGGCTGTAGCTCAGTGCATTTGATCCCTAGTGCCACAAAAAGGGGGTGCTGGTGAACTCTTGCCATCCTCAGAGCAGCCCCGCCAGATGGGTCACAGCCAAGGTGAGCAGGGGCCACAGGGGGGCACGCTGGCATCCAGGAGTTTGTGGGTCAGCAGCAGGGTGACCAGGCAGTGCTTGGTGTGGAAAGAGGCCCAAGAACACTCACGGCCCTGACCTGGGAGGATGCTGCACCCCCTGCCCCGGCCTGCCCTAGGCCAGTGTACTCTGTCCGGTGTGGGGATCCCAGGTGCGCCAGGGTGCCTGGGCAGGAGAGGGTTAAGGAAGCACAGAGCAAGTCTAATTTACATGCAAAAGCCTCTCCATCCCTTTGTCCTGACACCCCAAGGCTTGTGCAGCCAATCAATATTTTATGAAGACGTTTCCTGCCAGCCTGGTTGGGGGGGGGGCGTTGCGAGCGGCTCGCTCTCTTTGCAGAAGGAGGAGTGGAGCTCGGGTCTGCAGCCCTGGGCGTCTTCCTGGCTGATTCCTCCTGTGCTGACCCTGTCTGCTCTGAAAGAGGCCCCAGGCTCCTCTGATGCTGGGTGAGAGTGAAGCAGGACAGGGGGCGCTCCTCCGCCAGCAAGGCCACACACACATGCAGGGGGCACTTGTGCCTGGATGTATGGATAGAGGGATGATGGATGGATGGATGGATGGATGGATGGATGGATGCTTGCTTGCTTGCTCAGTTCCAACAGCTGCCCTGAGAACTGTACCTATGCAGCCTCACCCTTCGAAGGGACACAGCATGGGTATCTCATGACCACCAGAAGCCTAGACCTTGGAGCAAGAGCCAGGCCCTGGTGTGTGACTGCCTGCCCCCTCTTCTGCTTGTCCCACCATGGTGTCCCATCCCCTCTGAGAAGATCTGGCACCTCCCCACCTCCCTGGCTCTTCTCTAGGTCCTTAGTGACAGGTGGCACCACCACTGCCACGTGGACCCCTTTTGGAGCCTCTTTGCTTCATGGACGCTCTGGGATCCTCCCCAAACCCAGAAGCAAATGATCTTCTCCCCAGGCCAAAATGGGCCCAGCGCAGGGCACACAAGTTCTATAGAGGAGGAGACAGGGGCCACAAGAAGCTCTGGCCTCAAGTTTATCCTCACCCAGGACACAGGGGCTCCAGAACACCTGCACCCTGGCCTGCCCTTCTCTCTGAGGTGGTCCCATTGGGGTGGGGGTCCCCAGAGCTTCTCCCGGGGTGGGGAGTGAGGTGGAGGGAGGCTCCGTCTGCCCAGGGAAGGGCCTGCCCTGCTCGGCCCCTCAGCAGCTTCGGGGCTGCTCCCCGTTCTGTACAGAGGTCCTCAGGCCTGGCACCAGACAGAGGAAGGAGGTGGATCGGCTCACAGTTCTGTCACACCCAGGGTGAGGGCTCAGCCCTGGTGAGGTCCCCAGGTGGTTGGCATCACAGTGGCAGTGAGGGAGGCCACACGTCACATGGTGTGGCAGGAGGCCTGAGCAGGTGGGTGGGGCCAGGCTGCTCTTCCATCACAGCCCTCCCTGCAGGGCTGACCAGGGCCCCCAGGTCCCTTCCAAGGTGACCACCATGGCTGTTCCCCTGCCCGGGCCCCAGCTCTCGGAGGCCCCACTGCCTGCCACTCTGCCACCCCCAAGACCAGGGTCCAGCCGAGTGCCTGGCGGTGACAAAGCCTACCAAGCCAGCTCACCCCCAGACGGCAGCTGCCACCAGTCTGGGAAGTGCTTCAAGCTGAGGGACAGCGGGGCTCCCCAAGGTGGTCCTGCTCTTGGTTGGGTGTGGCGGAACGAGGGGAGGTGGGGAGGGCAGAAGGCACCATGGCCACGGCTTTAGCCCGGAGGAGAGTGGGACAACAGGCCGGCACACTGCGAGGGGCAGAGCGGCAGGGCGGGGGTGCCGGAGGCTGCTCCTGCTTCGTCACAGCACAGGGGCTCCACTGTGGGCAGCAGCTGCCCTGAGCTCCACTGCACCAGGTGGCTGAGCAAACGGACCTGCTTCTCACACGAAGGCAGCCGTGGGTGGAGTCCTGCCCCTGCTGACCCAGAGTGCACGGACACGGCCTTGGGCCTGCTCACGTGCGGAGCCCTGGTGAGCGAGGGGCCCGGATGCTGTCCACGCATCCCTGGGGTCGCACTGTTCCACCCGTCCTGCCTCACCCTCCACCCCTAGGGGTCACTAACAGCTCTGTCTGCAGAGATGGGACCCCACAGGTTCAGCCATGGCTGGACTGCACCCCAGGCCACGGAGCCCACTGCTGGTGCCCCCTGGCCTGCAGCTGGCAGTACCTGGGCTCCTGGTGCAGCACAGCTTCTGTGGGGAGCAGCAGCCCCAGGCACCTGCCCAGCCCAGCAGTGGAAATCACTGTACACCCCCTACCCCCGCGGTCTCACACTGCCACACTGCCAGCTCGCCATCGGGCTCCAGGGCTCTGGTGTCTCCTCAGGGCATACTTTGGGTCCCCTAAGTGCAACGGCGCACCCACCCAGGGATGGGGCAGATGCCTTGATGCAAGAAGGCTTGGGCGGGAGGCAGCCTGGGGCTTTCTCTTTCTGGGCCACGGCTTGCCTGTTTGCCCTGCCAACCCTGGGCCTGAGCCTGCCTGGAACATGGCCTCCCGTCAGGTCAGGCCCTGGTGGTCCCAGAGGCACAGGAGGCGGCATTGAGCCCATTTGGTGCTCGCTCTGGGCAAGCAAGGGGTCCCCGCCCTCTGCTCTCAGGGGCATCCAGAGCACCGTGCCAGGAGCCAAACCTGGGCCTTGTAGCAGCTCAGCTGTCTCAAGGCTGCCTGCAGCCTTGGGCTGGGTCTCCCCTTGGCCCTGTGACTCAGTGGCCACAGCGGGCCCTGGGAAACCGTGTGGCTCAGCTGGGATTTTTGAGGGCAAGGGAGGCCCTCACTGCACCAGGAGGGCTGCACCTGAGAAACGGCCACAGCAGTCAGGACCTAAGGAGCTCACAGCCTCCCGAAGAAGAGTCACTTGCCGAGACTGCAAGCCCACGCATCGCCGTAGGAACGGAAGAAGGGGAACCCGCAAGTGGGGCCTGTGCCTCCGGGCCTCCAGCACCAAGGGGTCACGGCCAGCCTGCCCCGAGCTCAAGAAAGGGGCCTGGAGCCCACTGCTCTAGGGAGGGTCAGTGGCGGCTGGGCTGGGGTGGCAGGACAGGCCCAGGGCCCACAGATAGAGAGCAGTGTGGCCCTGGTCTGTGATTCTCCTCTGAGCTCCAAGCTCCTCCAGGGCCCGGATCTGGGTCACTGAGTAGGGCCAGGCTGTGAAGCTAGTACTGGCCCAGCTTGGCTGTCCTGGAAGACAGTGTCCACCCACTGCTACCCTGGGGGCCTGGCTCCAGGCAGCTGGTCACTGGGGACACCACACACTGGCTCAGCCCTCCACGCTCAGAGCCTGGTCTGACAAGCAGGGACTGCAGTCACGCCTGCCTCCCAGGTCATCTGAGGATTGCGAGAAGTGACGGCCCCTGGTGCGGGGAGGGAGCCATGGAGCCGACCTGGAAAAGCCCATCGTCTCCCAAAGCCCACACCTGCCCACCTGGATGCAGTCCACCCCGGGGAACCGGCAAGGGGGAAACACAGGGTCTGCGCCGTGCGACTAGAGACTGCACCTCACGAAGCATGGATGGGTCCCAGACATGGACTGAGGGCCAGTCTAGCACACAGGCAGGGGCCAGCACAGGAAGCTGTGGAGGACAGTGAGCTCAGGACTGGCCCAGGCTGTAACAACTAGGGGAACAAGGCCCTCCAGGATGCTCTGCCTAGCCCCACAGGGTGCCACGGCCCAGACTCA
The DNA here is from genome assembly GCF_000276665.1 of Chinchilla lanigera. Lineage (NCBI taxonomy): Eukaryota > Metazoa > Chordata > Mammalia > Rodentia > Chinchillidae > Chinchilla > Chinchilla lanigera. Next base: position 2,978,496 of record NW_004955538.1, on the reverse strand, counting down.
GGCAGTGGAAACTCAGGGGGTGAAGCTCCTGGGCTCCAGCAGCCCAGCAGAGATGGGTGCCTCGGGCAGCATGGGCCTTGAGAGCTGCGACAAAATGTCACTTTCCCTCTGTATCTCCCACACCACTCACCCCCGGGACGCACACTGTGTGGACGTTCACCGCCACCCTACCAGGGGTCCTCTCGCTGTCCAATCATTGTCACAGCCAGAAGTCAGAGGTCACAGGACAGCTGAATGTCACGCTTGGTCCCAGGTGGGATTCTGAGAAAGAGACACTGGGGAAAAGCAGGAACCTGAAAGCAGAACCTCCCAGCTCTGGCTGGGGATGTGTCTGCACCACCATTAACTAGGACTAACTGTGGGGAGACTTGGGTGGGGGTAATGTGGGGCTCTGTGCCCTCTTTGCAGCCTTTCTGTCTTTCCTCTTTCTCTCTTTCTTTCACTGGAAATGGAATCCAAAGCCCATACAGCCAGCCCTTTTATTTTTATATTTTGTTTTAGATATGGTTTCACCAAGTCATCAGGTTGCCCAGGCTGAGCTGGAACTTGTGATCCTCCTGCCTCTGCCTCTGGAGGGCTGGGATTACAGGAGTGCTGGGTTTTTCTATAAACCCAAAACTGATCCAAAATAATAATAATTGAAAGCACGAGTGGGTGAGGTGTAAAGATGACCCCAAGGTGCCCCGGCTGCTGCAGGAGGGCGCAAGGGTCACTGCCACCCCAGACTCTCTGTGGTGTTTAAAATCTGCAGCAGCACATGGGCAGAGCCCAGCCGGGGTGCTTGGGATCCACCCTGAGCCCCGCCTGAGGCCGCATCTCTGCCTGCATGGAACAGGTAACCTGGATGCGCACCGCTCACCATGCCGCGCCTGTGCCATTCCCAAGGCACGGCCAGCACAGCGGGGTGAGGGGGCTGCACATGGGGTCTCAGAGGCCTCAGTCCCTTTCCTGAGGGAGGGGTGCCCTGCCCAGCCTCTCTGTGGGAGGCAGTTAGGGGCCAAGGCCTTGCACCGAGGGCCTAGGGTTCTGGGTGTCCACTCTGGGTCCACCCTGCCCCTAAGCTCGGGAGCTGTGGCCCAGGGCTGGGCCGGGAGACTGGAGCAGGGAGGAGGAGGCAGCGAGGGTCCAAGGCCCCAGCAGCCTGTCTCGTGCCCTGGGCTCCTCCAACTGCACGCCAGGCCTCCCAGCAGATGTAATCGCCCCACTCACAGACGGGAAACCGAGGGCAGGGAAAGTCACCCAGCTGGGGAGCGGGGAGCTGGGTCCCCCAGGGCAGCGGTGCTGGAAAAGGGCCAAGGGACCTGCGGCTGGGGCCACAGGCGGGTCCATGGGGCAGCCAGGCCCAGAGGGTCAAGGGAGAGCTTGGGCCCAGGCACAGCGCCAGGGACCCCGACGGTCCTGGGAGAGGAAGTCAGCAGCCAGAGCCTAACGCCAACCCCAAAGCACTGAGTGCTGCCAGCACCCCCCTGAGCTGTGCCGAGCGGGGAGACGGATCAGGGTGCTGCTCCAGCCGGAGGCCCAGGCAGACCTCTGCACAGCCGTGGGAAAGGAGTCGTGTGCCTTTCCCCTCCCACACACAAGTGCACACACATGCACACATATGCACAACACACATGCCTGTGTGCATGCACAAACATGTCTAAGCACGCTCACACACATCTCACACACATGCATGTGTGCAAACAGGCACACTGGAACATCATACATGTGCTTGAGTATACATGCACACTCACAGACCTGCCCAGACATGCAGAGGTCCCTGCTCCAACTCAGAGGCCTGTGCTTGTGAAAACTTCAGACTCACGTGAGCAGGGCCCAGGAAACAGCAGCCATGGGCAGGCCAGCTGCAAGTAAGGGGTCAGCACTGAGGCTGAGGCTTCCTGTGTGGCAGAGGCCCTCCACCCCGCCTGCCGGCCCAGCGTGTCCCAGGGAGAGGCCAGAGCTCCTGGACCAGGGTGGCTGGGGATGGACGCAGGAACACAGCAAGCAGAGGGAGGCCTGCGGCCCTGGGCATGGCGGGAACTCACCGCCCCTATGCCCCGAGGGTCTGGGGATCCTGCGCCTTGTTCCAGTGAGGAAGAAAATGAGAACACAGCCCCCCTCTGCCCACCCCATGGGACTCAGGCTGCTGTTGGGGACGACTGTGAGCGCCCCAGCCTGCCCCAGCGCCCCTGCAGTGGGTGAGAGGGCTAACGCTGCCCAGCCCACAGCCCTTCATCATCAGCCGCCACTCTGAAGCCTTTAAACAGCGCTTTCTGGGGCTACCGGGCTCTTCCGCACTCGAGGCACAGCTGTGACAGACAGCAAGCTCTGGCGGGCAGGGCACTGTCCCCTCCCGCGGTGGGGACTGGGGCTGCAGGGGTCAAGAGTCCAGCTTGCAGCCTCTGCAGCACACAGACTCATCTCCTCAACTGGACACTACACCGGGAACAGCAGTGGGAAGGACGGCTGCAGGGGCACCTCGAAGAGGCCTGAGAGCCGGGTCGGGCGTCTGTTCTGTGCGTGTGTGGAGGGGGAGGGAGGAGGAAGGCAGGGCGCCGCAGCACCAGAGCGCTGAGGGACCCCTGCAGTCATCACTTGATGGGGACAGAAAACGCTTTCATCACCCAGCGTCTCTGCACCCCTTCCTGTAACCTCCCCGCCCGGGGCAGCTCCTGCCCTAACGCTATCAGCACGGCCTCCTGTCTGTGCCTGAGCCGCAGTGTTTGCTCTGCCCGCGGAGGCTCACGCAGCCACCTGTGGCCTGTGTGCCTGCTCTGCGCTGACAGACGCCTGCTCCTCCCGGGCCTTCTCACGCACACCTTCTTGCAGGTGCTGTTTTCATTCTCAGGTGTGGAGAAACGTCTGTGGCTGGGCTGCGTTCCTCTCTCCCAGAAACTGCCACAGCCCTCCAGAGCCTCCCTCACAGCGCTCAGCGTGCTGCTCTCTCTGTCCTCTGTTATTCTACCAGGCGGAAGTCACATCTCACAGCTCGGCAGCTTTCAAGCAAGTTTCCTGGTGTTACCTGCATTGCTTGCCTTTTCATTTTCTTACTACATTTGCATTTTATGCTTTCTGAAGCATCTTGATGTGTTCAGCCTGTTTCGCTTGCTGTCCTTTGTACTTGGTCTGCAGGGCTTCATTTAATCTGGATATAATGTCCCAGATCTGTGAATTGCAAAGATTTCTCCAGCATCTGCCTGGTCATTTAGTTTCTGAATTACATCTTCTGAAGCTAGAGGCTGTTTTCTGCTTGTTTTGCTTTGCAGAAGTGAAATTTAACTTTTTTCCTCTAGGCGTACCATTTTTTGCTTTCTAGACACTGCCGCCTCTCCAGAGTAGGATGCTGATCTCTCCTCCCTGCTGCGAGCTCTGCATCTTTCGCTATGTGGTGTAGACAGGACTCACCTCCAAGTAGCTCCTTGTGAAGCCAGAGGAGGAGGCTCCTGTCCCTCTGGAGTTCGTCAGGAGTGTCTTCCTCCACCTGAGCTGTGGGTGCTGCCGTCAAAGCTGCCTGACCGTGCCCAGAGGCCTGAGCTGCAACTTCATTCACCCGCCACCGCCTCCTCGGAGCTCAAACCCAAAGGCACTCTTAATCCCTACAGCTTCAGGGTAAGTTTTAAAACCAGACAGCATGACTCCTCTAGTTCTGTTTTTCTCCTTCTGGATTTTACTTTTTCTATTTTTCAGCCCTTGCACTTCCAAACAAATTTTAAGAGCAACCTAATAAAAATCCTTCCTGGGATTTTGATTGGGACAGCAGTAAATCTGCAGTTAACCTGGGGAAATTGGCCCCTCCCTCTGGGATCAAGCAACGCCCTCTCGCTCATTTAAATTCTCTCCAAGCTCTTGCTCCAAGACTGATTTAATAAGAATAAAAATTTCATTTGCAGTAGAGAGGTCTGGCGTGACTTTTGGAAAATACATGGCCTATTTAGTTTTTAAATTTCGTTACAAAAGCAGTTGTTATTTGAATGTCACTTTCCTGTTGTTTGCTGAAAATATATATGGTAATAAACTGACTTTTCATATTGATATTCTGTTCTGCATCTTGCAAAACTCACCAACAGTTGTAGGAATTGTTCCTTAGATTCTGTAGGATTTTCTGTGTAAGGAGAAGTCGTATCTGTGACCGAATACCATTTCACCTCCTTCTTTCCACACTAGGAGCCTTCATTTCTCTCCCTGGCCTCATCACATTGCTTGACCACGGTGTTGGACGATCACACTTTGGATTTGAGAGGCAGACTGGTCCCTATTTCTCGGTTGAGAATGATGTCTGTGAGCTTTTTCTATTCATTTAATTGAAAATGTCTTTATTTTGCCTGTTTTAGGTCGATTGCTTCTGTGGGTGTAGAATTCCGGATTTTTTTCTTCTTTTAACACTGAAGGAGGGGATCCACTCCTTGGTCTCCGCTGTCGCTGCTAAGCGGGCTCTGACTGACACCGCTCCCCTCCGACTGCCCCGTCCTCTTCCCCTGGCTGGTTTCAGGATTTGCCCTTCCAGTGTTTCAGCAGCTGGTAGCACATTTCCACATGCGCGGTTTTCTCTGTAGCGCTCATGCACGACCTTTCTAAGTTTCTTGAATCTTTCCGTTATCTTTCTCATGGACTTGGGGAACTTTTGTCGTTATTGCAAGGTGTTTTACCCCATCCCCTTACCGCCCTTCCGGATCCCAGTCTCTAGGGCAGGCTGCTTCCTGTTGCCCCGCCTGTTGGGAAGGCTCTGGTCCTCAACCCCTGCCTAGACCAGCCCAGTGAGCACATGGCTTCCTTGCAGCTGCTCTCCTTTGCTATGTCCTCCAGCGAGGTTTCGCTTCGGCTTTGGCTCTCTGACACACTTCCACTCTTCTGCAGACTCCTTGGTTCGTTCAGTGACTGTGGCTCCATCACCTTTGCTTCCCTGCCTGTGTTTGTCTTTCTCACTTCAGGAGGGGCACCTACAGGTTGGCTCCCGTGAACTGGTGTGGTGGAGGACTTGTGTGGGGCGGCTGGACGCTGTCCACGGAGGTGCAGGCTTTGCTACACAGAGACTGTGCCCGGCTGCAGTGCCTGCTCTGTGCAGGCCGCTCGCCTGTCTTGGTGCTCCCTCGGTGCAGAGCAGTGCGCCTGCCGGCTGCAGGGCTGAGCAACACTCGAGTGCAAGACTGGGGCCTCCGTTTCTGGGACGCTGCCTTTTCCGGGCTCCACTTCTACTTCCAGCTGTTTTGCCAGCCCCAAGCTCTGATTTCCAACTCCTGAGACAGAAGCTGTGCAGCCCCAGGTGTAGCTGCCGAAGGATAAGGCTGGATGAACATGGGTCTCAGCACCCCCCCATGACGTCTTCCTTTTTTTTTGTTGTTTTTTTTCTGGTACCGGGAATCGAACTCACAACCTTGCACTTGCCAGGCAGGTGCTGTGCCGCTGAGCTAAATCCCCAGCCCCTCCCCATGAAGCCTTCCAAGCTCGCTGCTCGCCTTGGGTGCCGCTGGTGTCCTGCAGCAGTCGTCTCTTATATTTTGTCTGGGTTTATATTTGTTATTGATAGGAGGGCTGCTCCTAGATCAAGCTCTTCCTGGTATTTTCCAGTGCATGTCTTTCACCCTGACAGATAAAAATGTTAATGTCTTAATTTTGCCTTTCTTTGATTATGATAGGGCTGAACATTGCTTCATAGCTTTTGATGGTTTATATTCCTTCGTTTACGAGTCGACCTTTGCCAGAAGTATGTGAGATGATCGTGTCTTCATGGATGGTTTTTATTTGCTGTAAATATTTTCACAATTTGTTATTTTGTTTATGTTTTCAATTTTGTTTATATTTTTTTCCACACAGACTTGCTAAATAAGTTTTGTGGATCATGCCTTCAGGCATTTGAGAGCCTTTACCATTTATTTGGCATTTGTATTAGAAAAGTGTTTTATAATTTCCCAAATAATATGTTAACACGTATTCAGACTCTATTTGGGGACCTACTGGTGTGTTGTGATGTACATTAACTGAGTCTATTCTGTTAACTATTCTTTTTCCCATGTTCAATAATTGTACTTATTAAATCATTCTTCCTTTCTCATTTTACCCTTCAGAGACTGCTGGTTGAAAGACATCCGAGTTCTGTTTGCTAATATTTTGGTGAGGAATTTGCATGTATTTTCATCGTTACAGCACACTTTCCCAGGGACTGTGCCTCCAGACACCACTCCTGGGAAGCGCTCGAGGGTAGAAGGCTCTTTGCTTGGACAATAAGGCCGGCTGCGTCTGCAGGTTGGAGCCCTGCCCTTCCCGAGAGCCGAAGCACATGATTTTGTGGCACAGGTTCCAGGTCTGGCATTGAAGACCCCGCTGATTTTCTTCAACGGTTTCATAACTGTGTGAGATAGTGTAAGCCTCTTTTTATGTCATAATTAATGTGGTTTGAAGAACACATGGTGGGTCGTACACATCCGTCAGGTTTTGGTTTTCTGTGTGACACTGCTTGGTTCGTTTTCCAAATATACAGGCTTCCAAAACTGAGTCCATGATTGTGGAATTAATCACACCTTAGAAATTCACAATATCTCACCCAAAAAAGCACCTGAGCCTGCAACCTCTTTGCAGGAGGGGGTAATTATTTTCTGTTTAAAAAGTTGTTCGGTTTTTTTTTTTTTTTTTTTGCAAGGATAAAGATTTATTCAGGTGGTTCAGTGGGGTGAATGTCAGTGTTTACAGTTTGCTTTCACCATGATTTGTTAGGAAATAATCACACAAGTGTTCATTTTGTATTTCTTGTAAGATTTAGAATTTTGTTTAAAGGCTCTCTCTTTGTAGTAACTGGATTACCCTTTATTTTTTAATTTACTTATCCTTTCTCATGTCCTGCTTTCTAATTTAATAACTTCTGCTATCATCTGTCCTGCTTTAGCCTTCCTTGGAAGTGCATTAAAAAACTCATTGACTTGAAAGTTGTGATCTTTTCTTTCTTGTTTGATAATGAAAATGTTTGAAGCTGCTACTCCACCTTTAAGGAGTTCAGTAGAAACCATCCACCATTGGCCCCTTGTCATTTCACTGATGCTCTAGAATTTACATAGTATTTCTTCTTCCACATTCTCTCACATATTTACAGGACATTTTAATTGCCAAGGATTTGGTAAGGAGTTTTAATTTAGATTTTTGTTGATAATTTCTAGTTTTATTGTTTAAAGATGAAATAACTCCCTAGGTACAATTTTAACTTTTTTAATATATTGAAGCTGTATGTATGTGTGTATGAATTTATTTCCTGGGAAATGTCCTTTCAGAAATCCTCCACTGACCATTTGAAATACTATTATGCCCCGAGCAGTCATAATTACATTGTCATTATAATAAGGTGCAAATATATAAAAATACTCTTGACCTTCACCCCAAATTCTAGTCAACTCCTCAGAAGAAAACCACTATTACAGTTTGTCCCAGTCCATTTTGGCCGTGATATGAAATAAATCAGAGAGGGTAATTTATGAACAGTGGATGACTCACCACCCCTGCTCTGGAGGCTGGGAGATCCCAGACCAAGACGCAGCCCACGTGTCTGGTGAGGGCCTCAAGCTCTATGTGGAGGGGCTGTGACTCACTCCCACTTCCTGTTTTAAATTCAAACCTATTTAAAGTTTTCCGAGTCTCACGCAGATCTCTGCCATGCAGTAAGGTGGGCATGTGTGGTTTGCTTCCACAATGAAAATCTCAGGCCCTCCGTCTCCTGCTTTCCCTTGAGAACCTGGGGAATGGAAGCCCAAGCAGCCCCTCTCTGGAGGAGAGCGTGTGATGGCGCCACCCAGCTCCAAAGGCTGAGCTTTGTTCTGTCTGACGGACAGGATTATGTTCCTCAAAACCTAAACTGACTCAGTTTATTTTCAAAATAACCGTCGATCTGTGTTCTCAGTCTACAGCCGTACAGAAAGCGTTACCTAAAATAACAGACAGACTCCCACCTCGCTATCTTCATGTGAAACGTCACAGTGCAGGACAGTGGCCGCCATGGGGTGGGAAGGCGCCGAGGCGGCGGGATGGCTGCCTGGGCTGTACACCCTTGCTGTGTCCTCCTGAGGCCGCTCATTTCTGCCCCAGCTGTGAATGCCAGTGACCTTCGCCATGACACGGACTAACCTCAGCGCTATAGACAGAATAGCTCATAGGCACCCGCGGGCCTTTGAGGGAGCTCGGTGATTTAAAGCCAGCCTGGAAGAAGCGCTCCCAGAGTACCTCGTTCACTGCCACAACAAAGTGAAAAACTGTTTAAGGCATAGGCCATTTCACCTTAAAAAGAGGCTAAAGGAAAATAATTTCTCTTTTCCTTTGAAAATACCATTTCCTACCCCTTAAATACAGGAGAAAAACTAGTCTTCTTGGGGAGGGAAAAGTGTCTCATGAGTAAAAATGTCAAGTGCATGTCAGCTGTATAAATTATCTCACTTAGGAAAGAAAGTGAATATTTTAGTTCTAAGGATTCTAAAACATTTCATCGTTTAAAGAAAAGTTTAACTTAAAATGCTGTAGTGCCCTGAAGTAATATAAGTCACACATTCATTTATTCTGTTGTTTCTCAGAAAATCCTTGAGGAGCAGTAGGTGAGGTAGGGTGTGGCTTTTCCGAGGTTTGGTCAGACTTGCTAAGAGCCCTGGGCCACCAACAGGTCCCAAGATTCAAGGTCCTTGTCCCTTCAATAGGGTCCTGGACCAACCGCCCCCAGTATCCCTCCCCACCCACCAGTTTATACAGTTATTACCTGTACCTGTCAGACATCCCTTCCAGGCTACAAATGTGCCTAATTATTTTCTGATAGGTACAAGAATTGTATTTTGTGCTGTGTCCATGTGTAGCCTGGCTTTTTAAAAGAAATCCAACATATTTATGGGGCAGGGTATGAGAATGTGACACCCAAACAGAATGTGTAGAACCGTTAATCTCACATAATCCCTTCTGGAACGAGGTGTTTCAACTCGGTATTCTCTAGATTTAAAAAAGAAAACACTTTCCATTTAGTGCAACATTGTACTTTAGACATTTAAGCTTTCACTTTAAAGTGTACTTTCAATGTCTTCCTGTCATCTTAACAGAAGATGAAGCGTGAAGGGCGGTACCCCAGGGGTGACCGGCAGGGCCAGCCTGGCTCTGGCTGCTCTTGCTGGAGTCTCGGGCTGCCCTGAGGGAAAGCAGGAAGACACCACCTGCCCCAGAGCTCACGCTTTTGAAGACCAAAAATTTACATTTCGAAGTACTCATAAGTTGCAAATTACCACCTAAATGCAAAACGTTGTTGTTTTCCTTGACAACAAAATCGAGACTCTTAGGAACTATGTGCTCTTTGCCATGGCTTAAACTGAAAGCAAGGTGACCCTCGGTTGTCCAACAAGTGCCCTGCAGACATTTTCTTTTGCTTGTCTAATTGCACCAGCCCTAGACTCCCTCCCCTCAGACCCTCAGAGAGCAGAGCCCACCACACTCTGCTGCTCTGTAGACGCCCTGCGCCTCTGTTCACCTTGCAGCATGGTCTAACCAGGACTTGCCTAAGCTGGGAAGGGATTTTTTTTTTTTTTAACCAAAAAAAAAACAAAAAAACAAAAAAACAAAGAGCCTGGGCTCCAGCCCTACAGGTTCTGACCCTGAAAGTGAGCAGTGGGATGTAAAAAAAGTGTATGGTTTCTCAAAACTTTCCCCAGTTAATCCCAACAGCCCGTTAGTTTGTTTTGAGGACTTGTTGCTTTTCCTCAATTTATTCTGTCTAATTTTCGTAGCTGCCAGCGTGTTCCTAGCAGGAAAATTCCCCTTGCATTAATAACTGGCACACTTGGAACAGACTGCCTGTGATCTTGGCTTACATCCACAGGGAGCTAATCATTACAACCCCTTACAATAAAATTACAAAGTGATCAATTAACGTCAGAGCTAAGACAATCGTCGCAGGGGCCGAAAGGCACGGTGCTCTATTTGCTTGTGGCTGGTCGCCGATAAACACGGACACGTCAGGTTCATTGTCACTGCATGTACAGGCTGGCAGAGCTCCAAGCAGCAGAAAGACGCTGGCCAACTAATCAGTGTTATTTGGAAAACATTTGGGACAGATGTAAATGAAAGTATTTTTTTTTAACTACAGTTTCCTATAGAAACCCACTTTCACACTTCAGAAGCCCATTGTGAAGAGGAAAGTTGACCAAAACTGTAGCTGTTTTAAAAATATCCAATTACCTATGAGAATATAGGGATAAAACAGGTATAATTTTATCCTTCGGGAAGCTCATGAGCACAAACGGAACTCAGCACCCATTTATCTTAGTGACTCCCAGAGAGGTCATTCTACAGTGGCACAGGAAGTACTTGGTGTAGCACAGTTCTGCACACCACATTTGCCAAACGCACTGGAAAGCCATGTTGGGCTTTCTTCACGGGGAACGCTGCGGGACTCTGCGGGACGCCAGTCTTCAGCTCTGGTTGCGGTGGAAACGCTGCCAGGCAGCTTTGTTAGACCCAGGAGTCTCTGTGGGCAGAGCCTTAGCATAGACAACAGACCTGTTCCACAGCCCCAAGGAGCACAGCGAGTGGCGCCCTTGGAAGAGCCATGCACCAGACAGCGTGGCGTGGTCTGTAAGCCAGTGGCCTACGGTGCCACCCAGCTCCTACACGAGGGTGGGCCTTGGGTCTAACACTTCCAGAGCCCCACCTGCAACCACAGTGCTGCTGAGAATTAGGCTCTGACACAGGGACCTGCGGGGGACACGGCACAGCAGCGTGCTTCCCCCAGACAGCGCAGGCCTGCAGCAGCTACGTGCACACACACGAGGATCACGTCACATGTGGACACGTGAGGGACAGAAGCAGCGGCGCCACCTGACCCAGACAGGCCTACCCGCGCTTGCTTGGTCCTGCAGCCTGGACTCTGCTCACGGTGTGGCCGACATACCTGCCCCGCATCGGTGGACTCGGACCTGCCTGGCTCTTTCCAACTTCTAATGCTCGCACCCCTGGGGCAGCGTGACTGGGGACGCCGGGCCCGCAAGCCTCCCACGCCTTCCCGCCCGAGAGCAGGTTGTCAGGATGGTCCTGCAGCCTGCTGTGGACTTTTGGTCCTTCTGTCCACTAAGATGGACACCATGGCCAGTGAAGTGCCCCTCTGCTGGTGGCTCCAGGCACCAGCAGCCTCGGCCCTTTGCATGTAGCTCTAGGCCCTGGTTCCTCTGGTTAGTGCCAGACACCACCCCACACTGCCCACCGCTGGTCTCTGTCCACCGCTGCCTCTGTCCAGTGCTGATCTCTGTTGGCCGCTGGTCTTTCAAGCTCCTCAGGGCTAACAGGCCCTAGTGTTTACAGCTGTTCTTAAATATTTGGGGCTAAGGATATAGCTCAGCAGCACAGCGCCTGCCGGCAAGTGTGAGGTCAGGTTTGATTCCTGGTACCAAAAATAAATAAATAAATACATAAATAGAAACTTTGAAACTAGCACATGTTTGTATACACAGTGATGACTTTCACCGTGGGCGCTTGGTGTGTGTACACAACACATCTTAATTCTTCGTACATTCCCTTCGCCATAGCTGGGTCCCCTTCCGTTTGCAGGAGATCTGTCCCTATTTCCTTCTGTCTATCTTTTGTTTTGCTTGTTACTTTATTTATGCTTTGGGCCCCTCATATAAGAGAAACAATATGGTATTTAAGCTTGTGTGTCTGATGTATTTCATTTAACATTATGGCTTCAAGGTGTATCCACTTTCCTACAAATGGCTCAAATCTATCCTTTTTCATAGCAGAGTAGTTCTATTTTTAGTTTTTTGAGGAATCTCCATACTGATTTCCACAGTGCTTTACAGCTCTTTCATAAAAGCCTCTGCTGTACGCACCCTGCTCAGAATCCTGGGTAGACAATACAAGACCTTCTGAGCCCACACAGCCCGAGGAACAAATCGCGAGCAGAACTGTAGGACTGGATGTGAGGCTGTGTGAGAAGAGGACCCACTGTGCCCAGTGCCCCAGCAGGAGCCCACCTAGACTGCCTGTGAGAGGAGCGCTGCGTAGACAGCTGCTGTGGACCTGTGACTGGTCCAAATTCAGGCCTGCTGATTGGCCTAAGTCACGCCTTCTGAGGACTTTGGTGTGTTGATGGGTCCACTTGCAATTTGGCTGCTTGGCTTGAATTCAAGTCTGCTGCAGTCAGGGCAGTTGTGGCTGGAGGGTTGTAGGCGGGTCCAGGGCAGGGGCAACTGCCATGCAGCAATTGTGCTGAGCCCTGGGAGACGTGGCTTTTGATTGACAGCTGCCTCATCTCTGCAAAAACTGGCAGGGCTTGAACCAGGGAGGCTCAGGAGGCCAGCTGTGTTCATCACAGCTTCCAGGTGTGAGGAGGCAGGGATGTTAGTCCTGGGTCCAGATCCCTCCTGGTCTCTACAGCATCGGGGAGCCCTCCTGCTTCTCCAGAGGGGGGCACCAAGGCTGACAGCAGCTGGACCTCTTGTCAGCATGGCCAGAGAGGCCCCAGGGTCGCCCTGGGGTGGTGGAGGACACCGAGGCAATCTGTCCCCTCCCACCCTTAGGAAGTGGGGGAAGGGGGACGGCCTGGGCTGAGCAGAAATGGGGGACCTAGGGCGGCTCCAACTCAGTCCCCGGCGGGGGTTGTCTCACTGACTGCACCGTCGCTGCTTGCGGATCCACAGCACCGGCCTGTTACCTGGTCAGCTGCTCTAACTTCCAGTGTGGGTTGTCGTAAACAGGGCTTCTTCTGTGTTTGTTCTTGTTCGTGCCTTCTGTAAAAATATTTACCTGTTTCTGTGGGTCTGTACCTCAGAGCCTGAATGTTGTGTGAAACGTGAGCCGGTTCTGACAGACACCTCCCCCAAGTTTTGTGCCAATTTACACGCCAACCTACAGCGTCTGAGCGTTCCAGCCTCCTGACAGCTCTGTCAAAATGCAGCATTTTCCATTTTCCACTGTGTCATTCTGGTGCGTATCATGATATCTAATATCAGTTTCCATTTGCATTTCTCTACCTCTAATGGCATTGGATATTTTTTGTACTTGTGCACCACTTGGACTTTGTCTTTTCCGAACTGTCCATTTAAATCTTTTGCGCATTTTCCCACAGAGTAGCCGTCGTGGTGATCTTCTGGGGGCTCAACACTCTACCCTGGACATAACTGCAGACGCCTCTCGGCCTGGGCTGTGCCCCTCATTCTTCCAGAGAAGCCTCCTGAGGAGGGGGAATTGGAGTGTAATTCAGTTTACTTTATTTTTCATGCTTGATACTTTCCCACTGTCTGCTCAGGAAATATTTGCTGTTGCCCAGGACAATGTATTCGTACGTTTTTCTCTAAAATTTTTGACTATTCACATTTATATCTGCCATCCACCTTCAACTGGTTTTATGGTGTGGATTAAGTGCATTTCTTCTCCTTTGGACAGTGTCTCATTATGCATTTCAGGCTGACTTTGAATTCCCTATGTAGCCCTGCTGGCCCTGAACTCATGGCAATCCTCCTGCCTCAGCCTCCCCAGTGCTGGGGTTGTAGGTGTGCACCATCATGCCCAGCTCCAGATGCACTTGTAAGGGTGTGGCCACTCCACTGACCTAGTGTGTTTGGGGCAAGGGCCCTCTTCCTGCTCAGTGAACCTGGCTTGGTGGCCTTCAGGTGTGCTCGGTGCCCCATGCGGGTCTCTTCCTGGGCCCTCGGGCTCACTGCAGAGGGGAGCCCACCCGCCCTACACCCACCCTGCACCCAGCAGGTTCCTGACCTGCGGCAGGCATGGTTGTGATGCCCGGTAGAGCAGGTCCTCCGGCTTTGCTCTTCGTCATGTAGCTATAACCTTATGGATTGGTGGAAATGCTTTAGATTTTGAGGAGAATAATCCTCGTTATAGGTTATTTTCAGGACTGGTATTAAAATGGTCAACGTGTAGGCTTCCACTCTGTAAACATATTACTTCCTGTTTACTTACGACTTTGTCAGTCCTTTAAGAGTACTCTGGTTTCCAGTCTGATCTTGTTCGTCTCTCGCTGCCCTGTTCCTAGGTGCTAACATCTTCACTGCTATGGTGAACAGAGGGTTAAGATTTTCCTTCCTCAGTGTTTGTCAGAACACCTGAAACTACAGTTGGCGACTTCTTAAATTTACTCTGGAATTTGAGGTGCCATGGCCAGAGCCCATTGGTTTACCCCGTGTGACTGTCATGGCATCTGCGCATATTGACAGTTTTACTTTCTTTCCATTTGTTCATTCATTCTTCTTGTCTAAATGTATTTGCCAAATCTATGCCTTTTTTGTGTGCGTTGTACTGAGGTGTGAACCCAGGGTCTTTGCATTGAGCTACATTCCCAGCCCTCTGCCCACCTCCACCCCAGCTTTTAATTCTGAGGCAGGGTCTCACTAAACGGCTAAGTTGCCCAGGCTGGGCTGGAACTTGTGATCCTCCTGCCTCAGCTTGCCAGAGTGGTGGAATTATAGGTGTGTAGATGCACACCTTGCTCAAACTACACTTTTACAGAAGGTTGAGTAAAAATAAATGTGATTGGGGCGACCTTAACCCCTTTTTACTGAATGTTTTTGGTTTGTTCTCGCTGTTTTAAGGAAGATCAAGTACATCTCCTCCACCTAAGGGCTTTTTCACCGACATAAGGTTGGCTTTTACCAAACCCTCAGAATGTGCCTTACAGTCTGAATCCCGCGGACTGTTTTCACATTCCTGAAAACCTCTTTATAGGTTCAGTACATTATTTTTATGTATGGTGGAATTCAATTTGCCAGTATTTTCTCATGTATGTTTGTGAAGAAACTGGCCTGCTATCTCTCCCCACACCAAGGTCACACGCAAGATCTCGAGGACAGCTCCCCCACCGCACCCCTGCGAGAGTGGCCTGAGGTCTGTGCTGTTTCCTACCCACTCTTGGGGATATGCGCTGATACCCCTGGGACTGGGGTCCCCTCGGTGCAAAGCATTTTAACACAATTTATCTACTAAATATGAAGCTCTCTGTCCTGAATATTATCTGTCACTTTTGATGGACTGTGTTTCTCTCTGGGACAGGGGATTTGCCCATTTGATCTCATCAGCGTTATTAACTGTGTTATTTGTAATATCCTCATTATTTCGTTAATGCCTTTTTATTCCTAATTTTATTTGTATTTTCCCTCCTTGATCACTTTGGTTAGACCTAGGAGATGTAATCAAAATAGATGATGAATGTTAAAATTTTTAAAAATGTTTTACAGTAAAAGACACACCGCATAACCTCCCCTGCAAAACCCTCCCCTGGCTTCAAACACACTTATTCCATTTCTCTTGCCACTTTCTTTCTTCTTTGCTCTCTGTGTGCGTTTTTTTTTTTTTTTTTTTTTTTTAAAAACAAGGTCTTGCTATGTAGTCCAGGCTGGCCTTGAACTTGTGGTGATCTTCCTGCCTCAGCCTCTCATATGCTGGGATTACAGGCCTGCACTACCATACCTGGCACCCTTGCTACTTTATGAGCAGTTTTTTGTTGTTGTTTTGTATTTCTTCCGGTACCAGGAATCGAACTCACGACCTTGCGCTTGCCAGGCAGGCACTTTTGCTGCCGAGCTAAATCCCCAGCCCCTATGAGCAGTTCTGCAGTCCTCTCTCAAGAATGTCTTTACAAAGTGTGATTTAAAAAATACAGTGCCTGCTGCCGTCCAGTGCCATCCAATAGAAAGGCAGGCTGCAAAAACCTGACACTGTGCCCTCACACGCCTTATTGGTCAGCAATGGGGCCGTGCGATTTCAGTGTTTCCCAACGCAAAATGACCTTGGAAGGTAAATATTTGAGCCCACTGAGGACCCTGAGGCCGTCACAACAGCATAGCCAAAGACCCTCAGGGAAGAGGAGTCTAGAACGGCTTCTGAAGGTAGCAAGGACGCTGGGAGGTGCTCAAAACCAGGAGGGTTTGAGGGGGTTGTACCGATGTCTTCTACTGTAGTAAATATCTTTAAGTGCTCACCCCATTTTCCAGTCACACCTTGCATGGCCATTTTATTGATGTTTTTAAAGAACCAGAGTCTGGCTTCACGGAGCTTCTCTGCTGCCTGTTTTTCATTTTGTAGATTTTTTGTCATCTCTTTATCTCTTCCTTCTGGGCTCTCGCCAGGTGTGGCTTCTCCAGCTTCTCAACACAGAAGCTTAGATCACTGCTTTTCAGGCTTTCTTCATTTTAAATAGCTGCACGCTGGCCTATAAATTTCCCTCCGAGCGCCGCTTTAACTGCAGCCCCGCGTGGATGTGTTGGGTCGCACTGTCAGCCTATTCCCAGCGTTTCCTAATTTCCTGTGTGATTTCTTCTGTGCTGAGAGGATGTGACACAATCTCCAAGCAGCTGGGGGTTTTCTCGCTATATTTACGTCTTGGTATCCAGCCTGATCCCCTGGTGAGCAGTGTCCCCGTGTGGAATGCCGTGGGCGGTGAGGGGGTGTGCTTCGTTTTGGAGGCGAGGCCGGCTGGGCGGGTGCAGGTCCCAGCACTGAAGAAAGGACTGGCGCCATGGTGCCGAGCGCAGCGGTCTGTGTCACTTGTCAATTAGGTCAGCCCCGTCAGGGCGCTGAGCAGAGTTTCTGCGTCCTGCACATGTGTGTCCATTAAGTCAGCCGCTGTGACGGGCAGCCCAGAGCCTGCTCCGCGAGGTGGATGGCTCTCCACTTGTCTCCAGCACGTTCTCCGATATCGGTGCCCACGTGGGGCCAGGGTGTCCTCCCGAAGCACGGTCCTTGGACCCACCCTGTGCCCACCCTCGGACAGCGGCTCTCCCGAGGCCTGGGCTGTCTGAGTCACCCCAGCTTTCCTCTGGTCCGCATGTGCTCTCTGTCTCTTCCTGGTTCTGCCCCTCCAATCTGCCTTTGACTCACTGGGTGAGGGGGTCTCTTCTACATGGCTCACAGTCTGCCATCCGCAACCCTTGCTGGAGCCCGGCGGCCGGACCTGTGTGACGGGGGACTCCTGCAGGGTGCGCTGGCCGCTGTCCTCTCACGTCTCCCGGCTTCTCCTCACTTCCTCTCACTTCTTGCCTTCCTTCCGAGGAGCGAGGTCTTTGGCTCCTGACTTACTGGCTGCGGTCCTTACAGCTTTTGGTTGTGATTCTGGGGATTTCAGCCCCTTGGCTCCTCACAGCAGTGCGACGTGGATCAAGGCTTTGCCAGGTTCCCGGGCTGCTGGAATTTCAGGACCCGTCAACTCCACTGGCTGCCCTTATCCCTCCACTGAGTTTCGACGTCACCGTTGGATGGCCCACTTCGGGGCTGTGACTGTCACACACAAGCACTGCCTCTTTATGTTTATTGGGGGACTTACCCGTGCTGCGGCCCCTCATGCTCTCTGACGCCCCCGTTTCTGTCTGGGATGATTCCCTCGGCGTGGCGTTTCTTTCCCTCGGGCTGGCGCTGACGAGCTGAGGCGTCTGCGCTGACAGGGAACCCCAAGTTGGCACAGGTTCTTCATTGCAGCTCTTGGGAGCTGTCACCCAGCGACTCCTGGCTTTCTTCCTTCACTTCTAATGAGAACTCAGCTCTCAATCTTATTTTAGCTTTTTAAAGACAATGCAATGTTCTCTCAGCCCATTCTTACTGCTTTGTTTTGTGCGGCGGTGCTGGGGGTGGAGCCCCGGCCGGTGTGCCCTGGGCCGGCCCCTACCACTGAGCCGCACCCCAGCCCTGGCGTCTCCCTCCCCAGTGTCTGTCCGTCAGCCTCTGGGGGTGGGTGCCCGGGGTCCACCCGCTTGCTCTGGACTGACGCCTTCCCTCCTTTTCAGAACGCCCTTTATCATCATTTCTTTGGACCTGGCTTCCCCCTCTCTCCCTCTCTCCTGCGGGGGCTACAGCTGCACACGGGACACGAGCGCCCCGTCCGCCACCTGTCTTCCTTCCCTGCCCCCTCTGTACGCTGTAGCTGACATTTTGCATTCACCATCACTCCGGTCCCTGCCTCAGAGCTCTGCTCCGTCTAAATGTTCTTAGTTTCACATCCCACTCTTTCAGGGGCTTCGGATTTGGAGCTGACTTTTGTGCCTGGTGAGACATGGTCTAGATTCGTTCTTAGGCCTCTGGATGCCAATTTTCCCAGCACCGTTTGTGGGGAAGCCTGTCCTGCCCTCAGCCGTGTTCTAGCACCTGTGTCCGGAAGCAGCGGGCTGTGGCTGTGTGGGCTGACTCTGGGTGCCCCGTTCTGTCCCACAGGGCTGCGTGTCTGTCTTCAGCCAGTGACACCTTATTCGATTAAGGCAGCTCCGCAGTGTGTTTTGAAGTCAAGTAGGGTGCTGCCTCCTGCTTTTGCTCGGGATCGTTGGCTCTTTTCGGTTTTGGTGGCGGCGGTGTGTGTGTGTGTGTGTGTGTGTGTGTGTGTGTGTGTGTGTATTCCCATCAGAGCTTTAGGCTTGCATTTCCTGGTTCTGTCAAGCCTGTCCTTGGTAATTTGGTAGAGATGCGTTGCGTCTGCAGTCTGCTTCACGTGTCGTGGTCATTTTAACGGTTTTGAATCTTCCGCTCCATGAGCAGCATGTGTTTCTGTTTTTGGTATCCGCTTCAATTTCTTTCATCAGCGATTTATAGTTTTCATCATAGAGCTTTTTGGTCAAATTTATTCCTAAGTATTTCCACATTTAGAAATGTTGCTATCATAAGTGGATTTAACTTCTGGGGGCCTTTTCCAGATAATTCATTATTGACATAGAAATGCTGCTGATTTTTGCATGTTGATCTTGCCCCTGAAACTTTGCCAGATCAGAGTCGTTTTTGGAGGTGTCCTCGGCTTGCTGCATGTCCGGTCACGTTATTTGCAAACAGTGATGCTGTGACATCCTGGCTTCCTTCTCTCGCCTGGCTGCTCTGGCTGGGATGCCCACTGCCAAGCCGAGAGTGGTGAGCCCCTTGCCTCCGGGTCTGAGAGCGATCACAGCTTTCTCCACGCTGTTGGCTCGATACACCAGCCTTTGTTATGTTGAAGTGTTTACCCTATACATGTGTTCAGAGTTTTTATCATGGAGGAATGTTAAATTTTGTGAAACGCTTTCTCTATACCTGTTGAGATGATCGTATGATTTTTGTTCTCCTTTCTGTTGGTGTAATACATTTATTGATCTGTATTTGTTAAACCATCCTTGTCTGAAATTGTGAAACTACTAGAAGAAGACACAGGGAGGCTGAGCACAGTGGTGCTTGGCTGTAATCTGGGAGGCTGAGGCAAGAGGATTGCAAGTTCAAATCCTGTCTGGATAACTTAGCAAATTAATGAGATCCAGTCTAAAAAAGACAGACAAGTGTCGGGGGCTAAGGTGCTCCAGGACACTGGAGCAGGCAAGGAATTTTTGGATAGGACCTCCAAGCACAGGAAACAATAGCAAAAGCAAACACACGGGACTGTGTCAAGCTGAAAACTCCTGCGCTGCAAAGGAAACAATCACCAGATGAAGAGGCAGCTGCAGAGTGAGGGGAGACACCCAAAGGGGACATCTGGCAAGGGCTGTGTCCCAGTGTGTGAATAACTCGAACAACCTAAGAGCAGAGAATGTAAAATGAGCCATAGACTCGGATAGACATTTCCAAGACACACAAACAGCCAACATGTGGGTGAAATACACTCAGCATCACTAATCGTCAGGAAAATGTGAACTGAAAGCAGATCAAGACCACACAGAGCCACCACCTCACTCCCTCGGAGTGGCCGTTACTCAAAGACAAGGACGAATCCTGCAGACGAGGAGCAGAGTCAGTTGACACAGCCGGGGAAACCAGGCCAGAGCTTGCTCATCAAATGAGACGCGGACTCCCCACCCGGGCCAGGAAGCTCATCGCTGCACCCAGATCCAAATAAAATGAGCCAGGATGCCTCAGAGATAACCCGTGTCCACGTGCACCGCTGCAGGGCCTTCATAACAGCCAAGGGACGGAGCCCCAGCATCCACCACTGGCCGGGGATGGAGACGCCGTGGACGGCACCCGGTGGGCGCTTCTCAGCCGCAGCGGGTGGAGTTCTGTCCCTTGGGACAATGCAGCTGGAGCTGGAGGCCATCGTGTAAGTGAGGACACGCACGCACTGTGATTTCACGGCGGTGTTTCTCTGGAAGGTGAGTGCACAGGAGCTGAGGGAGCAGGGTGTCATCAGGGGCTGGAGGGTGGATGGCCAGGTGCTACACTTCCAGAGATGCTGGAGAAAGGGTTTCGAATGTTTCTACCACAGAGAATTGATAAACACTGGAGGAGACAGAAATGTTCACCCAGATTTAAATGCCACACCATGCACATGTGCACTGGAGCAGAAAATGGGTTTCCATAACTGTGTACAATTTCCATGTGTCAAAAGTTAAATTTAGGCTGGTTGTGGTGGCGCACGCCTGTAAGCCCAGCACTCGGGAAGCTGAGGCAGGAGGATCGCTGTGAGTTTGAGACCAGCCTGGACTACATAGTGAGTTCAAGGCCAGCCTGAAATGCATAGTGAAACCCTGTCTCAAAAAATAAAAAAAATAAATAAATTTAAAAGCTTTTAAGTATTGTTAAGTGCATCTATTGGTTTTCTTAATTTCAGACATTATATTTTTCAGTTCTAGAATGTCCATTCAGTTCCTTTTAGAGGTTAAATTCTCTCTCTTCCTCCCTCCCTCCCTCCCTCCCTCCCTTCTCTCTCTCTTTCTCCTCCCCTGTGCTGCCCCTATCTTTGCTCCTATCTTCTTGCATGTTTTCACCCTCGCTATCTTTTCCCCTCTTCCCACCCCAGGACTTAAGGCCCCACTGACCCAGCTCTGAGTGTTTCTGTCCTGGTTTTCTCCATCTCGGCGTCCAGCCCTGTGTCTCTTGCCCTGTGAGCACGTTTGCTTCTCGGCTGCTGGACGCGATGTCTAATGAACACTGTGTGTTGTGTGCACACAATGTTGTCCCCACGGAACATTTCCTGCCCCTCGATGAGCAGGGATGGGGCTGAGCCCCGCACCCCCGACCTAGGCAGTGCTGGGGGCTCCTGCAGCCCGGCCGAGCTCTCGGTCCTTTCCAGAGCACCAGGCTCTGCTCGGCCTCCAGCATAGCCCTGGGCTCCCTTGTGACCCGAGCGTCAGCGCCCCGCCAGTGCTTGAAGCCCTGGCGGTGAGTGGCCACCTCCTCCAGCTCCTTCTGTCTCTGTAGCCGGCACACTGGGGTCCTTGGGCTCCAGCCAGGCCTGAAGGGCAGAGGCCTGCCTTCTGCTCTGGGGTCCCCCAGTGTTGGGGTCCCCTGGGCCTCACTGCTCCCAGGCTCTCCTGTTACCCTCAGGTGGGTGACCACCCGACTCACACTTCCCACACCCGAAGCTGCGGTCACCTGCGCAGTCACCGAGGGTTCAGGCTGCAGGTGTGGCGCACGCATCTCCGAGCCCAGCATCTCGCACGCTGTGGTTGGCTGGCCCACCATTCCCTGCCCCGTCACTGTGACTCTGGGGCCCTGAGGGAGCAGAACGCTCTCCTGACCACCGCACATCACTGGGGCAGAGGGAGAGGACAGCTCGGGGACACAGTGGTCCCCAAGCAGGAGCCACTGCTGCTCGTTGTCACAGGCCAGCAGTGGACACACGGTCACACCAGTGCAGCGGAGGTGGGGACCGTGCCCCAGCCCACGTGGCTGGGGGCAGCACTCTCCCTGAACCTAAGGCGCCGCAGGTTGCTCCTCTGCTAGGTGAGCAATAGCTCCTTTCTTTAAAATTTGCATTTTCCTGATGAATGAGGCCTGGGACTTTTCATCCACTCCTGG
Source organism: Chinchilla lanigera (assembly GCF_000276665.1). NCBI lineage: Eukaryota > Metazoa > Chordata > Mammalia > Rodentia > Chinchillidae > Chinchilla > Chinchilla lanigera. The sequence continues at coordinate 2,956,827 of NW_004955538.1, read as the reverse complement.
GCACCGTGGATTTGTGGAAAATAACCGTTCTCTGGACTGGGGCTGCAGCGTGGCAGGTGGAACACGTGCGAGGTCTCCGCTATGGTCCAGGGCTCACACGGGTGTGCCCCCGGCTAGACTGAATCCCCGTCCTGCGGGGTCTCACGTCTTCCTCACCCTCGTGGTGGCCCTGTGGGAGTGGTGTTGGCGACAGCCACAGGGCCCCTCTTGATATATGTGAGCCTTGTCCCTTCAGGGGACTCGAGCTTTGGGCTGTGTCTGATATTCGCGCTGCTGCCCCTCTGTGTTTTGTGGCAATGACGTGGTATTTGTTCTAGACCCTGTATTGAAGTTGGTGCCAGCTTCTCTGGTCCAGGACGCGTGACTCAGATCTTGTTACTGGGCGTGACCGGCTGCTCTAGGACCCACGTGCCCCTGACTCTTCCCTCTGTGCCTCCCCCTCGGGGCGGAGCTCATGGGGCCTTTTGCATCTGGAGGAGAAACAGAGCCCCAAGTCCCTTTTGGACCCCGTATGCCACCTCCAGCACTACACAGTCTCTCACTTCCTTGGCCCCGGGCCGGGTCCCAGTCTCCCTCGGGTGCTCCCGCAGAGCCACGCACCAAGGCTCCTCAGTGCTGGGAGCCGGCTCAGCTGGCCTCTGCTCTGCGCAGGCCTGGGCCTCAGTCCTGCAGGACCTCGTGGCAGTGCTCCCCACCTTGGAGCCCCACCTGGGTGCGGCACCACTGGCCACCTCGTGGCTCACTTGCACTAGCCACCCATGGCTCTGCCACCGAGGGACCCTGGCTGGACCTGCAGCCTCGGGTGCAGGGTGAGCACAACTAGGGGTCCAACTGTGGACAAGTGACCGCCTTGCTGCCCACTTGCTCTCCTGTTCTATGTGCTGGGATGCAGCTGGTCTTCATCCAGCCACTGTGAGCACCCTAAGGACCACCGAGGTTGCGGACACTATTGTCACGATTGACGAAGCTGCTGCAGGGCGACAGTTTTTAGCGTACCTGGCTCTGTCCTTAGTGGCTGAGCTACTCTAAGGGTCACTCATTTCCTGAGTCCTTGTAGGGCTCAGGATCTGGCTTGTGTCTGTGCCTGTGAGTGGCATTTGGGTGGAGGGTGGCATTCCTCAATGGCAGCCTCTCTCGTCAACGCTCCTTCCGCCACAGCCGCCAGCACGGTGTCTTGAGGTCGTCAGAGCCGATTACCTCCCGACTCTGTCCTTGGATAAGGACCCACTCTCTGACAGAGGAGGGGACATGCACGTGTGACCCTGGGCACAAGAGGGGAGGCTGAGGGCTCCTCTGTTGCCTGGGAGACGCGTGGAGAGGCCAGCAGAACAGGGACAATGGCGGCTGTGGCTGGAACCCTGTTAGCAGGAGGGGGAGCGCAGGGTCACAGCTGGGTGAGCATGTATCTCCTTTGTCCTATCTGTTTGACAGGGTCCCGGGGGCAGGCTGCCGCTGGGCCTTCACACACGCTGCCTCCATCAGGCCACGGAGTCCTGAGCGCCAAGACGCGGCTTCCGCTGTCCACCGCAGGCCGCGCCTGCTTGGACTCCGCTCTGGAGAGCTGTCGGCCGGTCTCCTCAGCTCCTTCGGGTCTTAGGTGTGGCGCCAGACTTGGCCCTGCCTGCGACATCCCCACACACATCAGGGACGGTGGGGTGGCCTCAGCCTGATGCTGCAGGCCGCTTTGGGGGTGCTTGCTCAGGATTCACCTGTGCGGCTTCCACCCAGGCCATCCTGAGCCAGGTGGGGCCCCCAGGATGGGGGGGTCCCATGAGGAACTCTGCAGACAGCCTGCCCCCTCCCGCTGTTGCAGGAACTGCAGACCCCTGGTGGTGCAAGGAACCGAGCGGGCCGAGCTCTCCATCAGCCGACCCCAGGGAGTGTGCACGCCAAGTCTGGGCCCCGCAGGCGAGGCAGGGGAGATTGTATATTCTAGTTTAGAATGGGTTGGGCTGGCGTGGAACAAAGCAGAATTTTACAGAAGCAGGACTTTTGAAGGTGTTACATCTTGAGGTCAGGGGATTTTACAGCCAGAAGTTAACTGGAACTTGGTACGTGTATTGTGGCTACAGGACAAGCACAGAGCAGTACCTGTTGTGGGGTTTGTGGGCCTGCACCCCGAGGCAGGAGGCAGGGGCAGGGAAACGGGCCGGGGCTTAAGGCTTTTACATTGCTCTTTCCACCACAGCCCCGCCCGTCCCGGCCTGGGTGCCCGTGGTCCCCCCCTCGCCCTCTTCTCCATTCCCTTGGAGTTGCGGGGCAGCTCCTTCAGCATGAGCCGGGGAGACTGAGGCTCCCAGACATGGAGTATTTTAGGGCCCCCTCCTCCTCGCACGCCCCGGTGACAGACAGCGCCTTCCGTCTGCACATCGCTCCCGCGTGGGAGCCTCAGCTCCGGCCTCCCACGCCCCAGGGCTCTGAGCAGGGCTCGCGCTGCCAGGTGAGGGCTGCGCACGTGCACGGAGACCGGGCCCAGGTCCTGCCTGTGTACCCCTCAGCGTCCCCGCCCAGGGACAGTGAGGTCGGGGCTGACCCCGGTCCCACTGGGACAGGACGGCGCCCAGCCGGCCTTCGGGAGCCCGCCTCTGGCTCGGACCTCAGCGCTGCGCTGCTTCCTTTTCTGATCCTCTTTCCCCGCCTTTCTCTTCCGTCCCTCTGAGCTCTTTGTCTTTTCTGTCTCCTCTTCTCACCTCCCTGAGCCTGACCCGAACACATCCCTGGCCACGTCCCCAACTGCGCCCTGGCCGTGCCTTTGCACATCCTGCCTGAGGCCGAGCGCCTGCCCCTCGGGGTGAGTGCTGTGGCTCCCGCCTCCTACCGCCTGCACCTGGGCTCCACCTGTCAGCCTACGAGGGCCGTGCTCCCCCTACACAGGGAGGACCTCTTCGTCCCCCGTAAGGTCCTCACCTACCAGACAGTCCTCTCCTCCCCCGCCCAAGTCTTCTGTATGTCTTGCTCTGCTTCTCACCTCTCCCAGCACCTCACTTTCCTTCTTCTTGCTGTATTCTTAACAGCCCCCGCTCTGCTGCCTTGGTCGTCCTGCCCGAGAGGACTCCTTCTGAGCCGCCATCCACAGTGGTGGGGCCATGCAGCGTGGGGTGTCCCTGGCGGCCTCTACCGCCATCCCCAGGTGATCTGCTAGGCTCCCCCAGCGGTTAGGATCCCGTGTCCTCCTCGGCTTCCATGGGAAAAGCACAGGTGACTTTCTAGACGGCCACCTGCTTGAGTAACAGGCACTTTGGATTTGATTGGTTGTTATTTATTTTGTTTGTTTCATTTTGTTTGCTGTAACAAAAACCACAAGGAAAGAAATCAAATCCCTACTGCACAGCTCTGAGTGTGTCGCAGTGGGCATGCAGACCCCCCAAATCAGCCTGGAGAGGGAGGGCGACAGCAGGGCCAGAGGGGGGCTGGGTCAGCCTGCAGGAGCTGCCGGCAGGACTGGGGGACAGAAGGACCAACCAGGCTGAGGGCGGCAAAGTGAGCCCTGCGCCCAGGTACCAGGGTCCTGAGGCTGCCTCTGAAGCCCCAACACATACTCATACACACACACACACACACACACACACACACACACTCACGTGTTTACACTCACACTCACAAGCACTCACGTTCACACACAAACTCATACACACTCACGCTCACAAATTCACACCTACACACATCTTCACACTCACAAACCCTCACACACACACTCATTCACACACGCACACATTGAAGGGGTGGGTCTGTGGTTCTGGAAGGATCTGTGCTGCCCGGCAGCCTGGAGGCCCAGAGGTCATGCTGAGATTCAAGGCTGGGGAGCAGGAGGCCTGTGGCCTGGTCTGAGCCCCACTTCATGTATCAGAGAGGACAGTGACCCACAAGGCCCTGGGGTCACAGGCTTGACATGGCAGCAACCACCCCGAGGCCCAGGAAGCACGGGCTGTCCTCTGCCCTCAGTAGCTGAGGTAGGAGGTGCTCAGGGCCAGGCTGCCCGAGGTCGCAGCTGGAGCCCAGGAGCCGAGTCAGCCCTGCACCACCCCATTCAGCCTTGGTTTACCTCCTCGAGGGGTCTCTGTCCTGACTGTGGGATCCTCCGGCCCAAAGCAGGGTTTCCACCTGCATATCACCCAGAGGCAGAGGCGGGTGGCCAAGCCTCCTGGTCACCGTTCACCTCCGGGGCTGCTGCAGGGGTGTGTGTCCCATCGGGAGCCCCAGTTTTCTCGCAGGCAGGACAAAGTCCGGCAGAGGCAGCCAGCCAGCCGCTCCCCAGCAGCTCCCCAAGAGCTGCGTGAGAGGCTGCCTGGAAGCCTGGTGTTGGCCCCGGGGCCTGCAGCCCAGAGAGGATGTGTGCTCTGTGGGTGCTGTCCTGCATCCGCACAGGGTGGACTGGGCCAGCTGTGGGCTGCTGCAGGCCCGGAACCATTGAAGGCCACGTGGGACCCCACCTGGTTCTCAGAGCCCCTAGCCCCACCTGCCCCTCTGTCCCCCAAGCTGACTGCCCAAACCTGGAAGCTGAGGCAAGAGCAGCATCAAGATGATACCTGGACCCACCTCAGGCGCCCTGCCTGGCCCAGGGCCTTCTCCCCCTCCCCTGCGGAGCTGGGCTCCTCCCGAGGCCCGGAGTTGCTGCCTTGAGGTGTCCAGTGGGGGGCACAGGTGGGCTTTCCCTGAGGCTCACTCGGAAAAGTGCCCTGTCCAGCAGTACCAGTGCCTGCCCTAGCCTGAGTCCCCAGCCCCGGGACAGATGGCACATGCCAGCCACCTTCATCCTGTGCCTCTCAGGGCTGCTGACCCAAAGCCAGGGGGCTCAGCTGCTGCCTCACCCCTGCCAGGCTCCCGCCCTCCATGGGTGCAGGGCGACCACTGGCCACCGACCAAGTCCCGGCAGCCCAGGGAGGCTGTGGGAGAGGGAGCCACATGAGCCCACTCCCCAGCCAGAAGACGAGAAAAGCTGCTGAGAATGTCAAGCCGGCACCACCCCCAAGTGGGGTGCTGTGTGCCCCCTGGTTCATGCAGGTGAGGCCTCCTGCTCAGGTCTGAGTGGCAGGGGCTCCCGTCTGTCCATGGCTGATGCAGGACCCTGCTTAATTCCTGTCCCCAGAGTGGAGACAACGGTGAGGCTCAGCCAGTGGGTGGCTCATCCGCACTTAATCACACACACACACACACACACACACACACACACACACGCACACACACACATACACCTGCCCTGCAGGTCTTTCTCCTGTGTATGAAACAGCTGTCCTTGCCCCGCACGGGAGGGGATTTGAGAGCAATTCCATAAAACCAACGGGCCATGACTCCTCGAAAGCAAAACTGCCGTGAAATGTTACTGCCGTGCCCACAGTGGTAGCGGGCAGCCAGCTGCCGGAACAGATGTTTCAGACGGATGGGGACGACCACCTACCGGGTAGATTCAGGCATCACGGCTGCTCTGTGCGGCCCTGTCTCGGAGTCACCTGGACCTGGGCTTTCGGCTTCTCCAGGCAATGTCCTGGACTCGGCTGGGGCCACTCCAATGCCTCCCTGGAAATCCCTCCCTGCTGCACCCTGGCCTGGGGAGAGAGGGACGGAGCTGGGTGGGAACCACTAGTCTGGAAGTGGAGAATCCTGCCTGACTCAGCCTCCTTTGGGAGTCCAGGCCTTCAGGACCTCAGAAACTAGGCTGGGTCTGGACTCTGGGAGGCTATCGCACCAGGACAGCAGGAAGTGACCACCCAGTGCATCGGGGGGAATTCCTGTTACCCCCAGAGAGCGGGTCTCTGCGCCAGCCAGGACCTGCACATGCTGGGCTCCACACTGCCCTGTGGCCAGGCACCAGCGGGCCGGTAACCACCGCCTCTGTCTCCTGAGGGCCACATGGAGGGTCTCCAAGCTCCTTCCCACAGCCTGGTGGCCTGACTTGTGTTCATGACCCAGGCCCAGGCCCACCCCTGGACTGTGCCGGCCAGACAGGCTGCCTCTTCACGAGGCCAAGGGCCCGGGCAGCCAGGCGGTGGTGGTGGGGGCTCAGGGCCAGACCCAGGCCTCGCCGGGCCTCAGCTTCCCCTTGCACAGCAGGGCTGACACTGCCATGGGGCTCCTGAGGGGACACGGACGTCCCTGGACAGGGCTGCTTCTCACAGGTGTGGCCAGGCACGAGGACCAGGCAAGGAGGAGTCGGGCACCGGGCACTTACGTGAGAGCTAGGGTCCCTTACGGCCCAGCACTGCCTGGTGCCTGGATGCTGCCAGCCCAGCTTGGCACTAATTTACTGCATATTGTTTGGGGAAAGTCAGTTTAATTAAAATCTAAATGAGGCTCCCAGGAGGCCCCTCTCACGGCCTGGGGGGAAGGGGGGGTGGGCACCTCACGACGCCAGCAGCCTTCATGTTTTTGTCACCCGAAGCCCCGCGATAATAAAATTTATTCATAGAATTCACACTCCAGTGGTGTAAATAAATGCGGGGCTGAGGTGCGAGAGTCATGCAGAACCCCAGTCGGGCCGGCGGTAGAGCGGGGACCAGGCGCTGCGTGCCGCGCCATAAATCAAAGCGCATGGAGGCGCAGAGGTCCGGGGCCACCATGGTGACCGACTCAGAAGCCTTCAGAGAACTGTCGGGGGACGTTTGTCTCAGCTTGTTTGGGGGAGGGCACACCACAGTGCAAGAATCGTGATGGCTCCTCCGGCCTCTGCTCAGACGGGAGGAAGCCAGGGACCCCTGCTACATGCTTAGCTAGGCCTGGGCATGTGGGATCTCGGCTTCCTTACTGCGATCAGAGGCGCTGGACCCTCTGATTCTGCCAGCCCACCTCGAATGGAACCTTTGCTCCCTTGCCCAGGTTCCCACCACCCAATGCCGGGGCCGGCTGTGATCCCCCAGCACCACCACCTGCTTGACCTCCTGTCTACCGCTGACAGGCAACCCTGGGGGAGAGTGTGGCCCAGAGTCCACACGGAGGGGGCCGGCAGGTGGCAGACGGGTGGGCGACCCTGGCGGAGAGGCAGACTGGGCTGGGGTCCCCCTGCTCCACATAAGTTGTGGTGAGGCTCAGCTGCAGGGAGCCAACCTGCTCTTGGAGAATCACATCACAACCAGGGGCTGTATCTGCTCCTCCCAGGGCACTGGACAAGAGGCCACAGCTGGGCCGTAGGAGCTTGGTGTCCCCACTGCCCCCACCTGTGTGGAGGCTGCCGCGAACACAGTCTGGCATTTTCCTTTGGTCTCTCCAGCGTTATGATAAATAATTGAAACTACACCACACGCGTCAGAGCCAATGACCCTCTCGCAGAAGGAAATGAATCTCCACAGGTAGAGCAATCTTTCTTCTGCAAAGCCATAAATGGGGGCCAGAGTGAGCTCCCGGCCTGAGTCCAGCAGCAAGCACAGGGGACCTGTGCACCTGAGGTCTGGCCTCTGGCCTGGAAGCGAGATCTGCACACCTCGTGTCTGCCCCACACAGGCCAGCCCTGGGCCAGCCTCCTTCCCCGTCTCACTGCCCAGGACCCGAGGCCAAGCTGGGCATCTCCGCTCAGGGCTCCTTGGGACAGGCAGGGCTCGGGCCCCGTTGTGCAACCCAAACAGACGCCCAGGGAGCTGCAGCTCCCCCACATGAGATTCTGGCTCCGGCCAGCCCCCACCACGGCCTGTGTGGACCTGCACCCTCTGCTGGGCACAGGGGCTGAGCCTGGTCAGATGCCACTGGCGCAGGAGCGTTAACTTGGGCCGGCGGCAGCCGAGGAGGTGGCGCATATCATTACGCGCTGATTTACATTTACAGCCCGCCAGGTGCTCCGCTCCCACGTCAAGTGCACGCACCGATTTTTTATGCAAGATTGAACAACTTAACGGCCTGAACAAGTCGGATGACAAGACTTTAATTGCTATTTTTCTCCCTCCATCCCTCAAGAGAGCTATATGTAGACATTTAGAGAGGTATTTCATAAAATAGGAAAGAAAGCAATTCAGGAAGTTCCGTGTAAATCTGCTTCCGAGCTCCGTGTGACAGCGGCGCCCTGGGCAGAAGCCACACATGGCGTGGACTCGAGGCGGCTGCTTGGCCCAGGCGGCCACAGCCCGACAGGAAGCCCGGGCAGGGCCCACGACCACTCCTGTGGATCCAATCCCGACACCCAGATGCCTGCCTCCAAGGAGTCGGGAGACTCCCACCGTGGCCCAGGGTTCCTCCTGGGTTACACAGCCGTGTTCTTTCCTTCCCTGCCCTCCCTCCCTCCCTCCCTCCCTTCATCGCACATCGACCATGCTGCACCGAGGTCCACCGAGTAACCACTGTGAGCCTGCCGTGGGCTGGCCCTGTGGCTGGGCAGTGCCCAGCAGGTCCAGGATAGGTGGGGCTGCCTGGGAGAATGGAAGGGCAGCGCTGGTCCGCAGGGCTGATCCGGGCCGCGTGGGCTGCGAGGGGCCTGCACGCAGGCGTAGATCAATACTGTCGATGCTGTCTGTGTGAGGACTGCGTCTGGCAGGAGATGCATAAATTCGTGTGTGGGGGCTGGGGAGGGGATAACAATGACAGTAATTTGTTAGCGAGGATCCCCTCACCTTCCGGCGGGTCATGATGAACGGCTCCTTAAGCAGGCAGGAAACGCGTCCAGGGACCAGATGGGAATCAGGCTTTTCTCTGGAACCCGCAGCCCCTCGAAATTCCAGGAGCTGCCTGGGCTGCGTGTTGCTCATTCACAATGTGCTCAAAAGACTCCGAAGGTTAGAATTTTCCTTTTAAGAAATTGCTTGGGGCGGCGCATTCCCCTGAAGAGCCTGGCTGACACTTCTCATTAGCGCCTCCCTCACGAGGCGTAGGAGCACAGGGCAGAGCCCAGCAGCACACACACTGACCTCTGTCCTCCTGGGCAGGGGACAGTCAGTACACGCCCATCTTTGTCTTCATGCTCGAGGGAGAGAAGGCCACAGGGTGCAGAAGGGAAGGGACCTTGGGCCGGGGGGTGGGGCGCTGTGAGGCCTTCCTAACCACATGCGGAGTCTGGAGAGGTCCAGGGATAGAGGCTCCATCTTAGAGCCTTCACCTGCCCCAGGCCCGGAGTCTGGATGGTGTCCTGGACCCGTGTCCAGCCTGATGCATCTGTGGGGTGTGAGCAGATCAAGGGGACCACAGGGAGCCCAGCTGGGCTTACACACATGCACACACATGTGCACACACAGATATGCAAGCATGTGTGCACATAACATGCAAACACACACATGCACACACAGGTGGGGCAAACATGTCTCACGTGTGCACGTGCTTGTGTGCACACACCAGGCAGCCAGATCACCGTCAAGTTCAAGTCCAGAGAGCGAAGTGCCCTTGCCCTAGAGAGACCTGCAGGGGCTGATGCCCGCGGCAGGGAGGGGCTCCCGCAGGCCCCAGCTGAAGCAGCCAGCAGCCAGGGAGCCCGGCCGCCCAGCCCTTGGCCCTTCCTGGCTGATTCCTCCCCAAAAAACTCTGACCCCAGTGCGGGGGGCAGAGGGGGGATGCGGGATGCTTGCAGTGCAGATAAGATAGGAGGGTCTAGGGCTCAGCGAAGGAAATACAGGAATCAAATCACTTCCTGGGCTGGGGGAACTGTGCATCCTAATTAAATAGCTGGGCCCCTGGGCCGTTGTCAGAGATGGTTCCGGGCGGAGGAAGCAGCTGCTGCCCTTGGAAGGGAAGGACGCTGCTCCCTTTGATGCAGCCCGGTGGTGGGAGGCGTTGTGTCTAATTAGGGCCAGCCTGGGCCTCCTGTCCTGAGGCGCAAATCCATATTCACAGGCTGGGTGGGGCCAAGCGGGGAGCCGGAGCCACTGCCTCCTCTGGGCACCGCTGGCGCAGCTCTTCCAACTGCTGCTCTGTCAAGGCCGGGCACTCCTGGCTGAAGGGACGCAGGGCCAGTGCAGGGCCTCGGGTACCGGGGAGGATGGGCCAGAGGTGGCTGCAGAGCCAGGCTGGGTGGGTGGTTGCACACACGTTCCAGGAGAATCTCTGGTCACAGCGGGCAGTGGCTGCAAAGGGGCACAGGTGAAGCCCTCTCTGAGATCACCAATGTCAGAGCCTTGACCCAGGGCTCAGGTGCTGGGATCCTGCAAAGAGGGACCATGGCTGGGGACAGGGGAGGGGCAGAGAGGTTGGAGACAAATGGGAACCATGGTGACCCAGGGTCTACGCCACCCGCCTCCCCTCCCCGGGACTCCAAGAACCAGGGAGCCCCGGAGAGCCACACGCCTTGGCTCCCACACCCCCAGTGCCAGCCGCCTTGCTCTGTCCTCAGGCAGTGCTGCGTGCACCCAGCCCATGTTGGTGCCCCAGCCCCACATGGGTCCTGGCACCCTGGCTGGCTTGTGGCACACGGGTGGCACCCTCATCCCAGAGCCATCCCCTGAGAAAGCTCAAGCCAGGGTTCCCTGCCTCAAGTCCTGCCAGCAGCAGGGGGCAACAACTCTGAACTTGGCCTGCGGGGCCGCGGGGAGCTCAGCACGGCAGTCAGGGAGAGATGGCTTTATGCAACCATGTGCACAATAGGCTGCTCTCCCTTCTGGGTGCCAGGCTCCAAGTCTGCGCCCAGGACCCATCAACTCCCTTTACTATTTCCTGTAGTGCATTTCTGTGGGGCAAAAGGTCTCTGTTTGCTTTTATCTGAATCTCCTTTTACTTTCATTGATAGGACTGCGTTTGCTACGTGTAGGGGTTTTCAGTAGTAGATTGAGCCAGGCCTCCTCCCCTCCGCCATCTTCCGGCACCCCACCCCCGCAGCATGCGCACCCTGTCACCACCCCGGTGCTGGCTCAGGGTTGTCTTTGGGTCTCAACCCTCGGCCTCCAGTGCTCTCCCTGGATTCGGCTGTAGTTTTATGGGCTGCGGCTTCTAAGCTTTTCAAGTCTGCAAATCAATGTCTTTCCGCAGCCTCTGGGAACTGTAGCCAGGATGGCTAATACAAGGTTCTGCCCTGTCCTCTCCTCTCCTGCTGCTCTAGCCTGCCCTGTCACCTGCGAGCGTGGCACTTCCACGGGGCCCTGACGCACACTTTCCTCCTCCTCTCGCTCTCCCTCCTACTGGCCAGTTCCCATCCATTTCTCTTCAAGTCCACTGCTCCTCGAATTGTCTTTCCTGCTCCCACCACTACCCCCACCCAGTGGACCTTTAACTTCAGACTGGCGTCTTCTCTCTAGTGTTTCTCTCTGTTTTTTCTTATGATTTCTATTTTTCTACTGCATTGCTAATCTGTTGTACTCATTGCAAACATTCTCTTTTGTATCATGGGGTATATTGACAACAGCGACTTTGATTTCCTATCTCCTCTTGTCCAGAGATTCTGTCCTCTGGACTGAAGACTCAGCTTCCATGTGTGACCCGCAGTCAGCCCGGGCTTCAGATCACGGAGGCCTCTGTCCTCACAGCTCAAATCTCCATGAGTCTGAGCCTCGGCTCGGGGAGTGTGGTCTGCCTCGTGTGGGGCGAGTTCGTGCTTAGACTTCCAGATCTGCTCCTTCCTGGCTCTTTCCTTTCGTTGACCAATGCTCCTCACTCCCACCTCTCTGCGGCTGAGTTTGCTTTGGACTCCACCTCATCTTTGACCCAGGAAGACCATGCACTTCCTGTTGGACTCCAGGTTACATCTGGGACCTGCATGCATGGTACCGGGCAGGCCGCACTCAGCTCCAGGACCTGAGTCATCTCCAGGGCCTTCAGAAAGCCGTCGTAGGACGTCTGGTCCAGTGTTGGCCGTGGTCGTCCTGGAAGAGTCAGCCTTGCTGGAACTGACTTGGCTGCTCCAAGGACCCAGGTGTGAGGCTGGCCTTCAGCGCTTGCCATGCAGGTGCAGAATAGCCTTTATTCTGGGCCAGTTCACCCTCTGCCAGGGTCTCCACCTGCTGGATTCCCAGCTGGATCCTTCAGCGTTGCTGGGATGGGGTGTCTGGAGTTGAGGTCACGAGGCTGGGTCTGACCTGATGAGGCTGTGCCTTGTAGGGAGAGCACAGCCCCATGTCCCCCACCTGAGGACAGGGGAGGAGGCCACCTCTGCAAGCCAGGACACCTCTGCAGGACCCTGGACCGTGTGGGGAATGTCCATGATGTGCGCCGCCCTGGCGGGTGTCTTGGTGCGTGGCAGGTGACCTGAGGCCTGCCGTTCTTGCTCTGGCTACTCAGCACGTCCCTGTCTCCAGCTCTGCTCCACCGCAAGTCGTTCAGCTTGCAGCTCGCCTTGCTGCGCACACCCTCAGAGCCCACCTCGCACCCACCCACACTCACGGGCCCCAGGGTTGCCCAAGGTGCAGCTCCTCCTCGTGGGTCCGGCCCACTCATTCGGGCCACCCCAGCCTCCCTGTCCTCAAGTATATGTCCCCTAACTGAGCCTGACTGCTTGCCTGCACCTGTAAGATCCCCCTACCTGCGCGACATCCCCAAAACGACCTCTGGAACCGGGCCGGCCCTGCCCATCCCCCGGGGATCCCAGCCCAGCACCACGCGGTCCCCGTGGAGAGTATCATCCCACAGCTTCTGCTGGTAGAGCTGCTCCTGGCTTGAGGGGAAATCCATGCTAATGCACTTGTGGGGGCCAAAACAACCACCACACACACACACACACACACACACACACACAGGCATGCACACACAGACCAGGAGTGACAACTGATTTGCACAGAAGAGAACACACCTGTAGCCAGAATTTGACCAAGAAAGAATGGCCCTAACACCCCCACCTGAGTCCCCGTCCTGGGGAGGCCTCTGCTCTCACTCCCTGCACTGTAGACTCATTTCTGCTGGTCTGGACTTTCACATATGGAAATCTGCCAGTGTGACCAAAAGACGCAGTGAATATTCACAGTTTTATAAACTTTCACTACAGTCAAAGACACACAGCCATTAACGCCCCTAAAACTCTCCTCCTCAACACAGTCTTCCGTCACACTGTTCTGGCCGCCGTGATTGATCCAAAACACTCCCCTGTCGTGGTCGTTCTGACTTTGGGAAGCGCGAGGAGTCACGTGGTGCTGGACCTGTGAGTGAGGTGGGCGGCAGCGTGCGTCTGTACAAGCCTGCCTTTCTGCTGGGTGTCCTCTGCAGCAGCAGTCACAGACACCCACAGAAGAGGACTCCAGAGCTGCTCAGGAGGTAGCATGAGTGATAATACGCGTTCCAAGCAGGGGGTGTATTTTGAGGGGAATTAATGGCAATGTATCTCTTACTGCAGTTTTAAAAATGTAAACAGTCACTGTATGTATTGATCACTCTTCATGTGTTCTGGACCGGTACAGTGGGTAACTCTAGGTTCTCTCTTTTTTTTCAGAGTTGAGGATTGAACCCAGGGCCTTTGCACTGAGCCACATCCCCACCTCTTTCTTTACTTTTCATTTTGAGACAGGGTCTCACAAAGTTGCTAAGCTACCTAGCAGGGCTCTAGCTTGCCATCCCCCTGCCTCGCCCCGGAATGCTGGGACTCACAGGCGTGTCCCCACGGCCAGCCTTCTGGCTTCGCTTACCCAGCGTGGCGCATGTGGGCTTCTGTGGCTTGTTGCGCAAAGCAGTATCTGGTCCCTGTGCTGCTTACTCACGAGCTCTGAGTGACACAGCCTGGCGCCGGGTCCCGCACCTGCCTGTGGCCGCTGCTTTCCAGCTATTGGACAGAGTGCGCAACACTCTTGTACAACCGGTAACAACGCGTCTGCACTTCTGCGGTCTCTGTCCCCAAAGGTGGAAAGGCCGGGCTGCTGCGTTTGTTCAGCTTAGATCAAAGCGCCGAACCTCCAGGAGGCGGGGCCGCCGAGCCCCCCACCCGGCTCCTCACCGCATTTGGCATTTTCCTCTTTTTTGTTCTGCTGCTCATCACAGAAATAGTCTCATGCCTTGGTTACAACTTGCGTCCTCCTGCTAAGACATTCAGCCCTTCATCTTCCACACCTCTAGCGGGCGTTCGGAAAGCCCACTTCGCGAAACGCCAGTTCAAATATTTGCCTGTTTTTCTATCCACTTCCTCCCGCCCCCCTTTTTGAAAAATTAATGTGCTCTCTCTCTTCTATGTGGATGTGAGTCTTTGTTAGATATGTGTCTCTCAGCTCGCTTCCACACTCCTAGAGGGAAATCTGTGGAAAGTTCTGATGGGCACGTGGTCCAGGACCCAATTTTCCGCTCTGTGGACAGTGCCATGGTGTCCTGTATAAACGAGTTTTAATTTTGAACCATCCCTGTACCGAAATGACTGAATTACGAGTCTGAGTTGCATAGCACTGTCCTTTGTTTCAGCAGCAACTTGACAGGCAGGCCCTTTATTTCCCCCAGTAAATCATTGATAAGAGTATTAGACGATACAGGACTGATGTCAGTCCCCCTGGGCTGCCGCAGACCTCCCCGCAGGGTGACACCGGCCCATTAGCTGGCTCCCTTTGTCTATAATTATATACAACAAGCAGAATTCACTTAACAGATCGTCTGGGATGTACTTCCCATTTCATCCTCAAGAATAACACGGCAGGCTTTGCAAATGCCTGCTGAAGTCACAACAATCACAGGTCCCTGTCTGCCAGGCTAAGGACCATGACAAGAAGAGACAATGCAGTTAGTCTCACATGACCAGCTCTGCAGAGCTGCGCGGGCGGAACGCAAGGGCTGGGGGCTTGCCAGCTCTCTTCCCTGGGAAAGCACGTGTGCTACGGAGGGCTGATATTTTAAGAAATCAGCAGGAGCCCTTCAAATTGAACAGCCCCCCCAACTGTGTGTGGGGGGGAAGGTTGCCCAGCAACCGCTTCTCACGCTGTCGTCACCAGGCCCGAGTCTGGTACTCGAGCCCTGGGGTGGGGAGGTGCCGTGAGGGAGAAGACAGGGATGGAGGTCGAGACCAACTGGCCGGCAGTGGCCAGGGAGGCTTCCCGGAGGAGGCGGGCTTTACTGGGCTCCAGGCTGCGTTGGCATCACCAGCAAGGGAAGAAGGCGTTCGGGCTTGGGGCAAGGCCTCGGAGGTACTCCGAGACTGGAGACGGGGTGGGCTTCTGCCCTACACGTCCTTGCCATTGGGCCTGAGTTTAAGCAGCTGCCAGGGGAGCCCTAGGACAAGGACAAGAAATCAGGGCGCCCTCCAACCTGGGTGGGCCAGGGTGGCCTTGCTGGGAGGTGGCCCTGGAGCTGACCTGGGAGAGGACAGGGCCAGGGAGGGCAGGGAAGGTGGCCCTGGGCAGCACAGGGAGAGGGACGCAGATGTCCCCAGGGGTCAGAGCAGTGGAGGCAAGAAAGGGTCAGAGGGGGACCTGGTCTTGTCAGGTTGGCCCCCGGGCCCCTGGAGCAGGCACAGAGTAGGATGCAGGGGGCCTGGGTCTCATCCCTCCAAACACCTAGTGGCAACAAATCAAAGGAAGGTCATTAACAAACAGGTGCTCAGACAGACTTCACCTCCCCGCCTGCCCTGGCCCCTGAGCAGCCCTGTGAGCCCCATCCCCTGTCCCTGAGCCCCAGCCCCAGCCCGCCCCGCCCCGCCCCCTGCACCTGACTCAGCACCTTCACCAGGACCACCCCTCCCACAGCCACCCAGGTCCCTGGCATCACTCTGGCCTCTCGGGGTCCCCCACCCCTGTCCTAGGCTCTCAGGACACCCAGTCAGTGGCCTCCAGCCTTGACCTCTGCTGCCTGGGTGTCTGCTTCCCATGCTTGGGTCCCCAGGGTGGTGGCTTTCAGGTGCTGAGTGCCCTCCCTGGCCCTGTTCTCTCCCACGCCCACCCAGACCTCCCCAGGGCGGCAAGGCTCCCGGTGTGGGGCTGGCCTGAGGGCACACAGCTGCAGAAAAGGCCAGCCCTTCTTATTCTTCCCAGGGTCTCCCACTCCTCCAACTCTGTCCCCCAAGGGGAAGGAGCCAGGGCCTCCATGGTGGGCTCTGTCACAACCATTTTCATTTTTTATCTTGAGACAGTCTCACTAAGTCCCCAAGGTGCCCAAATTGGGCTCAAATTTGCAATCCTCCTGCCTCAGCCTCCCAGGGTGCTGAGGTTACAGGTGTGCACCACCCTACCTGGCTTCTCATGACCCCCTAAAGGTATACATTCTGATCCCTGCAGCTTGAGGGTCTGAAACTCTCTTGCAGAAGGGGACAGTGGGATGCGCCTGAGCTTGGAGACCACCAGGGGTTCTCAGGGGTTCTAAGTGTAACCCAGGTGTCCTGAGGAGAGGGAGCTGCAAGAAGCCGAGGGTACAGAGGCTGTCGGAGAGCGAGCTCATTGGTGAGCAGATGCAGCCCCTGCTTGGAGGACAGTGAAGGGTCCTGCAGGAAGCCGAGAGGTGAAGGCAGGGCTCCCCGAGCTCCAGGGGCACTGCCCCTGCTGACGCCCTGACCTGGACCCAGGTGGCTGTGGTGGGGTTCTGCCCTCCAGCACAGTGAGGCCCCTGAAGGGCAAACTTGGGGTTATTTTTCACCATAGCAATGGCATCTCAGGACACTGGCCCGGCAGCCTGTCCTCCAGCCGGTCCCTCCAAGGGCATGCCCGCGACCTGTCTTGGGCACATCTGCCCGGCAGGCCCTACGGTGGCAGCTGCACCCCTGCCCGAGGACAGCAGAGGACCCTACCTTGGCCCCGGGGGGCTGGGACTCAGACCAAGGGGACACAGCACCGGGAGCCCCTCCACTCCAGGTGCCGCCCAGGAAGAGCTGTCCCTGTCCCCACCCAGCCTCCCGGGAGGGCAGGGCCGGCCACCTGCCACTTCCCACCAGGCTGCTGCGCACATGGCCTTAATTGAAGGCAGCAAAACAAACATTTGCTTTGGTGATCCACGCTGAGTTAGATGCGCAGCAGTATTTTAATTAAGCCTGTGACTGATGAATCTCAATAAAGCAGCTGTTCTGCAGCGCTGGCGAAGGTAGATAAATAAAAACATCAGGCGGCGCCTGCACCTTGGAGCTGCCCCTCACGCACGCGGCCGTGGGGCGGCGCTGGGAAGACCATGGGCCTCGGCCCTGGCCAGTGCCTCTTGTGGAGCAGGGGCCTCCACGTCCCACAGCAATGTGCCCTCAAAGCAGTGCCCGTCCAACTGGGCACCAGGTGTGCCCGCAGCAGACAGCAGCCCGGGAATACCTCGAAATGCTCAGGAAGCTTAGCAAAGGGGATGGCTCTCGGGGAGGTGGGCACAGGGTCCTGCTGTGCTCTCCCCTGGGCTGCAAGCATGGGGTATGGCTGAGGGGAGCAGGGAGCCGTGGATGGTGGCCCTCAGGGAGTACCCCCCAGGCATGGCAGGGCTGCAGCTGAGGACACTGAGGTGGTGACCTCTCCAGGGACAGGAAATGTGGTGACTGGGGAGGCTGCTGGGTGGCACCCTAAAGTCCACCCCGCCCTCCTCTGTGTGTCCATGCCCATCCCCCGTGAGAAGGACACGCCAGCCCCCCACCCCCAGCAGAGCCCACTTGTGTGAGCATCGCGCTCCACAGGTAGGTGACTTGTGATCGGCCCGGAGAAGCCTGCAATCTTGCTTGGAGCCAGCCTGAGAGGAGCACGGAGGAGACTCTGAGACAGATTTTCCTCCTTGCTGAAAGAATTATATAAACAAAAACCACCCTCACCTTTGCTTGATTTAGATGCTCCTCCACTGGTGAATAGCAGCCCCACCTACGGGTGCTGAGACTTTGGGGGACATCCAGATATAAACCCTAAGACTCGGTGCCCTGGGGGATGGGACCCAGGATTCCAAACTCCGCCCCGCTCACCCCTTCTGTAAAATGGCGAGGTGCCTGTGAGTAAGCTGCACGCACTGCCCCAGCGTGAATCACACCAGAGCCCGTGTGGCACCCAGCGCGGGGGGAAGGCTCTGCAGACGGGGTGGCTGCATCACTGGGGGACCCAGGACGAGGCCGAGCCCTCGAGTGTCCCATGCAGACCATCGCTCTTTCCAATGTTTCTGGTCCTCAGTTGGCTGCACCCATGGGGGCTGCTGCCCCACCCTCAGGTGGTCTGGGCTCTGCCCTTGCGCCCTCAGAGCCTCACCTGCATTCAGGGCACAGGGGGCCCCTAACCCTAACCCTAGGGTGCTCTCCCTGTGGACCAAGGGAGGAGTAGACAGTTCTGGCAGGCGTGCGGTCCGCGAGGGGGGAGCGGGGCCCCACCTGGGCTGAGGTTGCCGATGGGCTGTGCACCTTGCCGACCAGGGCCACATCTCCCGCAGGTGGCCTCTGCCTCATGCTTCCCACCCAGGCATCTTCCTGGGGGAACCTCGAGGCCCCGCACTCCCCTCTGCCCTGCCCAGCTCCATGCCCAGCGTGGCCACCTCCCTCAGTCAGCTTCTGCCTGGTAACTGAGCAGATAATGAGCTGCGGACCTGGTCTCTGCCCTCCTCACGGAGCAGCGCTGTCTTGCAGTCACGGGCCTCGTGTTCCTACCACAAGCCGTTTAACTTCGGGTTTTGCTTAAATTCACTCAAAGGTAGAGACCCCAGGTCAGGAAAGGGTGGGTGCCGGGTCCCCTGGAAGGTGTCCCTGGCCTGCGGTGACCCTGACAGCAGATTGCAACTGTGATGATGGCCGCCACAGTCCCGAGTTGTGCTGCTGAGGAGCAGGCACCCAGGCGAGGGCTGGCGCCCTTCACGGCCAGGACAGTGGCCATGGCGACTGCAGCCCTCGAGCACCTGGGGGACCAGGACACCCGGTTCCCGGGTCCCGACTTCCTCCCCGGGGACAAGTGGCCGTTGGCAGACACACACAGAGATGCTTGCTGTCTCACAGCTGCTGTAATGACAGCCACACACCCGGGGCCCTGGACACCTGTGCTCCATGGTCTTGGGTCTGAAATCGGGCGCCACGGGGCTGCAGCCCTGTGAGGCCACAGGGGAGAACCCTTTTTGCCCCTCTCAGTGGCTGGTGGCCCCATGCTCTATGGCTGTGGCCTTCGTCGTCACGTGGCTTGGTCCTTTTGTCCGTCAGGATGTTCGCCCGTGCACTCAGGGCTGGAGTGGCCTCCTCTGGGGATCTTTACCCTCAAGACAGCTGCAGAGACCCCCACTGAGCCAAGGCAGCGTGGCCAGGTGCTGGGGCTCCGTTCCACAGCACAGGAGGTCGGGTCACTGTGCGACCGCCCCTGGACAGGAAGCACAGGTGTGTGGTGGATGAATGGGTGACCAGCTGGCTTCCAGAGGAGGAGACCCCAGTGCCATCATCCCTGGGAGTGGGGCATAGAAGCTCTCAAAAGGGAAGGCTCACTGTGTGGCCCTGGGTGTGCAAGCAGGGTAGGATGGGGTGCCCAGTGTCTGAGGGGGCTGGGGAGGTTGACAGAGGACCTGGAGAGGGAGGAGGATGTGGCTGGCCCTGGTGGGGGCCCCCGGGAGCAGCGGGGAGAAGCCCCTACCTCTGCCCACCACTGAGTCTGCAGAGTGGCAGACGCAGCACGGCCGGGCTTGGGGTGCCCGGGTGCCCCTGAGGGCAGAGCAGCCGTCCTGAGCCTCAGCGATCCTCAAAGAGCAGATTGACTGGGCACCTGCCGGCCCGGCTTCCAGGGATGCAGCTCCACCCACACCCGACTGCAGCAGGGGCACCAAGCTCAGCCGAGTGGGGCCCTGCCCCGAGGATGGACGTGTGCTGCTGTGGCTGCCAGCTCGGAGCTGCTTGCTACACAGCCGTGGGGTAGAGGGGAAAGGGTGGGGGCGGCGTCTCTGTCACCCTGGATGCCAGCCCCAAGGGGGCAGAGGACAAGCCAGGCTTTGTGGCAGCAGGGATGCAGTCTGGGCGCCTGCAGAGCACTTGGCTCGGGGCAGCTGTGCCTGGAGCCCACACCTGCAGACACAGTCGGCCACACCTCTGGCTAACGGTCACCCACCCCAGGGTCCCAGGACGCCCCTGCATGGGCCACTCGCTCTGCAGAGCTGAGTCCCGGTCCCTCATTACACAGCAAATTGTCCCCAAGAAACTGCCTCTTGTCAGGCTGAAGGTCAGGACCAGCGCTGCACGTGTCCACATAGCAACTTCATCCTGAGAGCAAATGCCGGGGCTGCACGGGGGGGGGGGGGCAACGAGCAGGCCCTCCGTCACCACCATCACCACGGATACCATCAGCCTGTCTTCTCCCCAGGGGATGGTGGTGGGTGGACAGCGGGCAGCAGAATGGGCCTGGTAATCCGGGAGACCCGAAGATGGCCTCCAGCAGGACAGGAGGTGGACCCTAGCACTGCCACCCCAGTGGTGGGCCTGGGCAGGCTCCACAGTGGTTCAGGTCCCTGTCCTTAGGAAGGAAGTGTTGGGTCCCAAGGCGGCTGTGGGGCAGCACTGGGGCTCAGAGGAAGGCCACCTGCAGACTGCGCTCCTGAGGCTGCCAGGCAGCAAGACGCAGGTGTGGCACGCGAGGTGCGGCTCCCTGCTGGAGGCTGTGTGCCCACCCTTCCTTGGGTCCCATTGGGACAGGGTTTCAGGGCTCCCCATGGGCTAGAAGGGCCCTGTGGAGTCCCGTGGCCCAGCCCCTGCATCCCAGCAAGAAGAACATGCCCAGTGACAGCAGGTGAAGCCCAGGGGTGGCCACATCCTCGGCCTAGCACTGGCTACCGCTGACGGCTGCGTAACAGGGACCCCGCAGCGGCTGCGAATGACCCCTGTGGCTCTCAGGCTCTGTCAGGCAGGAACCTGAGGCTTTGCCAGTGTCTCGGGCCCAGGGTGCCTTACGGTGTCAGCTGGGCCAGGGTCAGTGGCATCTGACTCTCCAGGCAGCCATGGGTGGGGGTATGGAGCAGGATTCCCTTGGGCGAGTCTGTGCCCATGCTGGGTGCGGTTTGTACCCTGCTTGCCCAGATGGAATCTCCCACCCTGCCAGGAGGCGAATGCACTAGGGACCCTTGGGAGCGGCGTCTCAGCCCCATCAGAGCTCAGCGCCCCCCAGCAGAGCTGCCCTGCCCTTGAATCCCCCTGCCCATGTGCCCTCAGACTCAGACCAGTCCCGCCCTGATGGCTTCCCTGCCACCGGCTCAGGCCACAGTGACCACATCCACACCAGGCATTTGTCCACCAGGAGTGAGGAAACTGAGGCACAGAGCACTCCCTCAACAGCAGGAAAAGTAGAGGCAGAATCTGGGGGCTGGGGATTCAGCTCAGCGGCAAAGCGCCTGCCTAGCAAGCGCAAGGTCGTGAGTTCGGTTCCCGGTACCGGAGAAAAAACAACAACAACAAAAACAAACAAACAAAAAAAAGAGGCAGAATCTGAACCCCCTGCCCGAGGTCAGCCTGACCCTGTGTCACTCCTGGCCCCTCAAAGTGACCTTGTCCAGTAAGATGACCAGGGACAGAGGCACCAAACTGACCCCTCAGGACACTAGGTGGGAACAGGGCTGCAAGGTGGCCCCTGTGTCCACACCTGCATGAGGAGGGAGGGTTGGCATGTGGCACGGCCCGTTCCTACCCAGCGGTGGCGGCGGACAGCAACATGGTTGGAGAGGCCGGGCAGGTGCCGTGTGGCCGCCCCATCCCTGCCAGCCCTCAGCATATGGAAGCCTCTGGGTCTCCACTTGCTCACCTAACCCTGGGGCTCGGGATAACACACGGGGCATCCTGGCCACGGGATCCCCACGCGCATGGGGTATCGGCTTTGCGACCCAGAGCTGCCCCCTGGCTGGGTTTGTGGGCCGTGCAGAGAGCATCCCGGGGCAACGAGCTGAGCTGGGGACAGGGCTGAGACCTGTCAGACGGAGTGGCCACCCGCCACCTGTCAGCCAGCCAGGCCTGCAGAACCAGGATCCTGGGCCATGGTGACCCTGGATGTCCCCAGAACCCCCAGGACCCAGATGCCAGACCCTGCCAGCAGGAGCGGCCCTGGCTCCACATCTGTGGCCATTCATGCCACAACCGAGGCTGGTGACGAGACAGATACACACCTGCACTCACGCCTGCACACACATGCAGACGGGGGAACACATGGGAGCACATACATGCACACAGAGGAACACACAAGTCATGTGTGCACACACAGGCATTCATACACACACACTGCCCACACACAGATGCACATTCACACTCCACACACGCACTCACACACAGAACACATGCATGAATGAGCATGTGCACACTCCACGGTTAGGAGGGAGGCCCGGCCTGTGCCCAGCCTGCTGATCAGGATCTGGGGGAGCCCTGGCAGCAGCAGTGCTCCCCAGGAGGCCGTTTGTGTGCCCGTGTTTGGGAAGGGGCGCAGCCTCCTTGCTGCTGCCTCTTGGGGTCCCCCGACCCTTGCCATTGGCTCCAACGCTGCCCTCCTAGCAAGGGGCTCCCTAAAGCCCCCTTGGTGCCAGGCCTTCTCTGCCCCCCTGCACCTGTCCCCAGTAGCCTGTACAACACATGGGCATTTGGGGCATGGAGACCTGCCCCGACCTGGTGTCTAGAGAGAGCTAAGTCGTCCAAAGTTGCAAGGCCAAGAAGGCAGCAAGTCGCACAGAGGCAAGTGGGCCCAGGGGTGCGGGGCAGGGGCTGGCAGCAGGGCTCCAAGGTGGGACTCAGCCTCAGCCCAGGCACCCCTGGCTGGCAGCAGGCAGCGTGAAAGGGCGTCCGTCACGGGGCTGCCTCCCCAAACACGTTTGCCCTTGGGGCCGGGCTGTGTGGGTGAGGGGCCGGGCCTGGTCAGCGGCAGTGGCCACCCCACCTCCCCTCCTGGGTGGCCGTGGCCTCGCTGGTCACGCCTGCCTGTGTCTCTATCACATCTAGGGTAATAAACGAGGTGTCTGGCGCGGGCCATCAATTTTGGCGCGATTGGCTTTTCCAGGTCCGGCTGTCTGCGCAGCCTTTGGGCTGGATAAACACGGCTGTGGCCTTTGTTCTGGGCTTGTGGAGAACATTTGTCATGGAGATTTATTCCCACTCGCCTGCCCGGCTATCTCTGAGGGCGCCCGCTCACCTTGAGGCGTCTCCGTGGGGCTCCCTGGCGGCAAGGAGCCCACGTGAGCCCAGAGGCTTTACAGGGAGGGGACGGTGCTCTGGGTCCACCCCTCCCTGCCCCACGGCCCGTGGGCCCAGGGCACCCCCCACACCCCTCGGGAGCCTCTGCCCAGCTCTCTTGGGCCCTCACTGGAGCAGGGGCCCTGCCAGAGTGAAGGACACAAGTTCAGGGCCTCAGCACACAGGTGCGTGCACCTGCCCAGGCAAGGACAGGCTCCCATCCCTGTGCTGTCAGGGCCAGCAGGACTCCAACACATGTCAGAAGAGCCAGCCAAGGGGCCAGCTTGGTCCTGTGACCGGCTGGCACCTGGACACTGTCCCCTGGGGCCAGCTTGGTGGACAGCCCGAGCACGCCCTGCCCTGCCTGGACAGAGATGCCAGAAGCCCTCAGCCAGCCGAGGTTGCCGAGGGACTTGCTGGCATTCCCTGTGGCCAAGTGCAGGCTTCACATCCTGTTTCCTGTCCTCCCAGGTCAGCTCCAGGGTCTTGGGGTGCCAGAACCCACTCTACTGCAGGACAGCCCAGCAGTGTCCAGGAGCTGGCCCCGGCCATCTCCTCAGGGGACTGGCCTCACTGTGGTCCTGGGGCACAGGACGCCCTGACTCTGCTCAGCACAGCTGCTCCCTGGGCCCGTGGTGACAGCAGCATCTGCCTCTAGATGCTGACATCCGTGTCCCTTGAGGGAGCAAGACTGCCCCAGCCGGAAGCAGCTGCCCCACCTGTCTCAGCAGCCGGAGGCCATACCAGGGTTGGCCTCCCGGGGGAGCAGATGGCCGGCAGGTATCATCCTGCATGGTGTGGGACCACAATGCCCCTCCCCTTCTGTGTCTCCATCCCCATGCCCTGAAGGACAGGCCTCTGTGTGACAGTGCTGCCTCCACTCCAGCCCACAGGGGCTGGTCCTGCCTTGCCAGGGCCCAGGAACCATCCATGGCTCCCTAGGGCCCCCGACAGATGTGTGCTGGGCACAGAGCCCCATGGCACATGCCCACCTGTTCTCTGCACAGATTCTAAGTCCACAGGATAGCTGTGTCCATGTCCATGGCTGGCCATTGCTAAGGTGTCCTCCCACGTTCTGTGTATTCCTCCATGTCCCAAGTCATCCTGTCTGGGCTGGAAGGAGGCATGGCCCCGGGTGTGCACTCTCCCAAGGAGGTGGCCCACTAGCGTACAAGGGCCCTGTGGTCACTGATGCAGCCCTGGCCCAAGGCACCTCTACTGCAAAGCCTCACAGAAGCTTCCAGGTCAGCCAAGTGCAGTCCTTCAAGGAAGCAGATTCTCACCATAGGATCAGTGGACCAGGAGACCAGGGCAGGGGCCTGACCACACTGCCCCAGAGCAAGAGCTTCCCGCCTGCCTCTTCCATCTCCAGGGTTCTGGGCACCCCGTGGCTGCTGGGTGTCACTCCAGGCCTGCTCCCCGCCTCCCTGGAGGACAGCGGGGGACAGCATCCTCCCAGGTGACCGCACCTCAGGCTGGCACTTCACCTGATCACAGCCACAAAGACCTTGACCAAACAGGTCACCGTCACAGGCTCCGGGCTCAGGGTGTGGACAAGTCTTTTGAGTGCACAGATGTGGCCGCCTGCAGCATCTGTGGGCCTGTTATGTGGGGGGCTCCCCTGTGCTAACTCAGACCAGCATGGGGCATGTGGTGGCCACACTTCCTACAGCACCCTCGGGCGCCATCCTGGGGCAACACCTGTCCTGGAGTCCTGCCCAAGACCCTCCGGGCCAAAGGAACCTCGCCTCCCAGGTCTGGAAGCCGCTGCATCTGGTGACACAGTAGCCGGCTGCAACTCCCTTTTCTCCAGAGACCAAGGGAGGACAACAAAGCACAGCCATCATGGGGGCTCGGGGAGCTCCAGGCTCACGCCGCCCTTAGGCTGTGCACAAGCGGGGAACAGGGGCCCAGCTAGGCCAGCTCGGGTCTTCCAAGAGGAGGTGCTCAAGGAGGCAGCACAGGCCTGGGTGGACAGGGAGGGCAAAAGGCGGTGGGTGCCTCCACTCGGTAGGGTATGGACGGGGGGTCCTCAGGCTCAACTTCTAACCTGGGGGTGCAGCTGGGACGCAGCCATTGCCTGCTCTGTGTGACAGTGAAACAATTAAAAGGAAATCTCCAAGCCATCTCTGAGTGATTTCTTTCTTTCTTTCTTTCCTCTTTCCTTCCCTCCATCCTTCCATCCTCACATCCTCACATCCTCACATCCTCACATCCTCACATCCTCACATCCTCACATCCTCACATCCTCACATCCTTCTTCCTTCCTTCCTTCCTTCCTTCCGTCCCTGTGGAAATGGAAGAGGGGATTAAAGGAAACAAGGATCATTTGCTTTGTGGCCGTTCCCGCCCGATGAGGGGACTTTGCACCCCGTCTCCGTGTGGCAGGCCTCACCTTGCCCGGGGAGCTGTGGGCTGCAAGGCCAACCTCAGCTGACCTGTGTCCACAGACACAGGAGGTGGAGACCCTGAACAATCGTGGGCCCAGGGCTGAGGAGGGAGCGGCCACCCCTGCCCACCCACCATCCCAGCCGCCTGCCCCTCTCCTCTCCAGGCCCACTGGGCGTGGGTGGGAGGAGGCCAGGGCACAGGCAGAGGGCGCAATGTGGCCCTGGAGGCTGGAGATGGAGCAAGAGTTGCAGGATCAGATGTCAGATTGAGCCCAGTCTTCGCCACAGCTCTGGCCTCTGGAGCATAGCTTGGGACAGCTGACGTTCACCAGCTGAGCTTGGCAGCGCCCCCATGCCCAGCCCTGCTCCTCCAGGCCCTCCTTTCCACCCCTCAGGTCTCCCCAGACCCCCAGACCCAGCCGCCTCCACCTGGTCCTCACCACTGATCCCACCTGCCGTCAGCGCAAGCTGCTGTGAGCTGTCAGGTCTCCTCCCTGGGGCTCTGAGCCCCGAAGAAGCCCACAGTTGGGGTTCACAGAGCCAGGGACCAGGCCGTGTGTCACGCTGCTACCAACTGCACCTGAGGGCAAAGCCTGGGTTCAGTGCGTGCGACGCACAGGGCAGGCACGGGGCACCGAGCCCAGTCCTGGAGACGCGCAGACAGGGCGCTGACGGGCGGCCTCCTCCCGCACTGGCACGGACCCTGCCTGCTTTCTGCCCTCGTGACTCCGTCTCTCTCCTGCTCAAGGCTGGGCAGCTTCTCCAGCCTCCTGGACTTCCCTGCAAAGTGGATGTCATGATGGCGACAACCTCAAGGGTTCTGGTAGTGTGTGAACAAGCGTTCAGGGAGGGCCAAGTGCACTGCTCCTGGAGACAGCCACGGGCTGCAGACAGGAGCTCGGGGAGGGCCACGGCCCATTAGGTCACCAATGGGCCTCACCGGCACCCACCCAGCTCCACACCTCGTTAGGCAGCCTGCCGCCCAGCACCTTGACACAAACAGCGGATTACCTGACTAATTAGAGCCCGGCGGCCCAGCCGCAGCACACCCCCACCCTGCACTCGGCCCTGGTGTGTAACTGCCCAGGCAGGTGCTTCCGAGGCAGAACCGCAATGTCTGCCAGAACCAGTGCCCAGGCACACTGCACCCAGCTCCTCTCCTTCCTCACAGTCCCGTGCCCGCCACCCCGCCCAGCCCACTGCCCTTCGGTTGTCTGGGAAGAGGTCCAGCATGCACTGGGTGGACAGTGCCCACCGCCCTGGGGCTCTCCTGGGCTGGGAGCACCTCTGCCGGGGGCGCCTTCCTGGCAGGACTGGGCAGGCTGGGGCATGCAGGAAGCACCCGCACCATCGAAGGGCAAGCAGGAGCCTGAGGAGGGTTCGTCTGGGACCAGAGTGTGGAGCCGAGGAGGGACAGCCTTGGTGCCCTGGGAAGTGGGCTTGCAGTGGTCCTGCCCCTGCAGCAGGAAGACGCGGGGACATCGCCCTGAGCCCTCGGGCCTGGGGACCCTCCTGGCTTGGTAAACATTGACTTTCCCTGACCTGAAGCTCAGATCTCCTCCGGCCACGTCCAATAACTAACTCCACACCAAATGCTTGGTGGCAAATCCCAGGACAGCTTTAATTTCCTAGAGGGAAATCTGAAGTGCAAAGGACACCTCGCACACACGATTAAACTCCTGCTGCAGTGTTCCGTGCTGCTTTGTGAGTGGACAGTCTAGTCTCACAGGGCTCCTGGCAGAGTCCTCTCCGGGCTGGCAGACTGTGCAGGCTGCTCCCCAGGTGGTGTGAGTGCCAAGGCCCCGCTGCCCTCCTGGGAACCACACACCTAGGCGACCGGAGCCAGGGCCAGGCTGGGCTGCCATGCGCTCCTCCGGCCCACAGGTGGTGCTGCAGGCAGCCTCCACCCACCAGCCGAGGTGGCTCGCAGGCCTCTCCCTGTCTCTCCAGCAGGGTAAAGCCATCCGCACTCTCTGGTTTTGTCTTTGTTTCTCTTATCTCCTACTTTATAGTCTTCCTGTAAATTAAGCTTTTTAAAATTCTTTATTTTTCCTTCTCCACTGGCTTAGACATTACACATAATATTTATGTTCTTGTGACAGCTGCTTTGTTCTGAATGCTTGTGTCCCCCCCAAATCCACTGGTTGCAACCTAATCCCGACACAGTGGAGCGGAGAGGTACTTTGGGGTTCTTAGTGCTCTTTTGGGGTACCCCTTCCTCCATCCCAGGACGATAGCACCACTCTGCCTCTGGCCCTCCCTGGAGGACTGGCCCTCAACAGGCAGTGGTTATTTATTCATAATTCCAATATGCTTACTTACAAAATCAAACATTAACCAAAGTTTCCAGCCAGGTCAGCATAGCAAGCAAAAGAAATAAATGCATGAGAAAATGAGCAGAAAATGTTCCCATTGTTCGCAGGTAATATGTTGTTTAAGTAGAAAGGGGAAAACCTCCAACACATAATTAGAATTAATAAAATAGTTCAGCAGATGTGCAGGATACAAAAATCAGTATTCCAAATCCGTCTGTGCCACTATCAGTCAGCCATAGTATTTGGAAATACAGAGTTTAAGATGCTATTTGCAGTGGCAACCAAAATATTTAAATCCTTGGAAATTAGGTGTGAAGATGCTTTTTGAGAAAAACTACAAAACTTTATTTAAAGACATTTTAAAAGACCCAAGGAAAAGAAGAGCTGTATCATATATCCCATAAAGAAATATACTATGTATTTCACGGCAAGTCTAATTTCCCCAAATTGATCTAAAGATTTAACTCATAGAGCAAAAAATGCTAAGCATTCTCTCAAAGGCCTGAGGGTGGCTGAGGCAGCCTGCCGTGTGAGCTGGGCCCTGTGCCACCCCGTGGGTCCTTGTGCTAAAAATCATCACACCATGCTGTTGGTGCACGGGTACACACAGAGGTCACGGCGAGGTTGCAGAGAGCCCAGAAATAGAAATATTTACGGAAACACCAAGTGTAATTGATAATCACACAAAGATAACGTAACAGAAGCCACTCAGAGTGAACAGAGAACCCCTGGCTGGCGGGAAGCGTTTGCACACCTTGAACTGACAGAGGATGATGTGGCGTCCAGCAGCGCTCGGTGGGGAGGACAAGAACCCTGAGGGACAGAGGGCAGAGCGGGTCTGCTCCTCACGGGGGAGGGGACGCTCAGGCCTGTGACCGCATGCCGGGAGCCGAGCTCTTCTGTCACCGGAGTGGGAGAAACGGCTCTGTAAACACGGAATTCTGCAGACCACAGAAGGACGCCACTTCTCCTTTCCTCTCTGAGCCCCAACGGAAACCACAGGAACGAGGCGCTTCAGCGACAGCTCCTCGGGATGAGCAAGAGAGAACAGGCAGGGGAAACACGCGCCGTAAACAGCAAACAGTAAACAGCACCGGGAACACTGCCCTCCTGCAAGCCGAGACGCAGACAGTGGTAACTGCTTCTACCCTGAGCCAAGAGAGAAGCTGTGAATCCGCCTGATTCATTCCCAGAACCTTCAGCTCGGGCCTGGCAGCGGGGGCTGTAGGACAGGGGAGGGGTGGAGGCAGGGCCGACCGAGTGGACCGCACCGCGCCGATCCGGGATCGAGCACTCTGGTCCCGAGCCCTGGGGTATGGGTCGCCCTGTAGCAGGGGATTTTAAAAATATGTCCTAAATGGATTCATCAAAAGGCAGAAGAGAGAAAATTTTTAAAACCACAAACTGTTGATTCTAGAGGGGAGACTGAGACACGGGGAGGGCCGGTGAACCGGGATGTTTTTATTACCAGCCCTTAGTACTTGTGTAGTTAACCATACCCGATGGGGCTCCCTGGACTAAAGTATGTTTATTCATTAGTTCAAAATGAGGTTAACATCACATTTGCACAGTTTAAAAGCAGGTCAGTCCCAGGAACTACAAAGGAGCCCTCTCCACAGCAGGCAGAGTTGCTCTGCTTTGGAGACAGGCTGTGAGCCGAGGAGAGGTGACAACATGCAGCCCACGAGCCCCAGTTCCTGGTGTCACCGAGGCCCTGACCCCTTCCCCATCCTGCAGCACCGCCCACCACAGCCCTGCCGCAGGGTGCCAGCCCTGCCTGGTGTGGGGGTCGGCACCCCTGCCCCGTTCAGACCTACATCCCCAGCTCAGTGCCACACACAAGTGCACACCTGACACTTCCGCCCCACTCGAGGGCAGCAGCGTGGCGGGGAGGCCAGAGACAGGCGTGTCCAGGTCACTAAGCACTGCGGCTTCTGAGCAGGAGAGCGGGCACATGCCACAGTGAAGGGTCTGACAGCCACCGGCAGAGCAGTGGGTGCTGAGGACTCAACATCGGCGCAGAGCTGGGAGTGGTGGCCAATGCCTGTGGTCCAGACGGGAGGGGCACAGGCAGGGGCGGTGTCCTGCCCAGCCGAGGGGACACCTGGGGCCCTGAGGGTGCACTGGGTGGGAAGGAGCCAGTGGTCTCCCTTCCAGGGCTGCTCCAGGCTGGCACCCCGCACGCCTCCGCATGTCCACCCACCCCGCGTCAGCCTCCCTTCTCGGCCACAAGGATGGGTGCGAGTGCCTCACGTCCCAGGCTCCTCCTGCTCCTTCCTACACGCTGTGGTGTGCCAGGGCCTGGGCCCAGACAGGGTGTGCAGAGCCCAGGCACAGCCTGCCCCCTGCACACCAGGTCTCTGAGCCTGAGCCTGTCTCCTGCATGGGAACAGCCCAGAGGCCCTGGGGTCTGCCACAGTGGCACCCACAGTAGTGCCCAGGACCCAGCAGTACAGCCACAAGGGCAGGCCCAGGTGGGGCCAGGGAGGGTGCCTGAGCCAGGGTAACCCTGAAAACTCGGCACAGGCCAGTGTGGCTGCGGGGATGGCGGGAGCAGACAGGGAGAGGAGCCACAGGTGTGCCGAGGGGCAGGGCAACCACCCCACCCAGAGGAGCTGGCGAGTGGGGGAGCCGAGGCTCCCAGCTCCAGCCGGCCCATATCCCGCCCGCCCCTTGCTGTGATCTCCCCCCGGGCCTTGGCCACTTCACCAGTGCCTTGTGCTTTGTTCCAGAGTTTATTTTTCATCAGCCAGATACCCAAGTCCCTTCACACTGCGCCATTTCCACTGTCAGCAAAATAAAGATGCAAATAAATCCCCTGACCCGGCTCCGGGGCCGAGGAGCAACACACCGCCCCCCACTGCCCGTGGAGGCTTTGAATTTTAAATTTCATTTTCCCGTCGCTTTTCAATAAATGCTTTTCCCCGCGATGTCTGAGTCCTGACCTTATAATGCCCGAGTTAAAAGGCAGTGTCTTGTTTCCAGCTGCAGATAATTTACTTCTGAACGCTCCAATTACACGGCCGCCAGGGCTCTGCAGGCTGTACAGAGCTGTCACCAGCAGGGAGAGCACCGTGTCGCGTGACACGTGTGTGCACTGACCCGAGAGGAGACGCTAAGGAGGCCTGGCCACCCGAGCATCTGGGGGCCCAGCTCCTCCTGCTGCCCGGCCCAGGGTTCAGCTCCGGCCGCCTCCTCAGGCCGTCCCCAGGCTTGGGAAGGAGCATGAAATCGCACGGTCCTGGGCCCTTACCTGGGACTGCCGTAACACAATGACTGTGTGCTCTGCACTCCTGAGACATGAAATCAGAACGGACACAGCTATCTGAGCCGTTATGCTCCTGAGCCGCAGCACGTGGCACTCAGCGCTCTGTGATGTCTCCTCCCGTGACGCGAGGCCCGTCCTGGCGGCCTCGCCTTCAGCAGTGCTGGCATCTAAGCAAGCGCACTTGCAAGCCAGGCACTGCTGCTCAGGAGCAGGAAACCCAGCGCTGCGTCACTGCGACCACGCAGCGGCTGCCGGAAACAAAGGCCTCCCTTTGGGTTTCCCCGCAGAGGGGTCTGCGCATCCGACAGCTGCAAAGGACGGCGCCCCGCAGCGAGGGACAGCACGTGGTCGGTCCTCACCCCGTGACGTCCTGCATGGAGCGTGGTCTGTGACAGCGCAGGCCCAGCCTGGCCACCATGAAGTCCACCCCACCTGTCCTTGCTCCGGGCACCAGGGCCGAGGACAGCTGGGCCCTGCAGAGGGGCAGTGAGGAGACGAGGGCCGGACAGCAGGCGGGTCGGGGTGCTGCTGGCTCATCGCCCCAGCCGCCTCCTTCCTGTGCTCTTGGTGTCCGGCACTGGCCTGCAGCAGATGTTGGAAAATATAGCCCCTGGAGCAGCAGCCTGGATCCCAGGCCCAGGCCAGGCTGCTGCCATCAGGAGAGGTGACACCCCACAGTGCCCTTCCCCTGCAGCCCCAAGTGGGCCGGCCGCATGCTGAGCATGGGCCGAGTGTGAGACACAGACACTGGGGGCGGGGGGGCTTATTCCCCTGGAGTCCGTGCCGGCCCAGGGCCAGCTTTGAGGAGCAGCGGCCTCCCCTGTCTCCAAGGGGCCCAGCTGCCTGTGGGGCCGCCACAGGAGAAGAGGCCTGGGACTGGGCTGGAAGGGATGGGAACCTGGCCAGGGGAAAGGCCGGGACCCGGGCAGGCCACAGGCCGAGCTGTCCCACTGTCCCTGCTGTTCTTCTGGGGGTCCCTGGGTGGTCTGGCTGTGTCCTCCTCAGGTAGCCCAGCGCCGTGAGCTGGCCAAGCCCTGCTTTGTCCCTGCGTGAGGACCCTCAGGCATAGGGGACAGGGGTCCCGGATGAGGGTGAGCCAGCTGAGCCGCTGGGGACAATGGGGGCACAGGGGCACAGGCCAGGTGGGCTGCCGTGGAGGGAGCTCAGGCTCCCAAGCCCTGCAGGAACCAGCGCCCCTCTGCTCCACTGTGACGTCTCTGCTGTCTCTGCCTCCCCAGGTCGGGTCCCTCCCCAGCCTTGACCTTGCATGTCCCCAGGAGACCTGTGTAAGGATGGACAGGGAGGCTCCTGGGGGAAGCTGCCCAGGGCAGTGCACCCCGCCCCATGGGCACAGGGCAGCTCCGCCTGAAAGGCCCAGGCTGGGGCTCAGGGGCACCAAACGGGAAACCAAGTGCCGACAGGCGAGGCCCACATCCTCTTCCACCCGCTTCACCAATCACAGAGACTGGTCGGGAAGGGGTCCTGGCCCCATCACCCCACCCACCCAGACGGGCCAGACTTCTGACGCCCAGACCTCCCCAGGCTGCAGAGGGAAAAGAAGTTCCCTCAGGGAGACCCGGCCGCAGCTCAGACCACCCCTCTGCCCACGGAAGCAGCGTCAGCGCCTTCCGCAGCCAGTGCCTGTGCCGGGGACTGCAGCCTCCCCTGTGGCCGGCAGAGCCTGCATGTCTGGGGAGGGGGCACAGGGATCCAGCTCCAAGGAAGGCTGAGGTGTGAGCTGTCCCGCCTGTCCTCCTTGCTGGCGCGGGGGTGGAGAGATTACCCCGGAGCTCATAGGTACTGTGCTCTGTGCCAGGCTCTGCAGTGCCAGGGCCATCCCTGAGCAGGCTGGGTCACCAGCTCTCTTCCCCAGGGACAGCGGCCACCCAGGCTGTCACCTGCATGCTCTTGGCCTGTGCGGTAGCTGGCACCTGACCTGCAAGGCCATGAGGTCTCCGGCTGGGGTGGACAGACCGCTCAGCTCTGCCGCCAGGGCCTTTCGGAGGGCAGGAGCCAGGTGGGCACAGGGCCTGGACAGGGCATGGAGCTGGGACAGCAGGAGGGCCTGGATCCCACTCCACACAGCCCAGGGTGCCAGGCATCTGGAAGAACAGCATGACAGGGAGAGGAGACAAGGCGCGGCCTGAGGGTGCTGGCCCACCCATGCCCCCTCACGCCTGCCCCGGCCCCTCCCGGCCCCCGGGCCACCTTCCCCAGAGCCCTGTGACTCTCGCTCCCTGGCCACCCCTTCTTCCACCCATCACACGCCTCTAACCTCATCGTCCTGCCTCAGCTTCCTAGAGCATGGGAGTTGCTCTATGCTGCCACAGGCAGGGCCCTCAGCTGCATCCTAATAATTCAACATCCGGAGCCTTGGAAGAGGGGCAGCGGCTCAGGGAGGCACAGGCTAAGCGCCAGGAAGCTGCTGAGTGGGTCTGTTCTAGCTGCTGAGCCCAGCCACGCTGCTGGGGCGCACTGGGTGCTCCTGGGGGGGGCCGTCAAAACTGCTCCCTCTGCTGGGGGTGCCAGGGGACCAGGAAGCACCCCAGTTCGGCCACAGTACTCACCCCAGACCCTCCAGCCTCTTCCTCCCAGCTCTGGCTCTGGCTCTGCAGCCCGTGAGTCCCCGCCTGAA
Source organism: Chinchilla lanigera (assembly GCF_000276665.1). Taxonomy (NCBI): domain Eukaryota; kingdom Metazoa; phylum Chordata; class Mammalia; order Rodentia; family Chinchillidae; genus Chinchilla; species Chinchilla lanigera. The sequence continues at coordinate 2,923,391 of NW_004955538.1, read as the reverse complement.
GGACTTGGTGGTCTCTGGAGGCGCAGAGCCCTGGCCAGACAGTGGTGCTGGGGAGAGAGGGGGGCTCCTGTCTGTCACCTTCGGGTCTCAACATTCCCTGAGGCGAAGTGCAAACCCAGCTCCCAAACCAAGATGCCACGGCCCCAAGATGCCCCAGGAAGCTGGGCACCCTCCCAAGGGAGGAGAGCAGCTCCGGGTGGAACCTCGCCTGGCCACACGCGCCCGCCCTGGCAGGGGGAGCCCAGGAGTGTGGCAGTGCCCCCCCTCCCCAGCAGGCAGCACACATGGAAAGCTCCGTGGCGGGCACCTCGTGGACTGCAGGTCCTTGCGGGCTGGCAGCGTCCCACTGTGCGGCAAAAGTATGCACCCTCTCACAGCATCAGTGGATCTCGGAGACAACACTGGGAAGAGCGGAAAGCTGCGTCCCCAGCTGCCACTGTGGCGAGCCAGCACCGGGCAGAGGGGACAGCGGAGGGCACAGGAGAGACGCCCACCGCTCAGACAGCAGAGCATGAGGTCTTGGCCAGGCAGGGCTGGGGTCATGGGCACCTTTTATTGAAGAAAGGCGGCGATGAACCCAGACCAAGGGAAAGAGTTGCCTGTCACAGGAGGGGCAGACGGAGGAAGTCAGCAGCAGACTTGTGTAAATACTTGAAATCATTACAAGCAGAATTAAATCAGAAGACGTCTGCTCTGCGAAAGACGCTATTGGGAGGAAGAAGACCCAGAGGAGGGGAGAACAGTGAAGGACGGACACCCAAACCCTACACGCACGCACGGAGCCCGGGAGTGGGGACTCCAGAAGCCGGGTCCAGAGGAGAGCTCTGGACAGACCCCTCCCAGGACAGCGACGGCCGTGGGAAGAGACCCCCTACTGGGTCACCAAGAGCTGAGGACAGAGTGGCTGTGACGAGGTCCCCTGCCCACGGTGGGGCGGCCCAGATCCAGAACCGCACCAGCGCCGGAGAGGGCAGGGGAGCCGGTTCACCACTGCAGGGACACAGCACAGACAGCTTAGCAGCTCCTTTCAAAGCTGAGCACAGCCTCACCCCGAGATCTGGCCACGGCGCATGTGGCCGTGGCCCATGTGCAGTGGACATACGCAGACACCTGTGGAAGTTTACACAGCTTAGTGCAGAAAGGCCAGAGGGTGGGGGCGACCAATGCCCTGAGGGAGGCGCGTGTACGAGTGAACGTGCTGCAGTCAAGTGATGGGCTATTTCTAGGGGATTAAGAAGAAATAGGTCACGGAGCCAGGCCACGCCGTGGAGGAAATGCGCGCAGGTTCCACAGAGGAGGAGGCTGCGTGTTATGGACTCTGGTTACGCAGCCCTCCAGGAAAACCACGGGAGGCTTGAACAGGCGAGTTCTCTGCCCCCTCACTCCCCCAAGACAGGGACAAGGAAGCTCAAGGAGTGCCACCTTCCCAGGGTGGGGAATAGAAGCTGTTGCTCTTCCTGGGGGTGTGAACCCAGCTAGTCTCCTCCACTCTGGGGAGAGCAGTTAGGCCGAGCCCCCCACGGGCACGGCTTCTGCTCCACCACTGTGCTCTTGGCTGCGTCCACTAAGATGTCCTCTGTTCCACTGGAGCAGCCCGGTGTCCCCTGCCAAGCTACCGCTCACCTCCTCTGGGGGCCACTGCTCCCTCTGAGCCGTTCACCCTAAGTCTCCACTGGCAGTGGCTTCCCCAGCATAACCCTCCTGGACCCCAGTGCCTTCCCTAGCGCCTGTCCAACCTCCTCTATGTCCCAAAAGCCGCGTCCGCCCTTCCTTTGGAGTCAGATCTGTCTGTCTCAACCGTGTGTGCAGCAGTGCTCTCGACCCACTGGGAACTGCGCGACTCCCCTCCAAAGGCCTCACGAGGGCTGTGACCGGCACAGCCTTCGTCGGACCCTGGGCCTCCGCCTCAGTCCACACTGTAGTTTGTACCAGTTGGAAAAGTGGGAGAGGGGCAGTCTGTCTCTAGGGCTGGTTCTCCCATCCCTTCTCCAGCTCTGTGCTGCGTCCCCTGCCTGACGCCCCTCCCCGACCCACGCCTTGCCAGCCTCTCTGTCCTCTCCCCGTGCCTGGTGATGCCGAGGTTGCACTTTATAGTCCAGCACTGTGGGGACCACAGCGGGGCAAGGACAGCTGGTGACCTCCGCCCACACCCTTCATCCCGGGCTTCCTCGAGCGATGGCGGCCTCCGCATCCTAGAGGTGGATGGAAGGACAGTCACACTGCAGCCCCCCGCTGTGTTTCTTGGTCAAAACATATGCTAAGAGCAGTACAGCTTCAGCGCGGGCAGGTGGGTCCCACACGGGGCGCAGGGGCAGTGTAGCCAGCTTGGAGCCACACTCGGAGGTGGTCACAGACGGCAGGTGCGGGAGAGGCGAGGGAGTAATTATACGGTGTCATCAGGCGCCGAGATTTCCAGCAGAAGAGAACGACAGAAATTTAAAAATCAAAGTTGCATAAAATACGGTAATCACACATTTAAATTGGAAATACTGATATGAACTCAAAACGCATTTATCTCTGGCAAAAATTTCATAATACGGGGAATGTGTGTTTCCAGCTTCGGCTATGCCCAGGTTTGGAAGGGACGTCTTGGCTGGCAGCAGTGGCCTCTGAGTTCCCCAGCTACAGTCAGGAAGCCCATCACCCTCCCGAAGAAACTGGTCTCCTAAGAGCGGCCAACTCGGGCTTGGGCCAAGAGTGCTCACGGTGCCGCTGGACCATCCGCCTGTCTGGGGACAGCGCAGCTCGGCATGGCCAGAGACAGCAGGAGGCTGGAGTGGCCGGAAAGGGGTCCCTCAGGCCCAAAGCGAGCAACATTCACGTCCAGAGCGCTATCCTCACGTTGTGGGCTGAGCCGCCTTCCGAGATCCGTGTGCGCAAATCCCAGCCCCCAGGGCACAGAGTGTGGAGACAGTCTCTCCAGGAGGCAGTTAAGACGTCACCAAGGTTGCTCGACACCAGCTGTCAGGCCTGTGAGAAGCGGGGAGGACAGACACAGAGTCCGGGTGAAGACATGCGGCCTTCTGCCAGGCGGAGCCTCCCTTCCTGGGACCAGCCTGCCCTTGTGGGCCTTGGCCGTGGCTGCGGCCTCCATCCACAGAACAGTGAGGCAGCGTTGGTCTGTGCTGAGGCCACCGCCCCATGGCACCGTTGGGGTGGCCCTGGGACACTCCTGTGACCTACGTCTTTACGCACTGCACACAATGGTAACGCATCGACACCACAAATGGCAACTTGCAGCCCACGTAGTGGGCAAAGTGCAGGTCCCCTGGGGGCCCACACCTTGTCACACGGCAGAGAGCTCACAGGGAGGGCCACGTGTCATTCCCCGTGAGTTGACTTCCTGTGGCTGATGCCGTCCCGCTGCAGAGCCCTGGTTCATTCAGGGATGGATCCAGGCCCAGAGGTGGAGCCCAGGGAGGGGGGCACAGGCAGGGCACGGCAAGGTAGGGATGGCAGTGAGCACCAGCACGCACTCACCCCCTACATCTCCGCCTGGCGGTCTCTCAAAGCTGCTGTGACTCGTAACCAAGCAGCCTGCATCCCTGCCAGCACCAGCAATCACAGATTTCAGGCCAGCCAGCCTCTCCCCAGGACAGGCGAGTGACACGGTGGCCCAGAAACATGCTTTCCCAGCTTCCCTGAAGACAGCGTGAGGTGAGGGACAGCAGCCTCCTCCGGGAGGCAGCTCAGTGCCGTGGACAGCGCAGCGCACCGCAAGCAGAAGGCCCATCTGGTAGCGGTTTTGAGGATACCGCGGTCCGTCAGTGGCACGTCTGGGCGCCACAAGGGCTCCAGGAGATGCGGCTCAGGCTCAGCCAGGACTTGTCCTCCCGACCTGGACTCTGCTCCGTCTCTGTTCTCTGCCCCCAGCCTTGGGCGGACCCAGGCCCTATTTCCTTGCCAAGATGCCAGCAACAGAGGTAGCATCCCATACGGCCCGGAGGAGGACACCTGGGCCAAGGCGAGGCCAGTGGGTACAGACAGAGCCTGAGCCCCAGCTGGGACCCTCCAGTGACACAGCAGTGGCCCCAGGGGACAGGCCTGCCAGCTTCCCACCCCGCCTAGACCCTGGGTCCTCTGGGCAGACCACGGCACCCTGGGGAGCTTGTGGCTCTGGAGCTGCCTGGACAGATGCAGCCACCGGTGCCAAGCACAGTAGCTGGACAGAGAGCGGCCACTGCCCTGTCACCACACAGCCCTGTTGCCATGTAATTAACTTGGAATGTAACGAACAGTAAAAATACAGTCATATTCCTGTAACACACCAGACCTCCGTGCTTTCCAAAGCCACTTAGGACTCAAGCGTTCCCTGGGAGGGTGGCAGGGAGGAGTGGGGGCTGCGTGGACCGGGCCTCAGACACTGGGACTCACAGACGTCCCTGCCGCGCAGGAGGGGTGGCCTCGAGCTCCAGTGTGGCCTGTGGGATGCGAGCCCACCCCGTGATTCCTGGGCTCCTCTTTCCTTTGCAGTGCCTGGGATGGAGCCCAGGGCCTTGGGCACAATGCGCCGGCTCGCCAGTGAGTGAAATCCCAGCCCCTTTCCATTTGCATTTAGAGATGGGGTCCCGCTGAGTCACTAAGTGGCCCAGGCTGGGCTCAAACTTGCCATTCTCCTGCCTCAGCCTCCTGAATAGCTGATATTACAGACGGGGTCCACTACGTGTGGCTGAGGAAGGGGAATCTCACGTGAGAGGACCCAGGGGCAGCGGCAGGAAGGCACACACAGACATGGCCCTGGGGATGTGCAGGTTTGCCCACACTGGCGGGTATGCACTGGTGTTTATGCTAGCCTGGCCCAGCAGCCCAGGTCGGAAGCAACCGCCCTAGTGGACGAGAGGGTGGTAATGAGACGTGGCCCAGCCCCACCGGCAGGGTTGTGGACAGAGGCTGCTGTCCCTGTGTGACAGGGTCTGAGACGGCTGAGGAGAGGGCGGAGGGGTCTGCGGTGATGGTGCCGGTGCTGTCCCAGCACCGTGCCTCCCTTGGGCTGCAGAAGGGCCCCACTCCTCGCCACCCAGCCAGCACCGCCGCCAGCCCTGCGGCTGCCGGGTGCCTTCCCCTCCCCATGCCCCACCCTGCGGCGGCTCCTGTCAGAGCGCCAGTCTGCACATGGGCGTGGTCTCCTCCGTCCATGCTGGGCCTCAGTTTCCCCACACTGGAATGGGGATTCCCACGGTCAGCCCAGAGCACAGCCTGCCCTTGGGAGGAGACCGGCTGCCGGCAGGGACATCGTGGGGACAGACAGTGCAGGCCCTGCCCTCGCGTGCTGACTCAGTGGTGTCATTGTGACCAGGTAGTGAGCACTCCCTCAGTGTCTCCAAGCTGGGGGCGACCCTGCGTGTACCCCCACTCCTCTGACAGCTTCTTGCTCCACCAGGCGGCGAGGGTCACTCCCAACACAGGAGCGAGTGGGGCCCAGTGACAGAAGGGCAGGGCTCTCGGGCTGCAGGTGATATCATGAAAGGCACCAGAAACCACGTCCTGCAAGGTTGTCCCAGAAAGGCTGTGTTGCAGGATTTATGGCTGGGGTGGAGGATTTTAATTACTGCAGCTGAAGAGGTGTCACCATCTAGATGCAAGCTCCACAGAGACCACAGGGACCCTGCACGGTGGGCGGCCCCCGCGCCCCAGCCCCCTCGATGCCTGCCCTCCCTGAGCACCCAGTCTCACTGGCCGGGGAGGCCCAAGCCCTGCTCACACGCTTCCCTGCTGTTTGTCCCAGTCCTCAGCGCAGGAGGCTCTGCCACCTGCCCTCCAGCTCAGTCACTGGCCTGGCTGCCCAAGGGGTCTGGCAGGAATCCTCTCTGCTTTTCTTAGCTCCCCGGGCCAGCCTCCCCCCCACCCCATCAATGTCACCTCCCATGTTCTGGGCACTCCGCTCCTAAGGAGGCAGCCTCGGGCTGGGCAGGGTCAGGGGCCAGGTCTGGCCATGGCAGAGGAAGGGAGTCTGGGTGAGGCTGGCGCTGCCTGCTGGGGTGCTGCCCCCCCCCCACCTTTCTCCCAGTACAAGCAGGCACAGTGAGAACACCTCCCACAGGCCTGGCCTTCAGACGAGTTTTTTTTTTTTCTTATTTTTTTATTTGCAATTAAAGATTATCCTTGACAAACGTCCCCTGTAAAAAGGTTTCACTAATTTAAAACCAGTTTTTTTTTTTTTTTTTTCTCCATGCACTTTAAAGTGCAAGGAGCCTGATGAATTCCAAACGGCACCCGGTGCTGTCCTGGGGGAATCCTATTCTGTCTACCACCCCAACCCCTGCACCAAGACTGCACACACACACACACACACACACACACACACACACGCGTGTGCACACACATTCACATACGTACTTCCCTCCACTGGGCGTGTCACAGACACGGCCCAGGCAGGTGGCCACACGGAGCAGACCAAGATGTGGCCAAGCCCTGGGACCTCTCAGCTACTCACTGACCCCTGACCTGGAGGGGATGTGGCCTGGCAGGAATGGGGGTCTCTGGACACCCACCCTGGGAGGCAGCAGAGCTGTGCTGAGCCCAGGAGGCCACCCCACAAGGACCAGAGGATGGGGCTGCCTGGGGGCACCCTTCTGTCCCCGGGACAAAGTGTGGGGCACTCACAGCCTAAAGGAAGAGAGATTACTGGGCTGGTGGTTTCGGAGCGTTTCACCAGGGCCGCGGGCTCCGGGCGGGAACAGGTTAGGGTTTATACCCAGAAAGGGGTTCCGAAGCAGGGCCTGGGGAGCGGGCTTGGGTCGTGGGCACTGCACCGTGCTCATCACTGCTCTCCTCTGGAGCTCACGCTGAGTGCTCCAAGGAGCCAGGGCTGGTCAGCGGGTCACCAGGGACACGAGGCGGGAGGGTGCGGCCCCCAGCACCTGCCTTCCCTCTGCTTCCTGGCCACCGTGACATGAGCCGCTCCCCACCCCCAACCTTCCCAGGGAGCCACTTCGGTCTTCAGCCAGCTGACCAGGGACTGACACCACAAACCAAGATCAGCCTCTTCTCTTTTAGGCAGTGGCATTGGGCCAGCAACAAGAAAGTGACGGAGACAAAGGTGGTGGCCAAAGGGCTTGCGAAGGAAAGCTGCCCCCCAGGCACCCAAGGTGCAGAGGGAGTGGCAGAGAGCCCAGAGGAGGAGGAAGAGGTGAGCGACGAGAACACGCCCTCCCAGGCCACACTCTGGTGACCACCTCCTTGCCGGCCTCCTGACAACCTGTGCAGGCATGAACTGAGCAGTGCATTAATCCCGGAGAGCCTGCTGTGCACCCCAGGCTCCCCACCAGCTGAGGCCAAGCTGGCACGTCAGGGACACTACTTCCTTTCTGGCTGAAGACGAGAAGACAGCCTTTCACGAGCTCTGGGCTGCCCCAGCCCTACCCAGCAGGGTGGCCCTTGGGCCCACCTTGTCCCTCAGCCAAGGGAGATGACAGAGCCAAGGGAGGGACAGAGCTAGCTCACCAAGGGAAGGACATGGCCCTTGGGAAGCCAAGACACTAACTCTGGAGCTCTGCATCGCTGAGCCAACTTCTGGGGCTGTGCCAGCCTCCCAGGGCACTGGCAAGGAGCTCACCCGTCAAGCGAGGGTGGTCAGGGTAGACCAGGCCCGGCTCGCATCTGGATTTGGACTTGAAAATGGATCAGACAGTGTGGGCTAGGTCTTGGGACCGAGGCTGTCGTGCAGGGTGGCCTCAACCATTGCCAGCTGTCCTGCACGGCCCCTGGCCTCAATTTCCACACCTCTCAGATTCTCCACAGGGCATGCAGAGGCCACCTGAGGGGGCGTGTTGTGGCTTGTATCTAGGTGTCCACAAAGCCTCATGGACTAATAGGTGGGGCTTTTTGGAGCTGGCTGGGTCTGGGGTATGTAATTATGGATAACTAAGGGTGTGGATAAGTAAATTTGTCCACTGATTGATTTAGCATAGTTCTAGGTGTGGATAATGGGAAGGCCCACCCTGGAAGTGGGTGGCACAAACCAACAGTCTTGGAGCCTGGATGAGATAAAAGGGGAAGTAAGGCTATATGCCTCCTGCTTGCCCTGCCATGGACTGTTTCTCCTCTTCAGTGCCCTCCTGCCACGCCACCCTGCCTTGGAGCCAGCCAACTACACACTGAAATGTCTACAAGCTGTGAGCTAAATAAATGTTTTCTCCTTTAACTTGTGGGTGTTCAGTATTTTGTCTTAGCAAGGAGAAAAGTAACTAAGACAGGGCAGGAGGTTCCCACAGGCCTCAGGCAGCCATGTGGGCTCTGACCTGCAGCCCAGGGACTAGGGGACAATGAGGACACTGAGGACCTAGTGCCCAGACCCACTGTGGCTGGGTTGTGTTAAGCCTCTGTGTAACATTGCGTCTTTACAAGATCTGTGTCCCAGTCAACAGGGCTTTGCTTTGTCATATAGGGTGAGCCCAGGCCCTGAGCCCCAGCCACGGCTCCACTTTGCCTCTGCTGTGAAGCACAAGAGAGGCCCCCTGAGGAGATAGCAGCCACCCCTGAGCCCCAAGTGTGAGTGGCTGTCCTCGGGCCTTCCTGAGCCCGGTCCCATGAGGCTGCCCAGCAGCGTGGCCCTTGGGCCCACCTTGTCCCAAAGCCAGGGGAGACAACAGTCCCACTCCGCCCAGGAGGATGACACCCTTGACCTCATCACCACTTCAAGGACCCACCTCTCATTGCTAGCAGTTGAGCTGCGGCCGGAGGTTTGTGGGAGGTTGCTTGACGCCTGAGGTGCGGATCTGTCTAGGAACTGATGTCCACACGCCCACTGCAGGCCTTGGAGAGACATCGTCCCGGCCGAGGTTTCTGACAACCTCCTCAGGACCTTTGGTGAGGGGAAAACTACTTTCCAAGGACAGCCCTTGGGGAGCCTGCACAAACTGCAGGCCCGAGCCAGGTCTCCTCACAGCCAGGCCCCAGGGCCCTGAGCAGATCCCCAAGCACACCTGGCCTCCCCGAAGGGACAGAGGGACAAGAGAAACGGGGTCTCCACGGAAACTCAGGTCAGGCAGGCGACGCTGAACACAGACTCAGAGCCCTGGTCTCAGAGGCCGAGGTGCCAGGGGACTCATCCCAGCTGTGCACCTGGGAGTCACAGGCTGCAGGCACAGGGGAGCCATGGGCTGTGGCAGGGCCGGGGATGCCGAGGAAGCCATCCTTGCTGACACAGCCCTGAGCTCTCCTACCCGCTCCTCCCAAATGTCCTGCCTGGCTCCTGACCCATATGCCTGTAATGAAGGGCTGGCGCCCGGGCCCCGGGAAACTGCAGAGCACCTCACTTGCTGTCACCTGATTAAAACTCATTCCTGAGGGGGAACAAGGGGTGGCTTATGCTGCCGCCTCACCATACTTTGCGCCTCTGGCAAGGAAACTTTAAATGCACCTGGGCTCTACCTGCCATTGTGCTAAACCAGTGCACTGCCCAAGCCAAAAGCTCTGAGTTGGGGCTCTGTGGGCACAGATGGGGAGACCCAGCCCTCGGCCTCCTCCACAGTCCTCCCTGCACGAAGACCAGCGAGGCTCAGGGTCCCAGACTGAGCTTGAGCAAGGGGAGAGGGGCCGGGGGACGAGAAGGCAGCCCCTGAGGAAGCCCTGGCGACCCTCTCAGTGACAGACACTGCCTGCCCATAAGTCCTGACCCCACCCCAAAGACAAAGCAGGAGCGTGGAGGGGAAGAGGTCCCAGACTGAGTCCTGAAAACTGGGCCAGGTTGCTGGGAGCCAATGCCATGGACACCCCAGGAACATTGCAAAGGTGACTGTGAGGGGACAGGGAGTCCACCAGGCACCACCAAGCGCTCTGTCACCTGGCCTGGCTGGCATGGCCACCTGGCCGCTGAGGATCCTCCCACCCTGTCTCTTCTGGGGTCACAGCCCGGCCCTTTCCCGAGGTGGGCAGGGAGCCCGTGGGTATTGAGGTTGGGGCCCTGATGAGGACAGGCCTCCGACCTATGCTCCACGTCTCAATGGCAGGGGTTGGCTGTGGTCTTGACTGGGTGAGGCTTTGCCATGCAGAAAGCTGAAAGGCTGAAAAACTAGCAGAGGCAGGCCACAGGTCCTGGGGGAGAAGCCCGTCCCATGGGTGCAGGGTGGTGTGGACGGGACAGAGGTCTCATCCCCCCGAGCTTCGTGGACACCGAGACCGCGAGTGCCTTTGTCTGCATCCAGGCCCTTCAGCGCCAGAACTGTTTTTTTTTTTTTTTTTAATTTGCCTTGCAAATAACCCTGATTAAAAACCATATATATCTATTTTTAAAAACCCAGTCTTTTGCTTCCGTAATTAAATTTCCGCAAGATATTTTTCCCTAGGAAAATTCAATTAGGCTTTAATTTTAGTCATCTAAAAAGCACTGGTGCTTTGAGTATTTGATTTTTAATTTAAGCCCTTGATAGGGCATTCCAGTTAGAGCCCTCGGGTGGGCGCTGTAGCATGACCAGGACGTTACCCAGCGAGGGACTCCCACGGCTGGCCTGGCCTGGGCAGGACATCCAGCAGGCAGCAAAGACAGCACTTGCTGCGGATTTGGTCCCTGCCCCTAAGGGGCTCTGCAGGAGCTCTACTGGCCCTGGGGCGAGGCCACTCAGCTGGAGTAGTGGACACAGAACACCAGGGATGGGGCAGGTCTGGCAGCCAGGCCCAGGGCCCCAGCTATGGCGGGGAGCACAGCGGGGCCCAGTTTCTGCCTTCCCCACTGCTTCCTGGCATGGAAACCCAGATCAGAGCTCAGGCCACAGTAAGCGTGGCCCTGGCACATCCCATGGGCACAGAGGCTAGGCAGCAGCCAGGACTTGGTAGGGCCACCACCTGTGCAGAAGCCTGGCTGGGGTAGGCTGGAGGAGGTGGAGTCCTGGCCCTGGGAGTGTGAGAGGGACCAAGGTCTGGGGAAAGGACTCTGCTGCTCTCTACACACTCTGAAAAGGTCCAGCCTGGACCCCGAGCCTGTGTCCCCCCGTGTTCAGTGCCTCAGTCCCTGTGTGGAGCAGCCTGGCCCTCAGCCCAAGCCACCATCCACTGAGAAGAAAGGGGAGGGGGCACACGGGTCACCACCTGTGTCCAGCAGGCTGAATGGGTGGCTGGGTCCATGTGTTCCGTGAGGCTGCTAGAGCCAGACTAGTAAGGGTTTTCTGTCTGTGTGACCAGGGCTGGGGTTGCTGTCTGGCAACTACATGGTTGCTTCAAAGACACCTCGTGCCCTTCACAGACCTAGGGGCAGTGCAGTGAGCTCACGTTCCCCATTGCCTCACCAGTGCTCTGTGGCATCTTTGGATTTAGCCAGGGCAGTAGGTGTGTGGTGGCTTCTCGCCGTGCAGCTCACTTGCTTCCTCTACTGGCCTGGGTGTTACCCACCCTCTGTCAGCCCGCCTGCCCTCTCTCAGTGGGCAGTCCCGCTGTGCTCCTGGCTCCTGTCTAGTGGGGTGGTGTGGCTCACCTTGCCTAGCTCAGTTTGGTTTGGTTTGGTTTGGCTTGGTATAGGTTGGTTCGGTTCAGTTCGCTGCAGAGCTTTCAGAGTCTCTTGCGCACGCGGGTACTGATCCATCTCAGATCTGTGGCTTCGAATCTCTCTCCTCCTCCACAGTGCATCTTTGCACACCCCCAGGAGGCTCTTCCACAGAGCAATGTTTAATTTCTGTAATTCCAATTAACCAGCGCTTCCCTGCGAGGACCTGGTGTTTGTGGCAAGTCTGTGCGGCCTGTTTTTTCCTAAAGGTTTCTTCGCTTCAGTGCTCCACTTTGATCTACTTTTTATGCAAAGTCTGATGTTAAGGTTTTTTATTTGCTTCTTCTGCTTGTGGGCATCTGATTGTTCCAGGAATGTCCCCGAAAGGCCAGGTTACTCTCACCGCTTTGCCACAAATCAGCAGGACACACACACGCAGGTCTGCGTCTGAGTTCTCCGTCTGCCACACGGCCCTCTCTCCGCCAGTGCCAAAGGCAGGGACTGATGTCACTGGGAGGCCTCGAATGGAGCAGAGTGACCCCGCTGTTCTGTGTCAAAATTATTTCCACTACTCTAGTTCCTTTCTATTTCCATGTAAATTTTATGATTATCTTTCTTTGTCTACAAAATAATCTTGTTGGGATTTTTTTGGGTAAGAATAGCATGAATTCTGCACATCAGTGTGGGGAGAATTGACGTCTTGACTACCTTAAACCTTCAGATCTGTGAGCATGGCCTTTCTCTCCATCCGCTTAGGTACCTGCTGCTTTTCGCAGATCACACAGTGCTCAGTGTGTGTGTCCTCGGCCAGTTTCCTGATTTACGCCCAGTATTTTACTTCTGAGTGCGCATACAGGTCTGTCTTTAAGGTCAGTGTCCATGTGTTTGTTGCTGGTACTTGTGTATGTCGTGTACCCCAAGCTTGCTGGATTCCTTCTAGGGATTTTTGTGGACTCCTTGGAGTTTTCCACCCAGACCACAGTGTCACCTGAAGACAGGGCCGGTGCTCCTCCTCCTTTGCCATTTGTGTGTCTTTCATTGTGTTCTCCTGCTGTGTTGTGCTGACTACGCTTCCAGCACCGCGCGACTCAGCAGAGAGAGCAGCACCTTGGTTTGTTTGCTCCTGATCACGGCAAAGGAGCTCATGGTCACTCACACAGCTCTAACGCTAAGCAGGACCAGCTGCCGGGCGCGTGGGTGGCCTTCACGGAGTGAGACGTCCCCCTCACTCTCAGTTTGCTAAGAACTTACCATGAATGAGTACCGGATTTTGTCAATCACTTTTTAAAATTTTGTTTCATAGACTGATATCGTCGTGTGATTTTTATCCTTAGATCATTAGCACAGTGAATTATAATGACTGATTTTCAAATGTTAAACAGGTGTTACGTCCCAGGAATAAATCCCTTTGGTCGTGGTGCACAATTCTTTTTCTGTATTGCCAGCCCCTACCCACTGCTCTTTCGTGAAGGACTCACAAGGGACCTTCTCCTGTATTTTCTGCATTGTTGCTTTGTGTTGTCTGGTTGCTGACGTTTCCTCTGGGGCTTTCTCTCTGATCTGAGGCTGCACAACGTGAAGGCGCTGCAGTCTTGTGGCCTGGAGCTCTCTTCCGCTCTTTGGTTGCACCGGCCGCTTCAGCCCTCGTGCTCAGCATGGCCTGGCCCTGGGCCTTCACACCCACACCCACTCCCAAGGGCCCTCCTCCGTGGCTCAGACCCGGAGACTCCTGTACCCCAAGTCTGCCATTGCTCCGCTTCAGTAAAGCGTCCACACCTGGCCTTGTCCCCGTGCTGCCAAGAGATGCAACAAGGTCAGAAATGGGTGTCGGGCTCATTCATTCCCCCAAAGGAAGCGCCAGGATAGGAAATACGGAAAAGCGACACCCTCAAGAGCCCCCGGTCTCTTCCTGCCTCTCTCCGGTCTCTGCTGCACAGACCACACCATGCACGGGGCAGCCGTCACGGGGCAGGGGGGAGCCCATCCATTGCCCACCCGGTACCATCCTGCCCAGGACTGGCCCAAAGCTGCCAAGAGGTCAGGGCTCACTCTCAAGGCCAGGGCTCAGGATGGGGACCCCCTCCACAGCGGGACCACCCTCAGGGCTGTCCACCTTCAAACAACACGACCCCGTGGGACAAGAACGGAAGTCTCAAGGGAAAGGAAAACCCCAAGGACAGTACCCTCCGCGAAAGAGAGATCACAAACTAATGTCCCTCCAAATGCAGGCACAAAACACTTAGCAAAATATTTGCAAATAGATGTGGCAATATATAAAAAGAGTTACACACCGTGACCAAAGGGCTTGATTCCAGCGATGCAAGGCTGGTTTAATGTTGGGAAATCAATCACCGCAATTCACCATGTTAACAGGCTAAGAAGAGACCTCACAGGATAGTATCAATCTAGGAGGGAAAGCCCATTAACAAAATGCAGCCAATGTGAGAAAGTCTCAGAAAACTGAGAGGAGAAGGGACCATCCTCACCTGACAAAAGCCACCCGCACAGCCCCTCACAACTGGCTCCAGCCTCCTGCCCTCGGTGACGGTCCATGCAGAGAGCCCGGCCCAAGCCCCTCTCCCGGCAGAGTGGCCAAGCCAATACCCAACCCTGTGCCAGGAGGCTGTGAACTCTGTCCCCAGGGTTCTGAGCACCAGCAGGACACACCTCAGGGACAGGTGCCTGGGACGGGTCCCCTCACTGTGATTTTGTCTCCCCATTGGCAGCCAGGAGGTCACAGAGAGGCTGGATGTGACTCCTGACCACAGGGTTGCTGAGCAGGAAGGGCTCATGCCTGGGAGGAGCCAACAAGACCTGCGGCCCTGAGCCTGCAGCAGTGGTCGGGGCTTTTCCCGACTGAGCCCATCACAGGGTCTCCGGGAGGAGCAGGTGCCCTGGAGAGGGAGGACATCTGACGGGGCTGCCCCTTGAGCTGGGGACCATCATGCAGTGAGAGGCACAGAAGAAGCCCTTGGGGGGTAAGGATGGACACGTGGAGAGCAGGCCTGTCTGCGCAGGCAGGGGTCTCTGTGCTGCCCACGTGTGCCCAGGTGTTGACAGTCTGGAGGGTTCTGGGCGCTGTTCCTTGGGCCCACACCAGCAAGGTAAGAGAAAGCAGGCCTAACCACCAGAAAATGCTGCCTCTCCCAAGAGCAGCCTGATTATTTGACAGCATCTTCCAATACCCTCAGCGTCTGTCTACACCATCTAATCTACGAATTACCAATTAGCTGTGACAGATTCTGCCTCTCCAAGCATCCCCACAGGGTGCAGGGCTAATGGGGCCACCGAGAACAGGTTCCTTGAGGAGGGAGCCAGCCGCTCAGCAGGGATGTAGGCCCGGGGCTAATGACCCCCAGAGCAGGGCAGGGCTAACCACTCAGCTCAGCTCCCTGGCCCTGAGGAAGCCTAGCAGGGTTTGGGGCCTGCCCACTGTGTGACTGTCCCCCAGCCCAGAATGACAGACCCAACAAGGGTAGGGACCTGATGGCCTGGGCCAGCAGGAGTCTTCCTGGGGGAGTCACATGTGGCTGCTGGCTGGGCTACTTCCTTTCCCTGGTGACTGAGGGGATCCTGTGTGCTCAGCGCTCTTTCCAGCTCCAAGCAATGACCCAGCTGGGCTGACCCAGAGGGCAGGACTGACCCCGGGTCCTTTCGGGGTGGCATGGCACCCAAGACGACCCTTTCCGCAGCCACCAGACCCTGCAGACTCCGCCCTGGAGGCCCCATCCTGCTCGCTGCCTCCCACGCTCAGCTGCACCTGTCCCATCCGTGCTATCCAGAGCACTTGGGCTGCTCAACGGCCCCAAGGAGGTGGCCAAGCCTGGGGAGAGGTACAGCCTGCCAGTGACTGCCCTGGTCAGCGCCCTGTGGCCTGCTGGCTCCCAGAAGGATCCATGCAGGGTCCCTGCACCCCAGCCTCAGCACTGCCTCTCCCAGGAAGGCCCTGGGGACCTCCATGATTTCCTGTTCCCATGTTGGCGGCTGCTCCTCCTCCCCTGGCCTTGCTGCACAAACATGCCCAGCCCAGGCAGCCGAAGGAAGGAGGAGGCAGGGACACCCAGGCCCCAGGGAGCCAGAGGGAAGAGCAAGGTTGGTGCCCAGGGACCAACTGCTGGCAACAGATCCCTAAGGGGAAAGACATCCCCTTGCCCACCCTGCCCTAGCCTGGCCTGAGTTCTCCACACCCAGAAGGAGGCCCAGAGCCATGCCCAGTTCCCAGAAGCCAGAGGCATTGTGAGCTGGGCAGCAGGGACTGGACAAAGAGGACAGAGGAGCATGGTGACTCCTGTAGCCCCCACACCACCCCAGTGGCTCTCTTAGGATTGGGAAGCTGGGGATGCAGTGGTCCTCCC
Organism: Chinchilla lanigera; assembly: GCF_000276665.1. Lineage (NCBI taxonomy): Eukaryota > Metazoa > Chordata > Mammalia > Rodentia > Chinchillidae > Chinchilla > Chinchilla lanigera. Next base: position 2,907,620 of record NW_004955538.1, on the reverse strand, counting down.
AAGACCCCATGACCAGCACTGTCCAGTGCCAGCCTGTGGGCTGGGCAGATACTGTTCTCCCCAGCAAGGTGGTACAGATTTGGTCACAGCCCCTGCAGTAGAGGAACAGGGGACTCCCTGTCAGAGATCACACTAGACCTCTGGGCATAGCCCTGGCACTCCTTCAGCTACTGGTGCTACAGTCTAGGTTCACCCTCAGCCTAGGGGAAGGACGGGGCATCTCTCTTCCCTGGAGCAAAGCAAGTCTTGGAGAGGACCCCAAGTTGGGGCAGGGCTGCACTCAGGGAGGCAGGAGGCATAACTGTGGTCGTGCCAGGTGTGTGGGCTGTGGCAGGCAGAGGTACCCACCTAGCCGCGCATCCTGAGCCCTGTCCCTGCTGCCCTGAACTGGCTGGGGCCGAAGATGACTCAGCCACCTTGGTCTCCATCTGAGTGACCGCCGCAGAGCAGCAGGCCAGCTGCCACCAAAATGGCCTACTTGGGGTGCGGCAGAATCCCCACAGAGTGCTGTAGGGAAGGCAGATCCGACAGTCTGCACCTACCAAGGCCCAGAGCTGCGCCCTGGGTTCTAGGCTTGCTCTGCGTGGCTGGATCATGGACCCTCAAATGTAGGCATGAAAGTCCCAGCCCCTCAAAATACAACTGAGTGTTCTGGGGGTGGGGATGACTGAGTCTGGGGACGGGGTCTTCACAGAGGTGACTGTACTAGGAGGCTGCTGGGGTGGGCCTAACCCAGGTCTGGTTCTGTAGTCAGAGTTTGCAAGGGAAATAACTTAGTACAGGACACATAATTTATAGGATTATTTTTATAATCACGCAAAGAGTAAAATGCAAAATAGTGCAGAGTATCTGTCCATGCACCAGAGACCCAAAGAATCCAGCTGAGGGCCTGGATCCTATGGCAATGTCTTGCACAAGTCCAGCGGAAGACCTAGAGCCCATGGCAATGCCCTCCACAAGTCCAGCTGGGGGCCTAGAGCACATGACAATGTCTCATGCAAGTCTGTATCAAGGATCTGCACTGGGAAGGCCCAAAGGTCAATGTTGCAAGCTAGAAAGTGCGCCAGCAAGGTAAAGGATCTGCACCAGGAGGCTGAGGGATCTGCTCTGAAGCCAGCAAACCGCGCTCAAGGTGAGGACCAGAGCTCTCCCGAAAAGAAGCACAGCCATCCTCAGCAACAGTGAGAACCTGAGCTCCTCCAATGATAACAGCCGAGTTCATATCAGGAAAGCCAGCATGACAATCTTCTTCAGGAGAATCAACAGCACACCTCTTCCCCTCCAGTTCTCCTTTCATGCTGTTGGCAACAATCCTCAGGGGGCCCTCCACACCCAGCACCACGCTGACTCAGTTCAGCTGGGTGTCACAAGTTGCCTGTCAGTTGTTAATCCACCACACCTTGGGTCCTTGTAAGACGGGCGGTGTGGACCCGGGCACGTGGGGAAGAACGGAGGGTAAACAGCAGAGATCAGAGGGATGTGTCTAGGCCGGGGACATAATGGATTGCTGGGACACAGGACAGACTCCCTCACAGCCCAGCGGCACCCACCCCGCCAGCACCCGGAACACACGTCGGTCCCGCGGCTCTGTGGGAGAACTTGGCCACTCCAGGCTCGGGGAGTGTGGCCTCAGCACACTGCCCCTCCAGGCCCCCCACATCAGCCCCCAAAGCTGGTGGTGCCAGGTGCCTGGGCCCCTGCTCTCCAGCCCTGGACAGTCCGTTCTCCCTGGGGCCTGTGACAGCAGACATCTCCACCTCCCTGTCCTGTCCTGTCCTGTCCTGTCCTGTCCTATCCTGGGCATTGCCAGCAGCTGCGTCAGAAGTCGGGTGGGAAGTTGTGAAATCCAGACTGTGGGCACAGTGCAAGGACATCTGCCCCTAGCCGGGGAGACATGGCCCGAGGCGGTGGCTGGCGCATTAGCAGCTCCTCCCACCGTCCTTCTCAGGGCCTGCTCTGCACCTCAGCCCCAGCTCCCAGAGCTCCCTGGGCTGAGCTCCAGGCTGAGCACGGACAGCCTGGAGGCCCCAGCCTGGCCGGACAGTGGCAACCAGTGCAACAGCACAAGCACAGGCCGTGGGACCAGAAAGGACAAGCAGACTGCACTCCTGGGGGGCAAGAGCTCCGGGGACCCAGCCTGAGTCCCTGACTGCTTCTCAGTGCTGCAGAGCTTGCGGGGAGCAGGGATGCACAGGAGCAGGGCCTCCTACCTGCAGGGCCGCCCCACCTGACGATCATGCTCCGAGCCCAGGCCCCTGGTGTAACGGGAGCACGAGGCCACGCTGGGGCAAGCGGGAGAGCTTGGTGCCTGCACAGCATCCCACCGAGACCCCTCCTGCACCCACGGGCATCGTGCTGTCCATAAGAGCAGGTCCTAAGGTCTGGCAATGTGGGCCCTGTGGGGCTGGGTTCCAGAACTGGGCAAATCCAGGGCTCCCCACTCTGGCAGTCAGGGCATCCCTGGAGGAGGAGCCTGCCCGGGCCCCTGGACAAGGGAGTGGGCACACTACCATCTTTGAGCGGCCCCACAGACCCAGCCCAGGACACGGCTGCTGCCTCCTCCACAGGGCTGCCCATGCACCGACCCCACGCAGCACAGCGCCCTGTGCCAAGGAGGCCACAGCAGCAATGGAGCTGGCGTCACTGCTGGTGGTAGCGGTGACGGGTGCCACAATGGTACCAGGCAGGTCCTTTCCCCCTGCTGCTGCCCAGGCACCCCACTGGCTTGGCACCTGGCCCCCACCACGGGCTCAGAGACACAAAGTGGGCTTTAAGGGTCTGATCCACTTTGAGAAGCAGTGTGTCACAGGAGACAGTAAATATTCGCTCCTTAAACGCAGTGGCCATAAAGCTCCGAGCCCAGTGGTCCCAGCTGCCACGCCAGCTCCGGGCTCTGGGTCAGTCGTTAAAATAGCAAAAGGTCAGCACTGCCTCTCAGTTGCTTTTTAATCAGATTCTGCATCTCCCAGCTTCCGCCAATGCCCTCCGCCAGGGCCCGGGCGCCTCATTAATGGGAACGAAGGAGGGAGATGACATCATTTACATTTAATTGTCTTGTTTATCTGCCTGGCACTGCGGTTGTTTTAATAAAGGGCAGAGGCAGACAAAGGCTACATTTGCATCCTGGAAGGGGGGCCTGGTGAGGGTCTCTTGCTTGTTGACATTTATTGTTTGCAAATGAGATAATCCAATAACCGGAGCTGCTGCACCAGAGCCCCGCTGGAGGCCACCCACCCTTGCTGTCTAGACCCTCCAGGACCTGGACCGGAATGGCCAGGCTGGGGCAGCGCCCACCCCAGCCCAGGAGGGGCTCTGCACCCCAGGACAAGCACCCCACCTGCAAGTGGAAGCCAGGCTGGGAGGCCAGCTGCTCGCACAGGGTCCTACAGCCAGGAGCCAAGTGGGCCTTGAGGGCAGTGCCCCCTCCCCGACCCTCCTCTTCTCCTGGGCCTCAAAGACACTGTGATGCAGGCACCATATGTGCTCAGGACCCTGTTGCTGCATTGCTGTGGGGTGATGTTCTCGCCTTGTTCTCAGGAAAGAGGAGTCCTGGGAACATCACAAGAAGTTCCTGGAGGGCCTGTCCAGACCCACACGAGAGCCTGTGCTGCAGGAAGGGCTCCCCTGACGCGGTACAGAGCACTGACACTGAGCTGAGAGGACAGCACATCTTGGGGGCTCGGGGCCCTTCGGAGCAGGATCTGCCGTCACAGCACACCCAGCTGTTGGCACCCCAGCATCCGAGGCCGCTCAGCAGAGCCGCTTGAAGCCTGCAGGGAAGCTGCACTGTCGCAAGGGCCAGTTACCCTGCCCAGGTTCACCCTGCGGGCTCCCCTGCCCAAGTGGAGCCTCTGTCCCACGAACACAGGTGCAGGGACCTAGGGTTCTGGAGTGTTGGGGTGAACAGGGAGCTCCTGCATGAGGGAGCCAGCGGGGACAGGGCACAGGACACACCGGCCCATTGCTCCCTCTCCCAGCCCCGGGTTTCCTGTCCCCCCAGACTGTGACCCTTCTGCTCCCCTGAGCCAGGGCCTCCAAGCCCTAGGGCCTTAGGACCTGGATTCAGGAAGAGATCTGTCACCCTGTGAGGGCCAGGCCTGGGGGAGGGTGGGACAGGAAAGTCAGAGGCCAAGGAAGGACAGCAGTCAGACGCTGCCCCAACCTGATCCTGACCAGAGGTCCCCAGCCCAGTGCTCAGCCTGTCCTGTGAAGAGGGAAGGTCCCACCAGCCCAGGGCTGCCCAGCAGGGCAACACCCGAGCACACACCCCCCCCCCAGCCTGTTCTCCTCCTGGAACTGGAAATCACCCCAAGAGAGAGAGCGTCGCAACCCCTTATGGAGCAGCTCAGACACGTGCCCCGCCGGTGGGTCCCTGCTGTGCTATGACCCCTGAAGCCCATGGGGCAGAGGAAGCTCAGCTCTGTGAGCTGCTGCCGCCAGGGCCCCCTGCCCAGTCCTGAGCTTCCAGGGACCCCTGCCCAGTTCTGAGCCCCGGGTGCCGCTGCCCCAATCACCCCAATCACTGCCAGTGGCCTGGAGGCCCAGCCAGATGCAGCAGGTGTCACTTTGAGCTGGCACTCTCCCATGCACACGCAGCCACCAGGACCTGCGCTGGCCTCAAAGCATCCAGAAACAGGAGCCTGGGAAACAGGCACAAGCAGGATGGCAGCAGGCGTGCTAGGACGGCGGCCGGCTGAGGAAGGGCCAGGGCTAGGCCTCCACACCCGCGCAGGCCGGGCGCAGCAGGGCACGGTGACGCAATGTCTCTGTGGAAAGGGTCCCATTTCCCTCAGAGAAGGGGCCAAGGCCAGGGATTAGTCATCAGGAAAATGAGATTAAGCAACCTTGAAATGGAATTAACATGACGTCAAACTGCCGAATGTCATTTTCTGAATGCAGCCCTGCAAGATGCTTCCTGCTTTAACCCTTTCCGGGCCAGGCCTCAACCCCCCAGAGCAGCGCCCCAAGGGCAGGGCCCACTGAGGAGGAGGAGCACCCAGGAGCCCTGCAGATAGCACCCTGGGCCTGAGGAGCCGTGTGGCCAGACAGGTGGACTCTGGCCTCCAGCTGCTGCTGCCACCCAGAAAGACAGAGACCTGTGGAGGTCCCTCGGGGACGGCAGCCAGTCCTGGGCTTGGGAATAGGGGGTCGGGCCAAGGAGGAGAGAGGGAAGGAAGAAAGGAGGAGGACAGCGTAAGAGGGAGGACAAGGGAGTCGCAGGCATCGGGGGTCTCTCTCTGGCTGTGGCGCTGTTCAGTCACCAGCCGTCCCCGTCACACACACCCGTGAGATCCCTGGGCCCAGTGCATCCCAAACCCTCTTCACCACCACCTGCAGCCTGGGAGTCTACTCGAGTCCACCTGCACTAATTCTCTTTCCATCCTGAGAAGAGCGGGTGGACTGGGAGGCCGTGGGCTGGTGGGTACTGACACAGCAATGGCTGCCTGTCCCGTGACCCCTCGTGCCCCCAGGCTCCTCTGGGGATCCAGAGCTCCCTGAAGGGTCAGAAGGAAAAAGACCGTCCCGGTCCCCAGCCAGTAAGCAAGGCCCAGATGCAGATACCCCCTGTGCCCCACCCGCCTCCACCAGCTCCAGCACGGCAGCTGTCTCGTTGGGGAGAGTGATGCCCGGGAAACGTGCCTCCCACCAGGAGCCCAGTGATTAGAACAGCCGAGGCCGTTGCACCGTCGTTGGAAGTCTTCTTTAATAATCGGCTTTGGCCTGATCGTTATTTCTCATTTTCGCTGAAACGATCACTTGTCTCAGAGCGTGGCCCTCGATCTGCCGATTCATCACGTCGGACTGGGCTGGGCTCACGCCACCAGTCAGGCTCAGCTGGATCAATAGGCCAGGCTCGCCATCAGTAGCTGTGAATGGCGAGATTTACGGGTGGAGTCTCGCTAGACCCTGCCTGGCCACGTGATGCTGGGCGTTGGCAGGACGGTGGACTGCACAGGCACTGCCAACCCCCTGGGACTCACCCCCAGGCAGTCGGTGTCTACTAGGACCAAGCCAGTCCTGTGCTGAGTCGTGCTCCCGGCTGCGGGTGGGACAGAGACATCAACTCCTGACCCAGTCTGTCCCCGGCAGCCTCCACTCGGCTGCAGAGGGTCCTTCCTCACCCCTCGTCATGCTCTTTTGCCCCAGCAGGAGCGGACTTCGTCCTAGGAGGGAGACGGCCTGCGGGAGGAGACGCCTGAGAGCCAGGCCCCGGCACTAGCTGGGACCCTCCTCGGCCTCTGGGTGCCAGCTGCCTGCTCACCCTGAGAAGCAGCAACACTGGTTGTGCAGACAGCAGCTCTGCTGAGCACACTAAGAAGAACCAGCACCCCACCGCTGGGCTACGGCCATGCAGGTGGGGCCGCATCACCGGAGGGAGAGAACCGAGGCTGGAGAGTCCAGCCTGAGCCCTGGGCGGCGAGCTCAGGCACATCCAACCACCGCTCTGCACTGCCGCAGAAGGGTCAGGGCCCCAGCGGGGACACTGAACCTGCCGCAGGCCCCGCCCTGTCCTGCCCCTGCCTGCCCTGCCCCCGCCCCAGTCTGACCTGGCTGCAGAGCTGTCTGGGCCTACTGAGGACAGGAATCTGAGGAATCCAAGCAAAGCCAGTCCTTCCTTGAAGGGGAAGCTGGCAGCAGATGGTCCCCACGGTCCTCATCCCTCCTCATGCCAGCTGGACCCCAGGGCCACTCCTGTGGGAGGGTAGCAGTGAGCCCTGCTGTGGGCTCCCAGGAGCCGCTGTAACTGTCGCAGTCTCCAAAGGGAGCTCAGAAGGAACCCACTGCTAAACCCAGAAGCTGAATATTTACTAACTGTTTTAAGGCCCATCAGAAACCACAGATGCTGGGAAGAACAAAACCTGCTCTTAGAAAGGGCGGGCCGGGAGGGGGACACTGTGCCAAGCCGGGCGGCCAGCGCCCATCCCCACCTCCCCTGCGGCCCCAGGAGGCCCAGGGATCAGGATGGTTTCTGGGATTCAGCTGGTGTTTGTGGACGACTTAGAAGGATAACTGGAGTCATCTGCCCATGTGGCACCGTGCGGTGTCCTCTGAGGAGCCGCAAAGCCCGCAGCAGGGCACCAGGGCCACTGCTCCTACGACACAGAAGCCAGGCCCTGGCGCCTGCGATGGCCCTGCATCTGCCTCGCAGGGCGACAACGCAGCTGCCTGGCCCTAAAACCCCCTCTCAGGACTGTACCTGTGAGGTGTCACTGTGTAGGGGAGCCCCTCATGGGAGACCCCAGACTTCCCTAGGGAGTATCACTGATCCAGCCAGCCCAGCCCCGCAAGAATGTGCTCTGCAAAGCTGTCAGGACAGCTCAGGCCTCACCCAAGTGTGCAGGTCCTTGAAGAAGAGAGAAGCCTCCAGAAGCAGCTTGGCCCAAGGACCCTGGAGGAAGTGGGTGGCTGAGGGAGGGGAGGCCTGAGGGGACACAAATGACCCAGCCAGTCAGGGAAGCTCCCAGGAACGAGCACAGAAGTGGCTCTGAGTCCGCAGATATCACCCTGTCAGCGAGGCAGGTGCGATGCACCCAGCTGTGCTCCTCAGATGCAAAGTGAGGGGTCCAGGGATCTGTCACCCTGGTGCACACCTGTCACCGGTAGTGAGACCTGAGGGGCACTAGGCAGAGTTGGGAGGAGACCTGGCTACCGCCATCCCATGCACCAAGCAGAGGTGTACAGCGCAGGGCCTCTCTGCTCCATCTGCGGAGGTGAGAGCGCCAGCCCTATTTGCAGGGGATTAGGGTAAACAGTGATCACAGTGATCAAGGGCGGCACTGCTAGGACCCGAGGCTGAGCAGGAAAGCTGTTGGTGCAGGAGGGAGAGGGCTGTGTCACCCTTAGGTCATGCCAGCCGGGGAGGCATGGGCACATGTTCTACTCAGTCACCCTGACTGGCCAGCAGCAGCCCTTGCTGCCCCGACTTCTGGGTGGTCCGAGGCAGGCCCGTCTCACTCTGAACCTGCTCTGGGTCTGTAGGACTGATGTCACCCTGGTCTGAGGACCACTGCAAAGGCAGCTCTTCCCTGGTCCCCACATCACTGGGCCACTGATAATCAACACCTTCCATCCAGAAGAGAACAGCTTCACACACTGGGCACAAGGCTGTCCCCAGCTGCAGAAATCGGTCCTGTCTGCACTGGGATGGTATCAGTTACAGCTCGGAGCCCGTGCCTGGGTGTGTGCATTATCTCCTGTCTGCTGTCATCCCAGACACAGCCGCGCCCGTGATGACAGGAGGCTGCAGACTCTGTCACCAGGGTGCGGGCTCAGGGTGGGTGGGGAGCCAGGCTTCCCTGCGTCAGGTTCCAGGGTTCGTACTCAGACTTTGATGTCCCTGCCATCTGCCCCCAAGCACTACCTGCCCCACAGCCACGGTCTGCCGGGACCCACACACGATGGGGCCAGTGCTGCATGAGGCTTTGCTGCAGGGACAGTGGGCAGTGCCGCGGCCACAGGGCAAGAGGGGGGCAGTCAGAAGAGGTCCTGAGGTAACCACCTCTCTGCCTGGCACCGCTGGCTTCAGATGGCTGAGGTCTGCAGCCTTGGACCAGGAGGCTGAGACGGGGAGGTGCACCCTCTTCAGCTCACACTGGCCCAGCCGCCCTACTCTAACGACACAGCTGCCCAGCACTGGGGCCACCTAAAAGACACCAGCCCCGCCCAGCCTGCACCTGGTCCCAGCACTGAGAGCCAGGTCCTGTTCTTCCACAGGGCAGCCTGGGCACCTTGCTTGCCACCACAAGCAGAAGGCCAGGGACGAAGCCCACACACTGCCCCGTTAGTACTCTCCTGGGGCAGAGAGGGGCAGTCACCTCCTCTTCCTCCGGAAACCCAGCCCAGGCCCCAGGACAAGGCAGAGGTGGCTCTGTCCCTGCTTCAACACTGGAAGGCCTGGTCCGAGACCCGCAGCCACCAGGGCCACGGCACCACCGCAGGCAGGGTGCAGATGGCCTGGGCAGCACTGACCTTGTCCCATGAGGCCTGGGCCTTGCCTGCATGAGCATGGACCACGCCTGGGCACTGGGGTCTCCAGGCCTCTGCCTCCTGGCTGCCAGCACACGTGGGTGAGCAGGCCTGCCAGTCCGCAGCGTCCCCCAGAGCCTTGCAGCTACCTCTCGAGGCCCGGCTGGGCGGCGGCCTCTCAGATGGCACTGGAGGGCCCGCGAGCACGGAAGACAATGGCACGTCCGTCCGCCTTTTATGGGCTGCTCTGCACCCAGGGAAGCTGGGTGGAACAAATGAGATTGGGATTTTACGATTCTTTTATAGCATTGCTCTGCAGATAGCTTTTTTTAATTAGCTTTTAACTGACACCTTTGGCAACTCTAAATAATTCACCAGCCCCAACCCCCCTCATCCAGTCAGGTGCGCCGAGCGGCCACCTCCATCCCCCTCACTATCAGGAGGTCGGGCTGCAGCACCACTGTCAGCAGGGCAGAGGCCCTGGAGGGACAGACAGTGCTAGCCAGCTCTCATCCCTTCTGCTCAGGAAATGCCAAGGGGCGCCGGGGAGAGTGGAGGCCAAGGTGACCTCCTGCACCTTTCCCTGGGAACTGGGAAGCCCAGGAGTGGGCGATGCTACAGACACAGGGGTGGATAAGGACATCGGCAGCTCCAGGAGAGGGCCACGCAGTCCCCCGTGCCTCGGGTGTGATGGGAGGACCCTTCCCGGCTCCAACACACCTACATGCAGCCCAGGCCCTGGGTGCCTGCTCAGGGGCCAGCCATCCTAGAGTGGTCTAGGGAGCCTGAGGGACAGCCCCAGCCCCACACACGAACAGGGCCTCGGTCTCCCGTGCCACTGGTGGAGCTGACCTGGGCGGCGATGAGCCCAGGAGCTGGGCACAGTGACCAGCCCTGCTCCCACCCATCCCTGAGGCCCGCGGCACTCTTCCATGGCTCCTCAGCTCCCGGGAAGTGTCCCTGGGCCCCTGGTTCTTGGACAGCGGGCCGTATGGGGTGTGAGGTGGCCCCTGAGAGCCCACCAGTCAGCCAGTCCTGGTGTCAGGGCTTCAGTCCCTGCCCGGCTGTTGTCCCTGCACCATGCTCCGTGTCCCCCGCCACAGGTGTCAAGGACGGAGGTGATGACCAAAGGCGACCCTCTACTATGAGGGCTCCAAACCCCCTTCCACCCATGCTGCCAAGGGGCCTGGGTGCGGGCCCCAGAAGCCACCATCCCTGCAGGGTGTGTGTTGGCCCTCTCAGCCTCTGCCACGTGCACCAAAATGGGGGGCGCCCATGGCCTGGGGACACCTCCCTGCGCACTGCCCTTTGGTGCTCTAGGCAGTAAATGCTCACACTGGCCCATCTGTGCCCAAAGCCACAGTCAGCAAAGTCGGCCCTTGGGCAGGGGCTGGGGTGGCACACTTCCCAGCCTGGGGCGCTGAGTGGCCTGTGGCCCCAACTCTGTGTTCCTCAGGCCTGGAAGGTTTGGAGGCTCAGGGACACCTTGTCACTCAAGCACCAGGGACTGGTGTCTCACAGGAGAGGGCACTGGACCCTGGAGTCCGTCAGACCACCCAGCTGTTAGTGTTCTTCAAGACATGGGCACACAACAGCGGCTGTGCCCTGGGGTGACTGCCATGGCCAGGCCTGAGGCCAGAGGGAGCCGCAGTGGGGTCTCCAGCCTCGCAGGGTGGAAGCCTGGCTCCCTGGGACTGTCCAGAAAGCCAAGTGTGGACAGGGAGGAGAGGGCTCTGGTGCTTCTGCTCCGGAGCCAGCTGCAGCTTCTCTGGCCGCTGAGCACTGACCTCCCCTCACACCTGCCCCCGGGAGTGCCCGCCCAGCTCCTGTGTGCCACCGCTACCCAGGCCTGCAGAAGGGGCCCGTGACCACAGCCTCATACCCCTACCCTTGCCACATTCCTCTCCTTCCTGTGCAGTTCCACGTCCTGGGGTGAGGACCCCTGGCCACACCCAGGCTGGGAAGATGGACCCCGTCATCTTACTGCAGCTCCCTGGGCCACTTTGGGCAGGATGAGGACAGGGAGGTCCCAGGCCCACTGCAGCTGCCTCCACTGTGGGTTCTGGACAGCTGGGTCCCGAGAGCACCAGGCCTAACCACTCACACCCACCATGGTGGTCTTCCTGCCCGGCTCTGCGCCCCACAGCCTCGGGCTGGAGGCCCTGCACCTCCTCTGGCATGGAGGCTCGGGAGCCGGGCTACTGCCTCATGCCAGCACGTGGCTCTGCACCCCTCAGTGCCCAGCATCGGCCAGGCCCCACCTCCAGTCCTCTCACGCCGGCCCCTCCACCCACCAGCAGCTGCATGAGCTGAGCAACCAAGGTCCAGGTCCAGAACCCACACACACACTTACACTCTCGCACACACACATGCACACGCTCAAGCACACTCATGCTCGCTCCCACCCACCCCCGTGCCGTGTACCAGAGTGGTTCTGCCCAGTGGTGCGTGATGCCCCAGCCCCCAGTCACAGCCCTCCTGGGACCGTCTGCCACTCACAACAACACCAAGTCTCCTCACCGCCCACTTCGCTCTTCCTGCCCTGGGCCCGTTCCGCGTCCACGTGGATAATGACTCCACACTCGAGGAGCGTGGCAGCCGCTGCCCCGCGCACCACAGAAACCTCACACCTGGACCAGCGCCTGGGCTTCCCAGGTGCACCATAAATATTTGCAGGATGACGGCACCCAGAACCTCTGCCTGCCAGACGTGTGCTAATCATGCAGTAAACACCATCTCGCTAACAGGGCGCAACGGGTCCCCAAGCCTGCCGGGGAGGGAGCTGCCATTGCAGCCCTTTTCCCAGGCGTGGCTGTGGCCCAGAGTGGGTAAGTGACTGTCCAAGGCCACACAGCAATGGTGTAGGCCAGGTGTCCGCTCCAGACTCAACCCTACGTGGCCAGCAACCCACAGACATTCAGTCCTCCCCCAGACTCCGAGGCAGGTAAATCTCCTTGTCCACAGATGAGATCTCATGGCTCAGTGCCCGTGCCCTGGCCAAGGCTGCAGGCCCCCTGCATTAAGGCCAGCAGCGACCCCACCCATGCTTGGGCCTGAGGGCAAGGCCACGTGCGTGTGGACATTTTGCTGAAGGCAGGCTGCCACACACAGCCCTCCCGCGTGACTTTTAAGAAATAGCACCTAATTAGCTGACTGCTGGCTCCTGCTGCTGCCAACCCCTACCGAGGCGTCTGGCCGCAGCCTGGGCGCTCACATATGCCGGGCGGCCCTGCCAGGCGAGCTGGCAACTCTCCCTGCCTGGCACAGCTGACAACGCCCCCTCTGGCTCGGCACCCGACTGCAGCTTCTAGTTGGTTCCTAAATGCTCCATGCCCTACCTGGCCACACCCCACGGAGGCGGGAACTGGACAGGGCCAACCCTACCCCACCTGTGGCCACACGTGGGTCCCCATCCTGACCCAGACTGGCAGGCATCGTCCCTTCCCTGGTATGATGGAGGGGGATCCAGTTCTGCTCTTCTCCAACAAGCCAAACACCCTCATTCTCTTAATTATTGGAGAACAGATTTTCCCCCAAATAATTAGGCAATTTAAATCATACAATCTTTCTCTGAGAACTATATTTAACCTTGATTTGAATGTAATTTACATGTCTCGGCTCCCTGAAGCAGCTCTGGAAGCCAAAACACGGATCAAATATTTTTTAAATGTCAAATGCGGCTTAATTGTGGATGACGCTGAGTTTGTTTGTACAGATAAGTGTTTGATCTACTCTCTTCTCCCCCAAAGTAATTTTCCTGAATCCATACGACACCCCAATTTCTCTAATAACTGGAGGATTGAAATAACACATAAGAGGCCCTCAAATCTGTAAAGCATTTAAAAAGATGTATATTCAAGATTGAGGCAGAAACCCTCTCACTGTGAGTGTTAGAGGAATGCATTAAGGCACAAGTGTGTTGGTGCTAGGCCCACACAGTCCCTTCTCCTGGGATCCAGGCCTTCTCTGTCAGGGAGAAGGAAAGTGTCGGGGCCGCAGGTGCTCTTGAAGTCTGTGCTGGACACGGAGCGCCTCGCTTCATGTATGGGTGAAAAACTCCCTCTCTCAAAGAAGGGAAGGGACCAACTGCCAGGCCGTTCATCATCCGTGGCAACCCTACTGCCCCCGGGCAGACGTTCCCAGAGCCCCAAGCTGAGATGCGCACGGCTCATCTGCACCAAGCTCAGGGTGGTGTCCTCCTAGTTTTCCTAGGACTGAGGGTCTCCTGGAATGCTAGACTTTCAGCATCCAAACTGAGAAGGTCAGCCAGGCATCATGGTGTACAGTAATCCCACCATTCTGGAGGCTGAGGCAGGAGGATTGAAATTTTGAGCTCCGTCTGGCCAAATTAGTGACTTAGCAAGACCCTGCCTCAAAATAAAAAGGACTGGGGGTGTTGTTCTGTGGGAAGGCCCTGGTTCGGTGCCCACTGCCGGGGAAAACAAATCCTGGGAAAGTTTTGGACAGGTCCAGAGTGACACGCCTGACTCTACTCTCAGTTGCTCCTGTCCCCATCCCCACCTCTGAGCACCAGCATCCGGGAGCCTCGCCTCTGTCCAGCCCTGTCTGAAGTGGGTATCAGGAAACACCTGCTCCGTGGGCACCAGCGCTACCCCCTCCACCTGCCGCCATAGTCGTTCTCACAACATCACAGCCACCATCACTGCTGACCCATGCCGCGCATGTCCACGTGGGCTCCACGGGCCTGGTCTGTGTCTGCGCCCCGCAGCCCGGCCACCGCCCCACTCTCTAAGCCACACATGGCCGCCAGAACTACCCAGGTGCCCTGGGGACAGCAGTGCCCCCAGCTCTCTTCCTGCCAGGTCTCACCAGACTGGAGAGATTTGGGGGCTTTCTGGTAATAACAAAGGTGGTGGCCACACTCTACATCTGGTCTGGCCACCAAGTGGGGTCCAGGTGGCCTTTGCTGAATCAATTTCTCTGATTTATCTTTTACTAGTTAAGAGATAAGAAAAAGTTGCCTCTTCCTGGCTGTTTGCAAAGCAATTCGCACCGGAGGGCATCTCTTCTTGGCAGCACCTTATCTGTTGTTTCCAATAGCAACCAAAATGCACCAGCGACATTTGGTTTCCAAACCTGCCTGCCTAAATCACAAGCCCCTCTGGGTTCTGCCTTCTAACACATCGCAGAAGACGGTTTTGCCAAATGCTTCTCTGCTACCTAAAAGTGCGGCTTCCAGCCCCTGGTCACATTCCTCGCTCTCCCCACCTGGCCCAGCCAAGCCACTAGTTCTAGGATTGGGGGACAGAAGCACCAAGATTCCAGGTGCCAACTTCTCTGCAGCCCATGTCAGGCTGTGCTGTGGCCCAACCCCAGAGGTCTCTCCTCACTGAGACATGGTCACCTTCACTGAGGAATAGGAACTGCACACAGCTGCTTTTAGACCACAGCAGGGGGAAACTGCAAACTGCTGACAGAAGAGAGTGGGACATCCTTGGGTATTTGGAGAGCCAACAACACACTTCTAAGTAGCACGTGGGTCGAAGGAGAAGTCTCAAAGGAAGCACAAAAATACCTTGGACTACATGAAAATGCAACTATCAAAACTGCTGGGCTGCTGCACAGGGGAAAGACCCCAAATAATCTAAGGAAACTAGAAATAGAAAAACAATTTAAAACGATACCAAACAAGGAAAAAAGAAATGATAAAAACTACTGAAATCAGTGAGATTGAAGACAGGAAAAAAAAAATCAACAGAACCTGTGGGATCAACAAAAGTGATACATCCCCAGCCGGGCTAAGAAAAAATCCAGAAATGAAGGAGGTGGTCACCACAGTCCCGGGCACATTAAGGGGCTAATATAAGAGGAGATGGCTCTGTACCTACACACTCGAAAGTGCAAGATGGAGCAGAGCAACTCCAGGTCAGGAGAAACAGAGAAACTAAATATATGGAAATCCAAGTGAAGGAGGGAGAGTCATGAACCACCTTCACAACGGAAATCAGCAAGCCCACAGGGCTCCAGGGGCAAAGTCTACCAACCACGTGAGGACCAAGTACCACTCCTGCAAAACAGCAAAGGGAGTGCTTCCTACCTCATCTCATGAGACTGCTGTAGCCCTAATACCAGAACCACATAAAGACACTGCTAGAAAAGTAACTCTTGTAAACAAAGATGTGAAAATCATCAGCAAAAATATTATCAAATCCAACAACATGTAAGCATAATTATACACCACAACCACATGGGGTTTATTCCAGTATAATTTTCCATTTGGAAACCAGTCTATGAATGAATGAATGAATCTATCTCCTAGAACAAATAAGCAAGTATAGTGAAGTTGCAAGAGACACAGCCAACATAAAAGTCAAATGCTGTCTGATATACTAGTAAAAAAAAATTGGAATTTAAGTTTCTAAAAAATAATGTTAGTTAAGCAGAGCCCCCCAGTAACAAAGTCCCAAGGTGTGACCCTAACATGCAGGTGGGGGCCTGTGTGCTGAATACTGTGGAACTCTGACAACAGGGTTCAGAACGCCCCAACTAGACAGGAAGGCTCCTCGTGACACGGTCCAGGTGGTCACTGCAGTTCCAGTGGCATCACAGTGAGCTCTTCTGTAGACACTGGCAAACTGACCATGAAGCTTGTACCGAAAGTCAGGAGACCTGCAACAGCTCATGCGACAGGGAGGAGCAAAGCTGGAGGATTCAGACTTCTCCATTCCACTGGGTAAAAGGACAGAGGAGTTGATCACGGGCAGAGACCCAGGGCAGAGCTAACGGGCATTGCCGACTACTCTGCTTCAGCAAAGGCATGGAGGCAGCACCATGGAGAGAAAGGATCTTTTCAAATGAGGTGCTGAAACAACTGGACATCCAGAGGCAAAAAATAACCGTTTAGACACAGGGTGTTACAGTTTGTGTCTGGATGTCTTCCCAAGAACTCATGAGGTCATGGGGGGCGGGCTTTTTGGAGGCCGCTGAATCTAGAGTTTGTGATTGGTTCATTGTCTACTGCTGGGGTTGGGGAGTGAGTGCTGCACCCGCCCTAGAGTGCATAGCCTGCATAACGTAGAAGGGAGGGAAAGAGGCTTGCTTCTCCCCTTATGCTTTTGTTGCTTTTGCCATCTTCTGCCTCCATGAACTTTTGCCCCTCTGTCATGCCACCCTGCCTTGGAGCCAGCTGATCATGGACTGAAACCTCCACAAACTGTGAGCTAAATAAAACCTCCCCTTCTTAATTTTGGGTGTCAGGTATTTTGTCTCAGCAATGAGAGAACAGCAACTAAAGCATAGGGTAAGGACAATTTTGCAGAAATTATCTCAAATGAATCATAGACCCAAATGTAAATGTAAATGGTAAAAGTATAAAACTTTAGAAGAAAACACAACTTTGGTTACATCAACCAAAGCACAATCTAGAAAATAAAAAATTGGCAAGTTGGATTTTGTGTGTGTATGTGTCTGACTGGGGATTGAACCCAGGATCTTCACACTGAACTACATACACAGCCCTTTCTTTTTAAATTTTTATTTTCAGACAGGTTCTCGCTAAACTACTAAGTTGCCTGGGCGGCCTTAAATTTGCAGTCCTCCTGCCTCAGCCTCCCCGAGAGCTGGGATCACAGGTATGCCCCACCACACCCCGTTAAGTAGGACCTTTCTAAATGAAAAACTTCCACCTTAAGAAACATATCAATTAGAAAATAATCAGACAAGCCACAGGCTTGGAGAAAAATCTTTGCCAAACTCATACGTATCAGTTAAAGAATTTGTACCTCAAATATACAAAGGACTCTTAAAACTTCACAATCAGGAAACAAGCAAGGCAAGTTTTAAATGGGGAAGATCTGAACAAAAATCTCACTCAGAGTAGATAAGCACATGGCAAGCACATGTATGAAAAGATGCTTGGGATCATTTTCCATTGAGGAATTGCAAATTAGGACAATGAGACACCACTATGTGCGTGTGTATGGGAGGGGGGCGCCGTTCCAAAACATGACAATACCAATTGCCAGAGACAGCGTGGAGCAACAGCAGCTCCCTCATCGCTGTGGCAGTGCGGGCCGGGCCACCGCTCTGGAAGGCAGTCTGGCGGTTTCCGACAATGCTAAACATAGTCTTACCATATGAGCCGGCAGTTGAATTCCTAGGTGTTTACCCAACTGATTTCCAACCGTATGTCGACACAAAAGCCTGCGTGCAAATGTTTACGGCAGCTTTGTTCCTAATTGCTAGAAACCGGAAGCAAGCAAGATGGCTCGGGCAGGTGGGTGGATGAGCATGCAGACCGTGGAGTAGTCATCAGCAAAAAGGAGAAGTCGCAAGAGGCACAGAGGACCCTCACGTAAATGCTGTGAGGAGAAGCCAGTCTGAAAGGCTGGTACTGTGGAGGTCCAACTCCGAGACATTCTGGAAAAGGCAAAGCCAGGGAGACTGGGGAAAGACCGGGAGTGCCAGGCATTTGGGTCGGAGGGGCTGACCGTGTGGAGCCTGGGCTCGGGGCACTGACAGTTCTGCGGGACACGGAAGTGTTGACACTGGCTCGCTGGGCAGCTTTCCTGACTGTGACAAATGCCTGGGACGCTCAGTTTGCAGAGGAAAGAAGTTTCTTGGGCTCAAGTCTAGGGTTTCAGGCCACAACTGATGCAGCCCAGGACAGCACAACAGGAGTGCGTGGTGGGGCAAAACCCTCCCTCACGGCCAGGAGGGGAGAGGAAGAGATGAGTCCTGCCGTCCCCTTCAGCGTCACCACTGTGACCCAAGGGCCTCCCGCAAGGCCCCCCTTAGAGCTTCCATACCCCAACAGTGCCAAGCTGGGCCGTACCGCGAGTGTGCAGCCAGGGCCCCATCCCGTGGCCATTGGGGAGGGGGCACAGGGGACGGGCAGAGCTGGGCTGAGCTGGGAACACTGGCACCCATACCGGGTTAGCCTCATAGACACGGAGTGCCAATTCTACAGGTCCCCTTGACTGCCATGGGGCCACCTCATTCTGTGAGCTGTCTCTGGAGGCTGGCACCAGAACCACTGGCCTCAGCCGAGCCAGCGGCCCTGCCCAGGGCAAGTGGTCAGCGGCTCTACCTGTTGGGAGCTGAGTACAGCGAGACTTGGAGATGCCGCCCTGGTGCTTCAGCTGGGACGTCTTGTCTCGTCCTTTCTGTCCCTGGGACTGGGGCTCACAAGCCCAGCTCCCCTGGTCCTCAGGCCCTTAGACACACGCTGACTCACACCACTGGCTTTCTGGGGCCCCCATTTTGCAGCCCTCTGGCTGTAGGCGTCTCAGTCTGGGTAACCCTGGGAGTCGCTCCTGTGACAGCCTCCTGGTGTGCACACAGCGTGGGTCCTGCTGCTGCTGTTTCTCTGGGGAGCCCTGCGAACACAGCAGATAGCTACACAGAAAACCTGTGTGTGCACGTGTGTTCACAGTCAGCACACACGCGTATGCACACATCTCCCTGCTCCACCAGCAGAGAGCCAGGAAGCAACAGCCCAGCAGCGCCCAGCGCCCAGCACCCAGGCTTGGGGTCGCACAGGACTCTCCAGCTCGAGGGACCTGGAGATGTGTGTGGGGCTGGGGCAGGAAGTGCACACATCATCCTGGAGCCCCTGGGAGCCAGGAAGTGAGGACGCTCAGGGCCCACAGGGTGGGGCGTCAGAGGGCGCAGGGGGCAGGGAGAGGAGGAGCTGGCAGTGACCCAGCTGGAGTGTGGGACGGGGGCTCCAAGTGTAGGATCGGAGTGCACCTCACCAGTGAGGATAAGTAAGTGAGCAAGTGGAGCAGGCCCGTCTCCAGAGCAGGAGGAGCCCGAGTCGTCTACGTGGGAGCCCCCTCAGGAAGTGGGGTGCTGGCCGCTGCCGCAGCGCAGCCTGGAAAGGGCGTGGGGACCTCGCAGTGGGACACCTGACAGATGCCACCCAGCAGGGACCGAGGTCAATGTCTACGGTGACGATCGGGGTCACAGCCTGCACCGGGAAGTCGTGGGTGGGAACGCGCTCTGCCTCTGTGGCCCTCACCCCAGTGCCGCCAGTCCACCGTGAGAAAAACATCAGACACTTCCCAGGGAGGGGCCTTCTGCAAAAATCTGGACTGGTTCTCCCCAAAACTGTCCAGGTCATCAAAATAAGGGAAATCAGAGACACCTACAGGCCAGTGGAGCCCGGGAACATGATAGCCAAGGGTAGCATGGTGGCCTGGGTAGAGTCCTGGGACAGGAAAGGGACACTGGGGAAACAAGGACGTCTAAGGTCTGACCTCACCCACCTCCAAGTCCACGCTGGGTCCCTGAGATAGCACAGGTGCCGCATGCACACGAGGGTTAAAGACGGGGCACTGAGCTCCGGTCATGGGAAATCTCCACACTGTCGGCCAACTTCTCTGTGAATCTAAAGCTATTTCAGTAAGGGACGTTTACTTTGTAAAGAGGCATGTGCTTCATGGCATGTTCGTTAAACCTGCATAGAGTTGGTTTTAAACACTGAAGACTATATGTCTTGCTCTTGGGAACTTTAGTCTTATGGATGAGAAAAGTAGTGAAGAAAAAAATACATGTAGAATTACAAGCTTTGAATTTTGCTCTGACTTAAACAGGGACCCTGAGGCAAGGAGTTGTGCTCACCACCCATGAGGAGGGCTGTGGGCGTCAGGGAGACAGCGGCTCAGCCGCAGGCTCTGCCGCATCCCTGGTCAGCCGCTGTGGGGGATCGCAGCAGCGTCCTGGAGTCAGCCGGGTGGGGCGGCGCACGGCAGTTTACGTCCTCGAGGGAGACAGAAGGCCCGGTGTGGAGATCAGCCCTGCCCGGCACTGGGCGGAGCACAAGGCCATTACCGCCCGTCTCTGCCGGCGCCGGGAAACGGCCCGTGCTGGGTGCTGCATGCATGGCCTCGGCTCAGCACCTCCTGCCTCCAAAACACACTCTTTGTTAAGTGTAATGGGTTTTAGGGAATTTATTTTGCCAATTTTAGAACCCACCATAAAGAAGAAATATGAGAGAGTTTTATGAGGTGTAGTGTATATCTTTAATACTCGTATTTTTTCTCGAAATGCTGAGAATATCAATTACATTTATGGCTTCATGAGGAGGTGCTCCAACCCCAAGCCTGGCAAAACCAGGCCTGGCAGAAAATGAACATTGGGGGACGTAGGGCCTAGGGTCTGCAGGCTTGGGCCTCCGTGGTCTTTGGGGGGCAGGCTGGCTTCAGACAGCCCAGGGCGGGCCGCCTGGTGTCTTCGTGTTCGGGGCCAGCAAGTGTGCACAAGCACTATGCATAAGTGTGCACTGTGGGCGTGTCTTTGTGTGTCTACACGTGTGCTGCGCATAGTGTATGTTTGCATGTGTGAGCGTGCGTGTTATGTATACACACTTGTGTGTTCACATGTGTGCAGCGTGTGCCATGCGTGATATGCGTTGCTCTGTGTGTTATATGTGCACATGCAGGTATGTTCCATGTGCATGTGTGTGATAAGCATGTGCAGGTATGCATGTGTGATGTATGCACAGGCGTGCGTGTGCACACGGCCCCTCTGTCAATTCCTTTCCTCTAAGGACAGTCCTTCGGGAAGAAAGGAGGGAAGGGAGAGAGGGAGGAAAGGAAGGAAGGAAGAGAGGGAGGGAAGGGAGGGAGGAAGAGAGGGAGGGAAGGGAGGAAGGGAGGAGGAAGGAATGAAGGAAGGGAGAAAGGAAGGAAGAGAGGAAGGGAGGGAGGCAGGAAGGAAGGAGGAAGGAATGAAGGAAGGGAGAAAGGAA
>NW_004955538.1:2853380-2886839 GCF_000276665.1 Chinchilla lanigera | reverse complement strand
GGAGGGAGGGAGGAAGGAGGGAGGGAAGGGAGGAAGGAGGGAGGGAAGGAAGGAAGGAGGGAGGAAGGAAGGCCTTGGAAACAGGAGCCCCCGCGTCCCAGCCCAGCACAGGGTGGCTCCTCCCTGGGAGCCCCTCTCTCTACACCCACTCCTGGGCAGCAGCCTGATGCCTGCAGGCCTCCAGCCCAGCCCCTGGCCAGCGCTGTACCCTCTGAGACCACTTCCACCCAGAGGTTCCTCCACGTGGGCCGTTCACACCTGGTCTCCCCCGCTGGGCCTGCAAAAGCAGAGCATCAGCGCCCCGAAGGCAGGGTGGTCTGGGAGTTCCCAGGGCTCAGGCTCAGGAGCTGAGCAGGCAAACTCACCCTCACCAGGGGAGCAAGGGGCCCTAGAGCTGCAGATGGGCAGCATGGGGCCCAGGGCTGCCCACATCCTGCCCGTGTGGCCCCAAGACCGGAAGCCAGCAGCATCACTGCGCTGCGTGTCCTGATAGGCTGGGGAGCTTGCAGATTCGCACTGCACCACACTCACACCGTGTGCACATGCTCTAGCCCACACCTGCACAAGCACGTGTGCACATGCTGGCTTTGGGGGGGCCTCTGTCCCTGGGAGGAAACAGCTGCACTCACCAGGCCCACTCTGGGGAGGCCAGAACCCCTCCCCAACAGCCCTGCCCGGGCAGTGTGTGCTCCGGGGTGACCTGCGAGGGGCGCCCCGCTCCGGCGCTGCTTAGCTTTATTTACTGCTCCGACGTGCACATTTGTTTAAAACCTGCTGCAGAATTCATCCTCTCTGCCACTTACGCAGCCATTATCGGCCATCGCAAAAGTGCCGAAGAGAGAGTCGTAAACGGCCGTGATTTACGAGGCAGCAAGAACACGGGCGAACAGCAGAAAATTAAATCCTTTACCTGCAGATTATTTACGAGCACGGCCGACTCACACGGCCACACTGGGTGAGCAGTGGCTGGGGTGCATGTTAGGTGTCCGTCCTGTGCTGGATTCTGTGTTTGGCCCCTCAGGGCCCGGCCCAGCCCCCCACCTCCCTGCCCCCTGCCCCGCCCAGGACCCATGCAGGGCTGCACCCTGTCCCGGCACACCTCCAAACTTGCTGTGTGACCTTACGAATGCCCTGCCCCTCTCTGAGCCTCAGTTTACCTCTCTGAGTCAAAGTGGGCTCTAGAATTGTGTACTCACTGGGAAAATTAGTGCTCCCCACCCCATGCCTCTCCCCACCCCTGCCCAAGGCCGGCATCTTCAGGGCAGCCACTGCAGGCCCCATGGCCTGTCCCCAGCCCAGCCACATGCCATGCTGGTCCTCCTTCTTGCTGCTGCTGGGGACAGGGCGCCCACATCCTGGGTCAGAGCAGAAAGCCTCGGCTGCCTGGCCCTTCACAGGGTCCCTGCTTTGTGCCTGCGTCCCACGTGTCATCTAGGAGCCCTGGCCACCCCTCACATGCAGCCATCCAAGCCAATGGCTGAGCAGGCTCCAGATAGGATGGTTCACCCACCAACACCCATCAGGAAGGGGCCACTCCTGCGCTTGGCCTGGGCTGCAGGCCTCACCCACCTGGAACCGAGGCATGGCTGTGGAGTCCTGCTGCCTGGGCTAGAGGAGGGCCAAGTCCCTCCAGCAGCCTTGGAACCGGTGCGGCCTTGGACCTGGGTGTGGCCCAGCCAGTCCAGAGGAAGCTGGAAGCCCGGGTTCCTGAGGGCTATGTGGGGTGTGGCAGGGACAGCCCTGGTGTGACAGGAGTCACAGACACGCTCTGGGTGCTAGGAGAGAAGGCGGCTTCTCAGCGCCATTCTGTGCACCTGCAGGCCAGAAGTGGGGCGTGAGAGCCGAAGGGCCTGGCTCCGAAGTCGCCCCTTCCTGCTGTCCCCGCCCCTGCCTGCACGCTCGCTCCCCACAGCTGTCCCGCTCACGAGGGCTCCAGGTCCCCGAAGTCCCGGAAGTGCCCCCTTTCCTTGGGGACAGCAAGAGATTCCCGGCAAGGGAAGCCAGCAGGTGGTGATGGGGGATTTTTCCATTTGTCTGGTTTCCACTTGTGTTTAAGAAAAGGAGCGCTCCAGGGACTGCCACTGCCATGCAGCCCTGTGTGGGCCTAGAAACACTCAGGACCCTTCTGAGAAAGTGAGAGTTGGATTTTTCAAGTCCGTTGCACCCCAAGCCAATCTGAAACCCCCAACCACGTAAGGCTGCAGAACCGGGTCCAGCCAGGCCCAGCCCATGCCTCCCTCTCAGGGAAGCCCCAAGGGCTGCACCGCCTGGTGAGCTCAGCTCCTGGGCCCTGGCTGGGCCAACCAACCTCCCCTAGCCCGAGTCCACTCATGCAAGAACCCGGGGAAGCTGGGGACTGGACCAGGGGGAGGGCAAGGGAGACCTCAGTCCACACAGCCCCGCTACCCCTCTGCCTTCGATCCCGGATGCCAACCTCAGTGCCCAGGACACCAAGACACCTGCTGACAGCCAGCTTCCCAGCCCCTGCACCTGGCTGCTCATCAGGGACTCCAGTGACACTGCACTTTGTGGTTCCATGCGTGACCCTGACCTCCCTGTCACCTGGCTGGCCTGACTTGAAGACACCAGTGTCAGACTGGGCAGACAAGACAGTGCCCCTGGAGGGTGCAGGGGAAGGAGCACTCTGGGAAGGGACTCTCTGGCCATGGCTGAACCCCAAAGGCGAGAGAGAGGAGACCATAACGGTGGTGCCATGGGAAGGACCCAGGGAGGGGCTGCCGGGGGAGCACAGGGCAGCAGGGCTGGGGGGACCCCTCAGAAGCATCTGGCCGGTCCTGGTTGCAGATCTTGTGTAGAAGCCAGGTCTTGCCCTATCCGGGCCTCAGTGTCCCCAGCTGGACAAGGAGGGATGTCTGAGGGGAATGAGGACCTGCTCAAGGTCACTGGCCTGCCAGCTCCCTGCTGAGACTGTGTCCCTGAGGGCCACCTGGGGTCACCCACTGTAACCCCTCAGACAGCTTGGCTCAGCTGTCCAGGGAATGGGCACGACCCCTCCATTGCACACTCGTTTTCTTCTAGCATAATTGAAAAATCAATATGTTGCAGAATTTCTGTACAAACCAGAAACGCAAGCGTCTCCAGTCACAGAGAGGGTGAGCTTACGGCGCGGCAGCTGCACCCCGGAGGCTCCTGCAAGGCTCGCCCTGGCTGGGGACACCGACCCCCGCTGTCCACAGCCCCCAGCCCCCAGCAGCCCCCAGCAGGCCCTCCTGCCCGGGTGGGGCCTCACCCCAGATTTAATCAAGCCTTCCCCTCCGTGCTCCCGCCCGTCTGTGCCTGGCCTCATAAATGATGGCACTTAATGAGCGGTGTGATAAGTCTATTAATCGAGAGCATGGCTGCGTGCGGCCACGCCACACCTGCCGTCAAACGGGTCCAAATGGGAACTTACTACGTTTTTATCAACTCAGCCTCCCGAGCCACGGTGCAGTCTGGGCTTCTGCAATCAGAGTCATTGGGTTTTATGGGTTTGCTCAATTGTGCCCGAGGGACAGAAGGCACAGAGCAAGGAGAAAGCGCCTCATCCCTCCACGGGGAACCCGAGCCAAGGCCAGGCCCGGGCTGGGGTAGATGTCGCAGGCAGGCTCTGTGGGGACCAGCTGGGTGGCTCTCCCCGAAGGAGGAGCAGCTGTCCTCATTTTGGCTGAGCCTGTGTGCAGAGCTGGCCAGGACCTTTCCCTCCGCCAGGAAGTGCTCTCTGCAGGCTCTGACTGCACATCCCGCTGCCCGGGACACGTTCACCCTCGGGACCCTCGTGGCCCCCAACCAGGGAAGCAGAATCAGCCCAGCCCCATTGCAGGAAGGCCCTCCCCTGTGGGTCAGCCGCACCCCGTCCGCAGGCTGAACAGCCAGCCTCACAGCCTTAGATGACCACCCGGGGCTGCACCCTGGCTCTGCCCGCCCCGCCTGGCCCTGGATTCTGGAGCTGGACCTGCCTCAGAGACGCTAGTGATGGAGATCTGGAAGTCAGGTGCCCGGCACCCCGCCCTGGGCTCAGCCTCTCCTCCCTAGGTGGCAGTCCCCAAGAGTGGCCCAGGGAAGTGTGGGTCTTACCTGGGCCTCCCAGCCAGCCCCACCCCCTCTCCCATTCTGCTGGTCACCAGTCAGATTCCCTTACCAAGGGCGCCTGCCGGGATGAGCTCACCTTCCCCCAGCCCCTTCCTGCATCCTCCCTGCCCGCCAAGGGGAGGCAGTGACAGCAGCTGAGCAGTGCACAGACTGACCCAAGCCAGTCTCTCAGGCTGGACGCCCCACCTGGCTCCACATGCCTCCTCCCCTCACCCAGCATCACCAGCAGCTGCTTGAGGGCCACCAACCCCTCTGCCTGCACTGGGCCAGGCCCGGACAGAGACTGGCTGGTGCTCCAGGGCCTGCCCAGGCCCCCACCCCTTCCTCCCGGTGTCCCGGAGGTTGACAGCCAGGCAGTGACTCTGGCCCTCTCACCGTCCACCGTCCACCACCCCTCATCTGTGCTGCCCGATCCGTTGCCCACAGGGATGCTGGGTGTACAAAATGTGGCCCCTGCAACTGCAGGGCTCATTCTCAAATTTTTATTTAGAAACTTTATTGAGGGTAATTAACGTAGAAGGAGCTGCATATATCCAAAGCATACAGTTTGATAGGTTTTAACAGACACACCCCAGCAAAACCATCCTCAAAGCAAAGGTAATTAATAGACTAATATATCCACCTATCCATTCCACCATTTTTTTTTTAATTTTTGCAGTATCAGGAATTGAACCTAGATATCTTAGACTGGGCTGCATCCCAGCACTTTTTTATGTTTTATTTTGAGACAGGATCTTACTAAGCTGCTTAACTGCCTAGGCTTGGCTTGAATTTCTGGCCCCCACGCCTCAGGCTCCCAGAGTGTGAATGTTTCTCAGTGTCCCTTCACACTCCTGTCTCCCAGCCTCCTCATCCCCAGTCGTGGTCTGCTTTCCATTACCAGTAAGTTTGCATTTTCTAGAGTTCTATATACATTCTTTACATAGACATGATTTCACTTTGTGTCTAGTATCCTGGGGGCTTCAGCCACTTGTCCCTTCATTGTGTGACTGTCACCATGTGGGAGCCGTGGGAAGGACCAGCCACGCTCTGCCCACCCACCCCACACACCTGCTAGCACCGCCCAGGCTTTGAGCAGCTCAGCTGCCAACGGCGCTCATGTCTGCCTGGATGGAACGCATTTCCATTTCCCTCAGCGTGGAGAGGCCGGGTCACTCGGCAGTGTATGCTCATAAGGGAGGAAACCTCCAAACTGTCTTCCCAGGGGCTGTACTGTGTGACACGCCCACCCGCCACTGGCACCAGCCCCCATCCTCCTCTGCCAACCCGGGTGCTCAGTGTGGCCATCTTGTCTGGTTAGCTGTCCTCACAGGGGTGCATTGCTGTCCTGTGGTGGCTTTAATATTCATGTCCCAGTGACCACCTCCACTGAGCCACTGTCCATGTGCTCACCTGAAGGTCATTACTGGTTGTGTGCAGTAGAATTCACCAGTAAAGCCACAGGGGCCTGGAGCTTTCTTTGTAGGAAGGTTTTTAGTCACAAATTCAGTGTCTCTCGGAGGTGTAATCTATTTGATAGTCTATTTCACCCCGCACATGCACTGGTAGTTTTTGTCGCTCAAGGAACTTTTCCATTTGGAGTAACTGAGTTCACTGGCACACAGTACTTGGAATGGTGCCGCCGTCCTCGGTATGGGCCCCAGCATCAGCGCCTCCTCCAGCCGGATACAGGCCACGCGTCTCCCTGTTGTGCTCTTGGCTGTTCTGGCTGGGGGCTCGTTCATCTTACTGACAAGCTCAGCATCAGCTGTGGTCTCATGGACTCCTCCATCGCCTTTCTGCTTACTGTCACTTTGACCTCACTGCAATGTTTCTTTCCTTTCTGCGTACCTTGGTTTAATTTGCCCTTCTTCCTCTCATTTCAAACTGAAGTCTTTGATCTGAGATCTTTCTTTTTTCCTGATCTAAGTATTTAATGCTACAACTTTCCCTCTAAATAGCACTTTAAATTCTGATACACTGTATTTCTATTTTGAGTCAGTTCAAAATACTTTCTAATTTCCCTTTATATTTCTTCTTGAACCATAGGTTATTTCTTGATAAATATGCTACTTAATTTCTAAGTTTAGGAGGATTCTCCAGAAATGTTCTAATTGAACTCCATTGTGATCAGATACACTCTTTGTGACCCGGATCCTTTTATATTTAGGGACTTACCCCCGGGTCCAGAGCACAGCATCCTGGGAAATGACCCCGTGCCTTCAAAACACGAGGCATTCTGCTGTGGGAGGAGTGTTCACACATTAGTCCCCACCTTTTTCTGCCTTCTTTTGGATTGAGTAAATATCCTTTCACAATTCTGCCTTACCTTTTAGCTGGTTTATTAGATGTCGCTGTTTTGTGAGTTGCTGGCTGCTGTGTGGCCTGTGCCACTTGTCACAGCCTCCGTCGAGGGCAGCCACACAACCCTGAGCACGGAACAGCGGCTCATTTCCACCTCTGCCCCCAGACTGCTGGTCCGCGATGCACTCTTACAGGGGCCATAAACCCCCACTCAATTATTCTTGCTCAAATAACCCATTTTCTTTTAAAGAAAGTTAAATAGTGAAAATGAGTCTTAAACACTTGCCTGTGAAAGCACCAGCCCCAGCACACTCCCTCCTTATGTACACCCGCACTTCACCTGGTACCACTTGCTCTGCCTGGAGCGCTCCCTTTCACATTTCTTGCAGTGTAGGTCTTCTGCGCCAGGAACTCAGCTTTTATACATTCGGAGAAGTTTTATTTTGCCTTCACTTTTGAGGGATATTGTGATAAGACATACGAGTCTACACTGATGGATTTTTCCTTCAGCCCTTGAAAGATGCCTGTCTTCCTCTCTCTGGCTGGCATTGTTCCGGTGCCAGCCGGGTCTTCTGGCTTCTGGCTGCCTTGAAGGTCTTCCCCTACTCACTGGTTTCGAGCAATTTGATTACCATGCCCAATGTCGTGTGTTTTGTGCTCCCTGGAGTTGGGCTTGGCTGGGCTTCTTAAGTCTGTGGATCTATCATTTTCACACATGGGAAATATTTGGCCATTATTTCTTCAGGCAACGTCTCTGTCCCCAAATTTCTCTTCTCCTTCCTGTACTCTGGTGACACACATTAGGCCAAGTGAGATTTCCCAAAACTTACTGACACCCTGCCCATTTCTTAAGTCAATACTCTTTTCCTGTTTCAGTTGGGGTCATCTCACTGCCCATCTTCAGGCACGCTGGTAATTGTTTCTTCAGTGCCTGACCTACCACAGTCTCATCTGGTGTACTGTTCATCTCACACACCGTACTTTTTATCTCTAGAGGTAGGGTGTGAATCTTTCTTTTATATCTTCACGTCTCTCCTTAACTTCTTGAACATATGGAATGCAGTTGTAATAACTGCTGCAGTGCTCTTGTCTGCAGATCGGCACGTCTGTGTCAGTCCGGGATTGGTCTGGTGATTTATCTCCTCTTTGCAGGTCATGTCTTCCTGCTCATTTGCATGCTGGTTAATTCTTTATTGGACTCCAGACATGGTGAGTGTTATATTGCTGGGTGCTGGGTTCTTGTGCTTCTCCCGGGTGCAGCTTGATCCTTTGAGGTTGCTCTGGGTGGGAAAATGTCCTCACAGGCCCCCGTGCTGCGGGGAGGTTGAGAGACACTTTACGAGGTGGTGCCTAGCAGGTCACTGGGGATGTACCCCAGAAGGGAACTGGGATCCAGCCTTTCCTCCCCAGGCTGTGCTTTGCAGTCACCACAAGGTGACTGTACTGCTTCACGGTAAGCCCCCGCTGTGACATTACCCTCACTACAGGCCCAGAAGCCACATGGCCACCAGCTGTGACCTGAAACCCCAGGACTATGAGACAATGTAAACCTTTTCTGTTTATATCCTGCTTATTTTGTGTGTTTGTCACAGTAACCGAAAATGGACTCACACCAGGGCCCTGTTTTAGGATATTCACCCAGAACAGAGTTGGTCTCAGCCTCAAGTCAGCCACCCAGCCCTGAAGCAGGTGCTCAGAGATGGGCCCGGTGCCTCAGAAACACACAGCTTCCTGCCTGGCTCCTGGTGACAGGCATGACTCCCAGCCCTGCCGGGACCCCAGGCCTTTTCCTTCCATCTCTTGAAGGTTCTGCCCATGCTAGGGTGGGTTCCACACACTCTAGGAGTACTTGGGGCTCAGCTGCATCTTCAGGGGACCCTGTGGCTCCCTAGGTTCTGTGCCACCCCTCTGCAGCACTGTCCTGTGAATTCTCACCACCTTGGCCTCCCCCTCAGCTCTTCCCCGACTGGATGTCCAGGACTCTGTGTCCATCCCCCTTCCTGTGCCCTGGCCAGGCTGCCCTCACCAGCAGGAGGGCAGGAGGACTCGCCACGCTGTTTCCAGCTTCTCCCACGCTTCTTTGCCTGGTGTCCAGCGCCACAGAACAGATTTCTCACACGTCTGTCTGTCTCTCATACATGTCTGTCCATCTCTCACATGTGTCTGTCCATCGCCTGCTTGTTTTGGGTGGGAAAGCAAATCTGACTCCATCCTGGCTGGAAGCAGCACTCCCGACTTATCATCTGGGGGTCTGGGGATATAGCTCAGGGGCATAAGTGCCTGCTTGACTTATCACATGCGTTCAGTTTTATTTTAACACCTCTGTGTGGCTGGTGCCTCCCCTGGGTAACGCAGCTGAAGGGTGTGGGTTCCGTGGGGACCAGGTCTGACTGGCCACTCCCTGCAGGTGCCAGGCAGGGATGTAGCCAGGTGCTCAGGAGTGCTGGCCAAGTGACCAGTTCATGGACAGGTTGATGAGCACAAGCCCTGGACCTTGGGGGACATCAGAGTGATCCCAGAACCTGTCCCCTCTGTCCTCTCCCCCTCAGCACTAAGCCAGGGTCCCCACTGCCACACTCTTCCACTAAGGGAGCCCCCAGAGCTGGGCCTGTTGTGGCCCCTGGACACTGGGGAGGCTCTGCCAGCCCTCCATCCTGAATCCCGGCTCTGTCCGTCCCTCCCGGGGAGCCTGTCATGTCTGCACCCTGGTGTCCCCAGAGAGCAAGTCTCAGCCTGGCAGTGTCTCTCCCTTTAGGATTTAGGGACAAGGGTCTCAGAAAGGCTGGAGGCTCCAGTTCAAAACTGGACAAGGGAGCTGAAAGGCTGTCACAGAGAAGACACACAAATGTCCAGTAGCACATGAAGAGATGCCCCACGCCATCCTCATTAGAGACACGCAGAGAAAAGCCATGCTCAGATGCCCCTCACACCCACCAGGAGGGTTAGAGCTTAAAGAAACAGAAACAATAAATGTAGGCAAGGATGCGATTTGCCTTCTGTGCGCCTGAGGTTGGCTTTACCCCCTGGGGCTCCAGTTCCAGCCGTCCCTGGCTCTCCCCCACCCACCCATGGCAGTACCACTCGGCATTCTCAGCCCTGCATCAGCCAAGTTTGTCCTGTCACAAGGCTGGCAGTGGGAGCCCCGCACACTGCTGACAGCCAGCTAACGGTCCCATGACACACGTGTGTATACAAGCGTACACACACACATGTGCAGAATCACACATGTGCAGAAGCACACACGTGCACGCACATACACAGATGCACACATGCACAGAAGCACACATGCATACACATATGCACATACATGCACAGAGGCACAATGCACACAGAGAAGTATACATGCACACATATGTGCAGAAGCACACATGCACAGAGTCATATGTACAAAAATGTATACATGCACGCACATGTGCAGGAGCATGCATGCACACACATGCACAGAAACACACAGGCACAGACATATACATGCACATATGCACACACAGGAAGAAGCATACATGCACAAATGCACATACATGCACAGAAGTATACACATATGCACATGCATGCACAGGAACACACACATGCATAGAAGTATACATACTTGCACACATGCACAGAAGCATACATGCATACACATTCACAGGAGCACACACAGATGCATGCACAGATAACAGACGCACAGTGACTCACATGTACAATACACATGCTCACACACACATAGCACATAGATACGAACAAAGAAGCACACATGCACACACATACTCGTGCTGGCACACACAGCAGCAAACCTAGCATGCTTCCCAAGGCTTCCTGCAGCTAGAAACTGCCCATTGCTTGCCTCCTCCGGCCCGGCTGCCTGGGACCCTGTTCTGACTTGTGTCTAGGTGACCCCCAAAGCCTCATGCAGTCACAAGAGGGGCTTTTTCAGAGATGGCTGGATCTAGAGTGTGTGACGCTGGGATCAATTCCTGGTGTCATGCTAGGCTCAAGGGTACTAGGATTAAGGGTGTGGGTGCTGCCCGTCCTAAGCAGCCTGGGTAAGACGTAAGTGGTGGGAAGAGCTGTGGTCGACCTTGTTGCTTTGCTGCCTTCTGCCCGCCTTGAACTGTTTCTCCTCTGCGATGCCTGTCTACATCCACTGTGCCTTGGAGCCCGCCGATGATGGGCTGAAATCTCTATAGACTGTGAGCCAAATAAACCTTTCCTCCTTTAACTTTGGGTGTCAGATATTTTGTCTCAGCAACAAGAAAACTAAGACAGGCCCCCAGCTCCAGCAGGGCAGATGGGCAGGTACACCATGGTACTCGACTGCCGACAGCCAAGGGCCAGCTTCTCTGCACCCCAGGAGCTACCGGATTAATTCTGAAGCTGCCTCCACCTGGGCCCTGTGGCCCCAACCACAGAAGGTCTTCCTCTTCTCAGAGCCCACTCCCCTCCAGGGCCTGCTGGCCTGCACACAGCTGCCCCACAGGCAGGCTACCTCTAGCTCCTTGGTCCCAGCCCAGCATAGTGGGGCTTCACCCTCATGAGGACCCTGCCACCCTCCCGGGCTTCACCTCTGCAACACTACAGGTGGAGACAGTGACTCAGGTCCTGCCCGACCCTCTGGGCCTCTCCTGAGCCCCTGCCGCAGGGACATCTGGGTGCAGCTGGAAGGGGTTAGGAGGGGGAATAGCAGCTGATATGGGGCCAGGCGTCTGAGGGAACCCTGAGACCACACCAGCCCCCAAGCCGGGATCCTGAGGTCTCTGGGGGCTGCCTCCTCCACCATTCTCCATCCTCAAATAGAGACCAGGTATGGACCCCAGCAGAGCCACACCACACCCCCAGATTCCTGGGCATTGACCCCAGCTGGACATAGCATCTAAGGGGCGGCCAGGCCAGACAGAAACAGAACATCCTGCAATCTGGGGGCAGCGCGGGCCTCAGAGCCCAAGCCCTCCCCAGGGACTCGATAATCAGACCCAGCTCAGCAGGGCCTCTGGGGCAAGAGACACTCATGGGAGGAGGACAGAGAGGACAGGAGCAGTGACTGCAGTGACACGGCAGCTGGGAATGGGGGACACAGGGCAGGGTCAGGGGCTGGCATCTGTCTGGGTCCTGCATCGAGGCCTGGGCGAGCCGCGCGATGTCAGGCTCTGGCCGCCCT
Source organism: Chinchilla lanigera (assembly GCF_000276665.1). Lineage (NCBI taxonomy): Eukaryota > Metazoa > Chordata > Mammalia > Rodentia > Chinchillidae > Chinchilla > Chinchilla lanigera. The sequence goes on along the minus strand of NW_004955538.1, from coordinate 2,875,333 downwards.
CCTGACAGTGGTCAGGAGCTCCACACTGCTCCCCATGCCCTCCCCACCTTGGCACCCAGACCCCAGTGCCCTCAGCACATGTCCAGACGGGCTGCTGGGGACCACACAGGACTCAGGGCTCCCCCCGCCACACCATCGCCCCTCTCACCTGTGCCTCCTCGCCCAGGGCCCGTGCCTGCTCGAAGTGCCCTGCCCGAACCCCCTAGGCCCATGAGGCCCCAGCCTTGCCGTGGAAGGATGCAGGGTTGGAGCATGAGGGGGCAGGCGTTAGGACTGGCCGCACACTGGTCCCAGCCCAGCCCACCGCCACCCTGCTGGTCACTGGGGTGGCATTCCCTTTTGGCCTCTGAGACTCAGTTTCCCCTTTGACACAGGCAGGCAACAGCTCCCCCACTGAGGGCTGGGGCCAGGGTCCTAAAGACAGTCGGTCCCATGGCCTGTGCCAGGCAGGAGGTGCAGCAGCAGGCATGTCCCACCTCTCCACTCCAGTCACCCACCCCCATCACCCCAAAACACGTTTTCCCGTCTGCTTAATTTGCTGTTGTAAATGCAGACCCTGGCTTTCCTGAGGGGGCTGGTGCTATGGGAAGGTCGTTAACGGCCAGGAGGAGGTGGGGTGGTGGCTGAGACCCTCCTTCCAGCAGCTCCCATGCTGCGGCCCTACCTACCCGGGCTGGGGGGCCCAGCCGTAGCCAGAGCCAAAGGGGGTAGCAGTGACCCCACGGGGCTCAGGCCCCAGCCTGGGGCTCGCACAGCCTGACCAGGCCCCTGCCACCCTTGGTGTGGCTGGGCAGAGGGGTGAGAAAGGGCACACCTGGGACCCCAGCCTTGTGGGCTGCTCTCACTAAGCTGACAATGACACCAGGAGGACAGTGCTGACCAGGCCACCATGATGTCCTCGGGAGCCTGGGCCTGGCGCAGAGGAAGGCCTGAGGGTTCCAGCTAGGGGGTCCTCCCAGGGCGGGGCACCTGGGCCTGGAGGTGGACGCGAAGGACGGAGGGGACCTGTGGGGTGCAGGGCCCACAGGCACGCGGAGCCCCAGGCCTCACCCGTGTGCAGGAGGCGGCCGGCTTCCTGCCTGTGCTCAGGAACTGTGTCTCCCAAACCCTTACCAGCGGCCTCCTGGCCCCCCAGAAGACTGCATTTGGAGAGGAGGCCTATAAAGGGGGGCTTACCGTTTAAAGGGGTCCTGGAAGCCAGGGCTCGACCAGTCTAACTGGTGTCTTTATAAGGTGTGATCAGGACCCAGAGCTCGGGTTTCCTGGCTCCCCCCAGGTGCCGACCCCACCTGGGAAGCAGAGTGAGGCTACTTGGGCAACATCCCCAAGGGTCCCTAAGCCTGGGAGGCCCCCAGGAAGCCACCACCAGGAGCTCTTCTGCTGCCCATGGTTCTGCTCTCATGGCAGAGCGCTGTCACCGAGGATGCCAGCGGCAGCGTCTCCTCGCTGCTGAGGAGCTGGGGACAGGACCCTCATCCCGCCCAAGAAGGGCCTGGCTTCCCCCGCATGTGTTACTGTCCTGTCCAACCACAACCCTACTCAGCAGGCGGCTCCGAAGGACCAGCCTCAGGCCGTCAGGAGCGCCGTCTCCATCTGGTCAGCAGATTTCAATGACATCCAAATGGCCCAGCTCATGGTGGGGGGTCCAGCAGTGAACCTGAGAGGAGAATAGGTCATCAATCTTCCCTGTCTCACACTGTCCCCTCAAAAGCTTTCTACAGGACTGTTACGAACCGCCAAGCTTCCACAAAAGACCAGATTACTGCAAACCAGGTGCTGTGACTTCCTCTCCCTCCACACCCTTAGGAGGGCTGGGCTTGCACACTGCTGGGAGCTTCCCAGGCTGCAGCTGAGAGTTCAAGTTGCTCCTGTCCCCTGCATAGCCCTCCTGCCAGCCCTGGTGGGGTCAGCAGGCCGGTGTCTCCCTAGAAGGACCTGTCGCCCTCCCAGAAGGCCATTGTCCCCTCCCAGCCTGACGATGTTGGACACCACTGTCCAGTGTGGGGAGCCCTTGGCTGCTGGTCAGTACCCTGAGGTCAGCTGGCCAGCTCTGTGGGGTGACAGGGCAGGCCTATGTGCCCCCTCCTTCCTTGGGTCCCTCCCTCCTGCAGCACACACGGTGCTTCCCCACCACCTTCCCAGGGCCTTGTCACTTCCAAGCCACCTGGTCCGTGCTGAGAGCCGCCTCTGCTCCAGGCACAGGCCCAGCCTGGTCAGATCCCGGCTCTGGGAGGGGCCCCTCGCTGCAGCGTGGGCTGCCTGTGTCCCCCCTCTTGTCTCCTCCCTGGATGAGTCTCATACTGCACCGGCCTGTGTCCATCAGGACGCAGTGCGCGGGGCTGTCTGAGGGTGCGGACGGGCTCTGCAGAGCCAGCGCAGTGCCAGCGGGAATCCAGCCTGAGACAACCTGAGAGGCGCTCGCATCAGCAGCGGGCCCTGCCTTTGCCCTGCGTGCGAGGGGACGCCTGCACTGCCAAGAGCCCATCCTGTCCACACGCCGGGCACCCGCACACCTTCCGGGTTCAGAGCCCACAGGAACCAGAGACCGAACTGGCTCCCCAGAGCCTCCGTTTCCCCCATGGAATAGAATTTTTGCTTTTTACCCAGTTGTTCTTTCAGCCCAGTGCCAGCACACACGTCCTCGAGCTGGACGGGGCCGTCCAGGCCAGGGGAAAGGCCTCTGGCTGGGCGCAGAGGTGCCGGGCCCAGCCCTGCAGGCCGGCAAGCGTCACCGTCACCAGCCCTGCCTCCGCCTGGTGAAGCCCAAGCTGCCACAAGTCGCTTCCATGTCCCCTCCAGAGAAGGGGGAACAGTGACAGCTGCCTTGGACTGGACGGATGTCTCCAGGACAGAGTGCAGGCCGGCCTGGTCAGGGACACCCGTCCACATCCCTGAGAGGGCTCTGTGGCCATCCAGGCTGGTGGGCCATGCCACTCAAGGGGAAAGCAGGACCCAAGGACAGGTGCCCCCAAAAGACAGTGGAGCTGCCAGTCCCCCAGTGCCCTGTGTCCCCGTCCCCCAGACTATGAGGATCATGCAGATTGGATTGCTATCACCTGAGAGGCCCCATCTGGGGCAGGGACAGGACTTGCTGTGATCCACCGTTGCAGGCCTGAGCTGCTGTCCCACATGGGAAGCCAGGACGTGACCCCAGCCTCCCACCTGACCATCTGTGGGCCTCCGTGCAGGGCAGGGCAAGGCAGGGCAGGGCGGCAGCTGCTTGCACTCCTCAGGGAGGGGGGGCTCCATCTCAGCACAGAGGACCCAGGCTGGGAGCCCGGCATCGCACACCGTTCTTCGCCAGCCACGTGGTCCCTGAGCCACCGAGCTCGCCCTTGTCGTTGCCCGCAGCCCCCAGCTCTCCCGCCTGCCGCAGGTCACAGAGCAGCTGTGGTGCTGGGGGCCGAGCAGGAATTCGGGGTCTGGGAAGACTAATTATGGCTGAAGGCTAAGAAGCCAGGCGGACAGCTGTGCACCGCGAAGGAGGGCCCCCCGACACATTTTCTGGTTCCCGGGCTGCCAGGAGTGCGTTCTTTGACGTTTATGAGGCCCTGGCTCCCCATCAACCCAGATTCCAGAGAGGCCGACAGCTGGCTGGGCCCTTGGACTGGGGCCGAAGGGTGGCGTTCACGAGTGCGCCACATCTGCGCTGCAGGGACAGCTGGCCAGGCCGCGGCCCTGAGCACCAGCATCATCCCTCTGGTCCCCTCAGCAACCCGAGGGGCAGGGGCTCGAGGGCCGGCAGCCCAGCACAGCCCAGCCAGCCACGCCACCCTCTGCCCCGTACGAAGCTGCCCAGGCCACTACACCCTGCATCCAGTGATGATAAGATCAGGAAAATCTCCCCAAAGCGCCAGCTGCGCTCTCGCCGGGCAGCTGCACTCCTGCAGGACACCCGCACCCTGTCCCGCTGCTTCCTGCAATGACCGCTTTCCTCACAACGGGGAAGCTGAGTGTGGCTGCATGTGGGAGGGGCGTGGAGGGACCTGCACAGCCCTTCTGCGGAGACTGAATTCAGATCCCCTTTACAGGACAACGCACACATCAGAGAACAAAGAACTCACTGCCAACTCAAACCTCAGCGGGGGCCAGAGTTCAGAGGGGCAAGTCCCAAACCAGGCACTGGATAGGTGAGCCCCAGGCTAGAACTGTCCACGCCCTGGGGCCACCCGCCATCGCCCTGTCAGGGGCAGAGCCAGCTCCAAAGCCACAGCCCACAGCCACAGGCCATGGTGAGCCCTATGCAGTCATACCCTGTGAGCCATAGGTTCCAGCCCAGGAAACCTCTGCTTGACCCCGGCCTACCATGGTTCCAGACGGGCAGCACCTGGCGAGAGTGAGCCAACATCATCTTAAGAGAAGATCCCGTAGTCCTCAGGCTCAGGCTTCCCCACAAGTGCTTCTCCACATACGCAGTGGAGCACACAAAGATAGCCACGGGTAATCTTGAAAATTCTACGATGGGGAGCCAGCAAAAACAGAAGAGGAGAGGACGCACAGAGACGTGGGGTTTGGGGGCCCTAAGCAGAAGATATGAGAGGATGCCGTTTGCTAAGTTTAAAGGATAAAAATTCAAAAACATCCAGAAGAGGCTGAAAACTATAAAACATGTCAGAGAAGATACGTGCGAGAACCAAGCAAAAATTCCCACAGCTGACCACCAGGCACACATGTCTAACTGTGTCTGAAGAGAGAGTGAGTAACCCCGAGGGCCAACCTCGAGACAAAGTCAGGGACCCAACCCAGTGGAGGGACAGCAGGGACGGCGGACCAAGGAGCCCAGAGGGAAACAAGCTCATACTCTCTACATCAACAAATAAGTGGAGGACGCAGCTTAGAAGCTTTAAGGAAAATTGAGTAGCTAGGAATGGATCTAAGAAAGTGATACAACCTCAGCAAAAAGATGAAAACCGACACAGAGAGGAATTAATGAACCCCAAATAACTACGGAGAAGCGTGGTGATAGTGGAAGATACGTTATGAAGATGCCAATTCGTCCCCAGCTGCTGTGGTTCAGTAAGATTCCAACCAAGACAGCAGGGCCCGTTTCTGCGTCTGCGGAAAGCTTTGTGAGCCAGCCCCATGGGGTGTGCAGGTGCTGAAGAGCCCACACCCAGCACACAGAAGCCCCAACTTACTCAGACCACTAGGACTGTGGGGTTGAGGCCCACAGAAACACACAGAGCCAGAGACGAACTCAGAGATGGATGCCCCGTTGTCGGTGCTGTGGGGGACTGTGGAGAACAGATCATCTTGATAGGAATCTTTTTGCATGGATCTGGAGCTCTATTTACACTTTGGAGCAATAGTAACTTCAAGTAGATTTATAGACCTATGTGCAAGAGGCAGAGTGCAAAGCCATTGGAGGGTAGGGTGGGTGACCCCAAAACAGAGAATTCTGAGATAAGTCACTAAAAGCACACACAGGAAAAATCGCACACACCCACGGGGAAATGTAATGAATTCAACCACGTTAACTTATGTACGTGTTCCAGCTCCCCACGATGAGCGTAATCGTTATGCTCTGCAAACAAGTGCTAATAAAAATTAAAAATAATAATAAATTATAAACTGCTGCTGACTCGGTTCTACTGAACCACTTTTTCTTCTCCCTCTCTTTTCCTTTTGTATATACATTCCCACCACACTTAATACTTTTCGAGTATAATATATAGTTTCTATTTATTTATCGTCAGTCTTCTCTTACTAGAATTTAAGCTGCCCACACCAGTGTATCTCGAGAGCCTCATGGATTTGAAGAAAGGCGCTAGTGGGCAAAGTGACTCTAAAAAAACAAATAAAATTGAGAAACTCACTGGGAATTTCTTAAAATGACAGCAAACCCAGACATCCTAAAAAACAGCCACAGATATAACAAGCAGAGGTCCTGTTGTCAAGGGAGCACAGGAAACACAACGACCAGAACAGAAAAGAGAGACCCCAAGATGTGGTCAAAGGTCTCCCCCAGGCAGCCGTCAGAGAGAGCAACAGAGAAACAAAGGACAGCTCACCCGAGGTCCAGGCACGCGGCAAACCACAGTGACTAGATCCCTCTCCCTGTCCATCAGATCGGCAAACGCGGTAACTCCCGACGACACCCACCCTGTCAACCAGAGCCATGGCTTTGACGAGCAGGCAGGTGGGACCCAGGGGACACTTAGGGCGGTGAGCCTGCTGTGTGCGGCCATCAGTGCAGGTCCCCCCCTCCGACTGCAGGATGCCCCTCACTAGCAGGAGTTGCTGTTCAAGCCATGGAGCCAGCGGGTGACAGTGCCTCACTGGGATCCACAGCTGTCCCTGGAGCCAAGCTGCAAGTCAGCAGCACCGACATCTGGAAACAGCCTGAGTGTCCTTGGGCAGCACAATGGGACACCACGGAGCCCCGAAGGTCCACGGACTCAGCAAGTGCCTCAAAGAGTCAACCAAACTAGAGATGTCCTGGGCCTGCAGTCAGGCTGGCCACCAGGACAGAGGGCTGCCGGGGGCAGCAAGACCTGGGGGGCAGCAGAGGTAAAGTCCACCGCACAGCCCTTGCCAGCAGGAAAGCCACTTGAGCTCACACTGCATGATCTGCGCAGTGGCTGTGCAGACGTGTGCTTTCGAGTGGTGGCCCCATTGTGTGTCTGACTTATGCACTTTTCTGCACATGTGCTGTGTTCTACAGTAAAAGAAGCATTACAGCAAAGAGAATGCTGGTACTCAGTTCATCCTGCTCAATTTGAGGTGCAAATCACCGTCCCACCCCGGGTACATCAGCTGTGAGACCCTCTGAGCATTTCTGGGCAGGTGGACGGCCGCCACCCCAGAGCACCGAGGGAGACCCTCACACAGCATCACCCACGTCTGGGGGCCTCTTCTGGACACTGGCACCCGGGCCTGGGGCTGCTCGCCATACATCTCCTGCACCGTCAGAGACAGCCCTGTGTGCTCCCTGCTATCTTCCAGTTCTAGATCTCCTTCTCAGCACAGGCAGGGAGAAGGTAACTATCAGGGTGTCACCAGCACCCCAGGGGTCCTGCCACTCAGCAGCACCACAGTGAGAGCCCTTGTTGGCTGACAGAAGGCAGCAATCAAGCACATCATGCTGCACTGATCAACAATTAAGCCCGATGTAACCAAGCATTTTCTCTGCCAGACAAGCTGCTGATCAGGACGACTCCTCTACAGCCTCTGAGGTACTGAGCAACTCCTGCCCCGCCCAGGTCTGGTGCTGTGTAGGTCCTTGCTGCCCTGCCCCTGCTCTGTGAGCTCCAGCTGCCACAAGGCCTACACAACCCAGGCCAACTCTGCAGCCCCTGTGGACTTTCTTCCCTCATAGCTCTGCTCCCACTCAGCCCTGGACCCCCGCCCACTCCTGAGCCCCACTAGCCGCCAGCCCATGTGTGGGTCCTCCCAGGCCCCCCAAGGAGAGGGTGCTGAGTTCTCTACACACCCACCAACCTCCTCAAGATGCCCACAGCCTCTCACAGCCTGTGCTGGGCCCAAAAACAACCCGGGCAAGGCCACTATGTCCTCTAGCTGCACGGGGCAGGAAGCACCCTCTGCAGTCCCAGCAGGGCTGAACAAAGGTAGCATCAGCTAGGGTGGACACTGCTTGTGTCTGTCTCTGTGGCCAGAGACTTCCCACGTGCAGACCTCATTCCAGCTCCCACAGCCTCACAGTCCTGACACTGAGTGTCTCCCTGCAGGCCACCCATCTAGCCATGGGCCTCGGGCAGACAGCATCCACAGTGGCCATGACAGGCACACCCATGCTGCCCTAAAGCCTGCAGACAGTATCACAGGGGCCAGGGGTTCAAGTCACCGTGCCAGGACCTTGCTGAAGGTTTGCAGCCAGAGAAGCAGTATCCACCATGGGCTGGACACAGGCAGAAATAAAAGACCCAGGGTGGGGATCTGTGGGAGCAGAACTCAGGGTTGGGAAGAAAGCCAAGTTTCCTGACACAATGGTGACAATAATGACAACGCCAAGGGTGACAACAGTGATGGTAGAAATGGTACCCACAGTGAGAGTGGGAATGATAGGGGTGCAGGGGGTAGAATGGCGATGAGGATGGGGGTAAGGATGGTGGTGAGGATGGTAGTGGGGATAGGGTGGGGATCATGGTGAGGATGGTGGCGGAGATGGTGGTGAGGATGGCGGTGAGGGTGGAGGTAGGGATGGTGGTGGGGATGGTGGTGGGGATGGGGTAAGGATTGGGTGGGGATCATGGTGGGGATGGTGGTGGGGATGGTGGTGGGGATGGCGGTGAGGGTGGAGGTGGAGCTGGGATGAGGATGGCGGTGGGGATGGCGGTGGGGATGGTGGTGAGGGTGGAGGTGGAGCTGGGATGAGGATGGCGGTGGGGATGGTGGTGGATGGTGGTGGGGATGGCGGTGGGGATGGCGGTGGAGATGGCGGTGGGGATGGTGGTGAGGGTGGAGGTGGAGCTGGATGAGGATGGCGGTGGGGATGGTGGTGGGATGGTGGTGGGGATGGCGGTGGGGATGGCGGTGGGGATGGCGGTGGAGATGGCGGTGGGGATGGTGGTGAGGGTGGAGGTGGAGCTGGATGAGGATGGCGGTGGGGATCATGGTAGGGATGGTGGTGGGGATGGCGGTGAGGGTGGAGGTGGAGCTGGAATGAGGATGGCGGTGGGGATGGCGGTGGGGATGGCAGTGGGGGTGGAGGTGGAGGTGATCTCAGTTCCGGTCACTGTGACAACTTTAAGAGCCATGATGATGACAGAGATGACAAGTGATGGTCACCGCTTTCCTTCTCCATCAACTGCATTCTGGGCACTTCCCGTGCAGTCATGGGTGCGATTCTCATAGCCACACAGGTGAATGCTGTCCTTTCTCTGGGGAGAAATGGCTTGAGACTCCTGAACATTAAGCACTTACCACAGTGGGCCCGGAGCAGCAGCCCGGCTCAGAGCCCCGCAGACCAGACAGTGCCCATCGGCTCGGGGCTGTGGTGCAGGAAGCCATCGTCCCCACCTCTGAGTTCCCTGTGCTGGTGCACACACACAGTGGTTGACAGAGGAGGAGAGCGGGTCCCACACGTGCTCAGTGACCCAAGAGAGGTCACCACTGTCAGCAGGCAACAGGTCCAACAGGACATGTCACCGGCACACGGAAGAGGCCAGCAGCGGCCCAGCCCCCGACAGCGTTTCTCTGTAATCAGTCATTCTGACCTATCTTGCCTGTGCTTGGTGAGACGTTCTGAAGACCAGGTGCCATGAATATGGGCTGAGCCCTTGAGGTCTGACACAGCTGGTCCTGGCCCCAGGCCCCTGTCTAGTTCCTAACCTAGGCTTCCACGACCCCTCTGGCCAGGGCCCCAGATGGACTCAGGCTCTGGCCTGGAAGCCCCAGGCCTGGGGAGGGAGCTGGTGAGGGCTTGAGCTGGGTCCGCGCCAGCACCTGCCCTGGAAGCCCTGAGCAGTGAAGTGGTTAAGGCCTCTCGGCCCAACAGAATTGGCTCATTATCATTTCTAATACAATCAATTGATCCTCGCCAACATCTGACAAAGCCAGTGGCTCCCGGCCACCTCCAGACTCCAGAACATGAAAGACTCCCTAAGCCATCACTGGCCTGGGGCTCCAGCCCAGCCCCCCCATCTCCATACTGTTCTTAATCAAATTGTACGTAAAGATGCAAATCGATAGACCCTCATTGATCATCTCCTATCCCTGCCATTCCTCTGACATGTGGTCAACCCCTCTCCCACACCCAGCCAGATAATGGGGTCCCCCCTCCCCTTGTAGCAGGGGCTCCTGAAAGGCCCTGGCTGCTCTGTGGCCCTGGGCTTGCCACACCAAGGGACAGCCACAGATACGTGCTGCCCACCCCAGGTTCGTCGCCAATAATAAACACAGGATTTCTCTTGCAGTGCAGCCCTGGGTCCGATTCATCAGGCCCAGCACTGACAATCTGCTTCCCCAGCAGCTGCTGGACTTGGGCGATGAATGGAGCAGATGAATGAGGAACTGCTGTGACAAAATCGCCCTGGCGGGAACAAAGCCCACACAACGTTCCTCCCAAGCACCTCCGTGTGTAGCACTCACAGCGGTTCCTGCAATCTGGTCCTTCATCTTCAGAAGGGAGGAGGCTGCCAGCAGCGCCCCTGGCCCATTGTCTCAGGCGAGTCACCCCACCTGATCCGTTTTTTCAGGGACCCCACCCTCACCCGGCCACAGCAGGCACTCAGAGGCGTGGGGCCAAGGCCTGCAGCAGAGACCACCACACAGGAGGGGCTTAATAAGAGGTGGCCCAGCCCCTTTCCCAGTCCACCCCAAGGCGGGACCCCCATCACACACGGTTCACACCCCAGCAGAGCACCAGGGCAGGGCTGGCAGGGCTACCTGATGTCCGAGGGGACTGAGGTGCCGCCGGGGCTCCTCGTGGCTCTGCACTCATCTGCCTAGGGGGCCGAGCCAATGAGCACCATAAATACTGCGTGCCCCTAGCTGCCACTACATTACCGCCTGTGAGTAACAGGCTGGGCAGACTCTGGGGAACAGCCTCCACGAGTCACTGATGCCACCTGCCCCTGGGAAAGTGGATGAGAGAGCCCTGCTAAGTGACTGTCTGGCACCAGCAGCTTGCCGGAGAGGGTGGGCAAGCACTCCAGAGCCACAGCGGGCTCCCCCAGGCCTCCCGGAGACACCACCTCCCCTGAGGAGACACAGGTGGGGGCCACTCCAGGCCACTTGGGTTGGGCGCTGCCTGGCTCAGCGGGTCATTCCCGGAGGGCAGGAGGTGCTGCGTCTCCTCCTCTCTTCAGGCGGGAGCTAATCCTGCATTAGCATGCAGAGGAGGGGCCCTGCAGTCTGTCTAGGTCCAGCCGTGGGCCCCCATTGTTCCTGGACAGCCCCTCGAGTGACAGAAGGACCGGGCCCTGCACATCTCACTCCAACCAGGATGTGGCAGCGAGGCTCAGCAAGGGGCCACCGTCCAGGTGACCGTGGTGAGCGGGTTTGCTGGAGGCAGCCAGGGAGACGGGCGGCCGGGCACACAGGCAAGGGACACAGGACAGGCGCCCAGTCCTTGCATCTCTTGATAGCGCCTTGCCCACAGGCACTGCACGTGTGGCTGCTGTCCACGGGGTGCCCGGTGGAGGATGCCCCCTACACCTGTAGCATCACAGCCCCCACCTAGTGGCCGCTGCCTGTCCTCCCCTGTGAGCCTCATCTTGGTCTCCTCCTGCACGGGGCCCTTCTAACAGTGGCTGAGTCCCTGATGAGTTTAGCCATCACCTCTCCAGGAGGCTCCTACCCGGTCCTGCTGACAGTCCCATTGAGCAGGCAGTCACCTGGCCAAGCCCTCTGTGCTGCACCCTGCTCTGGACTGAAGTCCCAGCCCTTTGACCCAGCCAAGGATGTGAGGTGTGAAGTCGGGGCACCCCAATCTCATGTCCACCGCAGCATGGAGCGAACCGGAGAGAGGACTGAGGGCTCCTGGAGTGGCTCAACCTGCGGCCTGGCTGCTCCTCCCCTCCCTACCCGAGGGGCCAGGCTCCCTGAAGTCCACAACGCACTTGGGGCCCATCCAGCAGCCCCTCGCCCAGCTGTCCTCCAGTGTCTGCACTGCCAACCAGAGAGGCTCCCTGGGGACAGTGCGTGTGCCCAGGCTGACGGCCGCGGTGGGGATTCGCTCAGCCCCTGACCCTGCCACCTCTCAGAAGGCTCTGGGGCAATCTAAGGTCTTGTTAAAGAAGACCCCAAACCGCACACGTGCTGGGCCCAGGAGGTGCTTCCGGGGACCCAGCTTCCCAGGCCCAGCACACGGGTAAAGCGTAGGCCACGACGGGGACGGACTTCGAGCCTTCAGAGCACAGCGCAGGAGGAAGTGCTCGCAGACCGAGGCTGGTGGCACCGCGGTCAGCCAAGTCCTTCTCCAGGAAGCCTCCATGTCTCAGAGGACCACTGTCCCCAGCAGCCAGGGAGCCCACCCATGGCCCCCACAGCCTTGGTCCCCGCAAATGCTGCCTCCCACATTCAGCAGCCTCCTCCATGAGAATCCAGGGACACCCCCTCCATCTAGGCACTTCGGGCTCACCGAGTTCTGCCGCTAAATCAAATACTAACAAGCTGCCCCTAATTTCTCTGAGACAATATTAGCCGTACAAAATGACACGTAAATGTTAATAAGACAGCAGCTGTCTGCAAGCAGCGGTAGCCTGGGAAATGGTAATTTATTGTATATTTGCAGAGGCTGGCTCAGTGCCGCCCGGGAGGAGTGGCCCTCAGCCTGCACCGGCATCTCTTTAAAGGCACACTGCTCCACCCCCCTTGTCCCGCTAGCCTCAGTAGGTATCAGTCATGTCGCAGTCACGCACTTGAGCTGGACAGCGGGCACCAGTCACGGTGCAGTCACAGACTCGAGCTGGTCAGAGGGCATCAAAGTCAGGGTGCAGTCACACACGGGAGCTGGACAGCGGGCATCAGGAGTCATGTCCACAGAGCTGTGACCCCAGGAGATACGGCTGGGCTGGTGTGCACCTGCAAGGACAAGAAACCCCGGGCGTAACCTCTCCCTGCCAGCCCTGCCCCACCCTGCCCAGGGAGACTGGCAAGGTCACACCCGGCTGACCCAAGCACAGGCTGGACCCACCCCAGGGGCCTGATGCATGAGTCCACAGCTCCTCTCTGCCTCAGACCCTGTTTGTGCTTTCAATGGTGTCCGGTGTGCTGGAGGCTGGGTCATCACCTGGGGAGCCCCTCTGCCACCTCAGAGCCCCACCTGGGGACCAGCAGCTGTGGGGACAGAACAGAGACATCGGTGGGACCTGGCCCTCCCCACAGGGCCCAGGTGACCCACAGCTGGCCAGGCAAGGCCCATCCTGGCACCTCTGCTGCCCACAGCTCCAGGTACCCAGCCCACCAGGCCATCACCCGGCTCTGGAGCCCCACCAGGGAACTGTGGCCAGGGCTGGCCTTGACCCTGGACCTGCTGGGGGACGGCCAGTGAGCTCACTCGGGCTCCCTCTGCCCACCTCCAGAGCGTGTGTGTCATCTCTCTGCCTGCAAGGCCATCTGCAGCACACCCTCCCCCACTGGCCTGCCCACCACCACTCACGCCCAGCCACAGGCCCTGCCCAGACCTGGCCCCCCACTCATTTCCACTCCAGCCCCAGACCAAATCAAATCTGACCCCGAAGCTTCCTGCTGAGGACAAGCTGGGCCTGCAGGTCCCCCATAAATCTCCTGGAGATGTTTCCCCAGATAGCAGACCTCAAATCTCATTAGCAGGCTAAACTCATGGGCAAGGGAATGGACAAGCAAATGGAAAAACCACAGACACCCAAGCGGAGGATTTGTTAGAAGAGATAATGTATACACAGGTTGTTACCGTGGGTTTTCTGCACTTTGATTGCTGTTGTTTTTAACCATAGATCCACCCTGGGGGTCCCAGAGAGGGGACCTTCCCCCAGGAGAGAGGAGCAGGGTAGAACGCCAGCTCAGGGCGGGGGCGGAAGCTGGGTCCTCCAAGGGGGGACAGGGACATGCAGTGAAAGCCATCAGGTTAGAGGGCAACGTTCACCTGGATTTAGCTGACTTCCAGCCTTTCAGCAGGTCTGAGAGCAGCGAGGACCCCAGTCGCACCCGGCCAGCTGTACTCCTGCCAGCCTCGGGGGGCCTCAGCCGGGGAGCTGTGTGGCTTCTGAAGCCCCAGCAGACCCCACTGACACTGCTCCGCTCCTCTGGGCTCATCCCCGCCCACTGCCAGGGGTCGCAGCCACCACCGGGTATAGGGGACCAAGACATTCACTGGGGAGCCAGGGGAGCAGCCAGGGGCCCAGGCAGGGGATCATGCTGACGTGTGTGTCCTGACCCCCTGGCTGCTCCTGGGCAGGGGCGGGGCTTGGGTTGTAGTGGTTGTAGACCAAGCTGGGCTGTAGTGCAGTCCCCAGGAAGAGCTGGGGCAGAGGACGCCAGCGTCCCGCTCTGACCTGCGCACCGAGGGAGGCAGGAAGATCTTTCTCCGGTTACCCCAGACACGGGAGGGAGCCTGGCTTTCCATGTCAGAGAACAAGCATCGTTTTTACCTTTCCCGTCAGCCCGCAGATGGTGCTGGCCACGGCCTATGAGGCCGCTCTGTGTAAAGTGATCAGAGCCGCCCACTGCTGTCCACCACCAGTCCAAGGCAGGGCAGCGGCTGCTGGGGTGAGGCAGGGGTCTGGGGAGGAGGGTGCCCACTCCACATTCCTGGGAGGCAGCTGCTAGTGGGCCGGGCCCAGGACCAGAGACCTCTGGGCCACCGTGCTGCCACATCCAGAGCCCTACCTGCCAGGGTGCCCTCACCTACGGAATGGAGGCTGGGCCTCTTTCCTCGCCTCGCCCAGCCCAGCCCCCCTGGATGCCTCTCAAGGACCACAGGGCCCTGGCCACCTGTCCACCCCCACTTCATGCCCCCACCTTTCCACCCTATCATCTGTGCCTCCTGCTGGGCCCTCAAGCCTCTGCCCCAAGCTGGTCCCACCTGCCAGGCCTCAAGCTCTCACGTCCCAGCCCCTGGTGCCAGCCTGGTCTGGTGCTGCAGCCCACAGGAAGGACCTGGCTCCTCCTCCACCCTCTCCACGGAGTGCTGCCATGCACAGCTGGGCATAGCGACCCTTGATGACCCCTTACCACCCCCAGGCAGACTGGTGAGGGGAGCAGAGCTGAGGGACACTTGGGAGGGGCACAGGGCAGGCCTGAAGGTGCTCCAGGGAGTGTGGCAGCAGGCCAGACCAGGCTGTGTGCTGGGAGCTTCATGCTCAGCCCCAGGCCCCAGGAAGGAGGCCTGGGCCATGCCTGCGGTACAGGCACTGAGGGGTCCCACACACCCAATCTGCTAACTCTCCCCAGGAAGCAGCTGCTGGTTCCCACAGGCAGGAACACCAAGGAACAGAGCAGCAAAGGGACCAGCCACGTCGGGTGACCAGGGGACCCAGCTGTCAGCACCCAGCAAATCTGCTTCAAAGTGCAGCCCACATCCCACCACCTTGCCTGTCTCCCTCCCTGCTGACCTAGGCCCCACGAAGCACATGTGGCCCACAGGAAGGAGGAATTGCTGGTGTCCTGTCACAGAGAGCCCTGGGCTGCCTGCAAGGCTCCGCAGGCCTGAGCCCGTGACCGTGACATGGACCCTGTTCCCCTCACCCCAAAGCCAAGCACCACCCGGGGCTGAGTCAACAGAACATCGAGCCCCTTCCTGAAGGGCAATAAATCCTGGGTTGGAATAATCCCGCATCCGAGCCAGCGCGCTGTATATCAGCGCACCAGGCTGTCATCGCCGCTGTGGCCCCCACGCGGGCTCCGTCGCTGCTGCCTCCAGGAGGACTGAGTTATTTATGGACACAGCATCCACACCAGAAGCACACGGCAGCTGCAAATTGGCCCTCCTGCCCACCGCCTTGTCACCCTCCTATTTATCCAGGACACTGGATCTGCGCCCTCCCTGAAATCTGTCACAGCACCGCCTTAGTTACCAAAAGCCCGTCACCCGCGAGCACAGCTCCTGGATGCGGATGAGGATGAACTTCTGCCATGGAGCTTGCATCTCATGGGGGCGGGGTGGCTGTGGCCTGTGCCCTGTGCCACTGTGGCCAGGGTCCCCACTCTGGGCAACCTCTGAAAGAACCCCATCCCTGGCCCTGGTGTGGTCTCAGCTTCCGAGCAGCACGTAACCAAACCAAACGTTGCTTCCCAGGTCTGTGGAGAGAGATCGCACGGTGCCCTGATTGCACAGCAGGGCCCGCACCACTCCACATTGTTAGATTCATCACCAGGCTCCCCACCCAGCCACCTCAGGCTCCACCAGGAGGTGACCTGTGACAGGGGTCCCTGCCAAGACCTCTGCCCCTGTCACAGGAGAAGGCCCCAAAGGACTTGCCACCAAAGCATCTTGTGGCCTGTCATTAAATGTCGATAACAGGCAAGGCGGGGGATGCTATGCAAATTACCTATCAACATCCCCGAAGCAGGGCTGAGATAACGAGTGGCCCAGGAGCGCCAGGACATGAAGGGGTCAGCCCCGGCCAGCCGCCCCATGGCCCACAGCCTGGAGCAGGGAGAGGACGGGGCCAGTGTCCAAGCCCGCCTATGTCCCAAAGGCTTGGCTACTGCCACTTCTTGGTCATCATTTTTACATAGAAACATTTGGATTTTTTCTTTATAATAGTTCACATGGCACATTTTGAAAATTAGTGGTGAGTGCATATTACTGGAAGTCCCCTCTGAAGGAGCATCTCCCAAAGCTGAGTCTCACGTCCACTTCAAGGCCAGCGAGGCTGGAGGCTTAGGGGCATGGAGGGTCTCACTGGCAGAAAGGGCAAAGGCCGCTGCTTCCCCCAGGGCCACTGTCGGGCTGGACTCTCTCAGGGGCAGCAGAGCGGAGGGAGAAGCAGGGGCCAGAGCTGGAGGTGGCTGGAGGCTGCCCGCCCTGCCAGGGGAAGTACCCATGTGGAAACTGAGGCCAGGGAGGTACAGCAGGGGAGCACCAAGGATGTGGCCTCTGAATGCCTCCTCCACAGAATGGACCCCCCAACAGGCCTCCTGGGGCTGGATCAACCCTCACCCTGGGGAGGCGGCTTGCTGCCAGCCAGTCTCCCACATACCCAGGACAATAGGCGTGGGCTGGTTGGTGTGGCCACACGGGCGTTGACCCCTCCACCGGCTGATCTGCCCATCGCCCAGACATGGGACCCAGCTGTCGCCTCACTCCTGCGTGAGGGGAGCCTGGACGAGAAAGGTCAGCCCCTCACCCCCATGAGGGCGGGGGGCCCGGGGATGGGTGTTCAGGCCCTTGTCCAAGCACTTGAACCACAGACTTCTCCACCAGGCACTTCCGGGCTCACAGAGGGCCGAGTCCCCACCGCCTCTGGCAGGTGGCCTGGTCTCCATGTCCCCTCCATAGGAACAGATTGGTCCAACAGCTCTGTGGTCGCGGAGACCTCAGCCCAAACTTCAGCCATTCACAAGGTGCAGGCAGTGCCAGACCAGCACAGCCTCAGTTTCCCCAGCAGGCCAATGGTCAAGCCAGCTCCAGACAGTGTCTCTTTCTGAGGAGAAAGAAGTAATGGCACATTCTTCTCCAAACGCATCTAGGCAGTATCCCTCTCTTGGGAGGCGGGACACTGGCCCCCATCTGTGGCCTGGTCCTGGGAAGGAGGGCCAGGCCTCCCACAAGCCCTAGCAGCAGGCAGCTGGGCCATGTCACCATCCTGCCAGCGGATGTGCCACACAGTGAGGGCCAGGCATCCATGCGGGCAGCAGCCATGTCCCAGGGCAGGAGCCAAGTCTGTTGGATGGCGCCAAGGACCCCTTGCACCCCTCCATCCTGTGAGCAGGGGCTCCCCGCTAAGGACAGCTCCTCTCCGCAGGGGCACCTGCAGCCCTGGCGGGCGTGGGGCTTTTAAGGAGTGGGGCTCTGGAGAAGACAGCCCACCGTAGCCTGACAACTCCAGGGTGCGACTCATACAGCTAGGGCCCCGCTGGCCTCCAGCCACTCCTCACCAGCTGCGACGAGGCAGAGGGGGATGTGACCGCACAGAGGGAAAACTGCAGGAAGGGCAGAGCTCGGGAGCACGGCCACAACCCAGGAGCCCCACACCGGAGGAGCACTGCCCCTGCTGGGCCTCCAGAGGACGCAAGGCCCTGCAGACACCATCACCTTGCGCTGCAAGGACACAGACCTCAGACTCACAGCCTAGAACCTCTCAAGGCGCACCTTGGTGCTTGGAGCCCCGAGGTTGTGGTGATCTGCTGCAGCCACTGCCAGACACTCACAGGTGAGGCAAAATGCCCGAGCAGGGCAGCAGGTTCGCATTCTGACAAACCGCCAACACCTGTCACCCCAAACCCACAGGAAGCTCACGTCTGAGGGTAGGACGTCTGCCCTGACTGCTGCCAAGTCAGTCCCCTCCTGGATGATGGGAGCAGAACCCCCACCCAGACTTGTGCAGGTCCGCCCTGATTCCCCCAAGGCACCTGCAGGTTCCCTTGTGCCATCGGAGCTCGCTGGGGGGTGGGGTCACGGCCTCAGTGATGTTTGCAGACCTCCCCGACGTAAAGGTTCCACTTGATGACGTTTAACTTCACAATGGTGCAAGAGCAATAGTAAAAACTGTTTTGAATGTGGAATTTAGATCTTCCCCAGGAGTGGAAAAGCACCAACCCCAACTCGGCCTGGACTCCTGTGGCTCCGGACTCTTGGCCAGGCTCTTCCACACCCCGTACCCGTTAAGCCAGCTCAAATGCACCCTGGTTGCTGCCAAGAGGAAGTCCCTTTTGGCTAGGGCACCAGCAATTGGATCCTTAGTTTGACGTTTATTTCAGCAGAGCTGTAATTAAAGTGCATTTGGGAAGCACTAACTTGTGTCTAATTAGACCCTGCTGGGTTTCCATGGAGATCCCTTCCATTGTGACAGGAACACTGCCATCCGCCATAGCGGTCCACGGACAGACCGAGCGCTGACAGGGCCAGGCCACGCAGGCTGTCCTCCTGCAAACCTGGATGCCCCTCCATGCCACCAGCAGTCAGGTGGGGCCAAGACGGACAAGTGGTTGGCTTCCTAGGGTGGGGGTCTCAGCCTCGCTGCCCCCTAGGACCCTCCCGACCCTCCCCAGAGAGGGAGCATCCAGGCTGAGAGGCTCTGGGCTCCAAGCACCCACTCCCCCAGACTGGCGGAAGCACCCAGCCAGGCCCTGCCACATCCCAGGACAGGTGTGCCCTCCACAGAGCAGGCTAGATGCCACGAGCCAGCCACTGGGACCCCTGAACAGAGCCTGATGGACACAAGGCCAGGGATCTCCAGGGCAGTGGACGGGCCTTTGAGTCGATGTCTCATGCTGATTAAGACCCCAGTGTGATCCCCATGTGCCTCACGAGGGGATGCAGGGGGAGGGGAGCAAGGCTGCAGCCCAGGAAGGGCCAGCACAGCGGCCTCCCCATTGTGCTGGTGAGGAAGCTGAGGAAGAACAGCTCAGCCCCGAGGAGGGAGGACTTGCAGAGTGTGGCGGCCAGCAGGTGTTGTGGCCACGCAGGATCAGATGGACAGGAGGTGCAGAGGGTACCTGAGGGGCAGAAGCACCAACCAGCGCAGGAGGGGCACTGCAGGGGGAGCTTGACGTGCAGGCTGGGCCCGGCTTGGTCGGGGCCACAGCGGGAAGGGAGGAGGAGGCGTCCACCCAGGCATTCCCCTTGGGCCCGAGCGGCCTGTCCTGAGGGCCTGGAAGACAAAGGGCCTTCAGTGTCCCAGGGCCGTGCCACCCAGGTGCCCCTGTTGTGTCCTCCAGGCTGCAGGGACAAATCAGCCCCACGGCACGGGATGACATGGGACATGTGGACACCGTGTCCTGCCCAGGATGCTGCCAAGGTGAGAAAGCTCCTCACACAGAAGCCAGCGCAGAGCCTGTGTCTGGAAGATGGGCACTGGGGTGGAAGGCCAGGGAGTCTGGGCCAGGCAGGGAAGGGCAGGCGTGGGCTGGGAGCCAGAGGCACCACGGAACCGCTCCCTGCTGGGCCCTGCAGCCGCCCAAGCCTACCACTGCCCAGCCCATGCCTCTGCCCCGGGGTCATGTGGCAGCCTAGACTGGCGGGCAGGGCCTCTTCCGGGCACCCAGAGAACTCGGCCCCCAGCAGCTGGGCCGGCCTGGCGGGACTGCGGCCTCCTCTTGTCGTGTGAAGGGCATGCGGTGTCCCCGCATGCTTGTCGTGCTGCAAGAACCCAGTGGCCCTCACCGCACAGCACCGTGTACACACGGGCACGCACACACGTCCACATGGGCTCACACGTGCGCACACAGCCCTGATCCTCAGAAGTTGCGGAATGGCTCTAATTGCTGGATTTGCATGAGGCTGCCCCTCCCCGTGAGACTCATAATTGGACTTGGCGCTGCCGGCAGCGGCCGAGCTGCGCCGTGTTTGATCCTTTGGCTGGGGCAGGCGTGGGCGCCTGGGGAGAGGCGCTCCGCAGTAATTGGCGTCTCCTCCCTCGCGCTCCCTAGGTTGGCTTTCATCTGGAGGACAGGCGGGGCTGCCCGCTCGCCTCTCCTCCTCAGGCTCCACCATCAGAGCAGAGCTCGGCCCCAGCCCTCGAGCCTGCTCCCCGGCTTCCACCCCGCCCAGCCCTGAAGTGCCCGCCCCGCAGTGCCCTCCTCGCTCCCATGTCCTCGCAGCAGCAGAGCACTGGGCACAGCTCCCCACCCAGCAGACTGTGCCCTCCTCAGGGCCAGGACAGGTCCCAGTCACCACCAGCTCCTTGGGGCCCAGAATAGCACCCACAACGAATGGTCACCTTGGATAGATGGGGAAACCGAGGCCCGAGAGAGTATCGAAGCCCAGAGGCCATAGCAAGCCTGGGTCAGCACCAGCTTGGGAGCCAAGGCTTCCTCCACACAGTGTCTGGGGCCTAAGCACAGGCCCTGCCCGGTCTCCCAGTCAGCCCTCTGTGGCCCTGAGACTGTCCCAGCTCAGCAGGATGTCTGCTCTGATGCCCCAGACTCTGACTCCAGGAGACCCAGTCTCCAGCTGCTTGGCTGGGCCCTCATGGGTCATCAAGGGCCAGGACGCAGCCCCAGCATGGCCACCATCTGTGCCAGGCAGGGCCAGCTCCCCATCAGGAGGGGGAGGAGTGGCCCCCAGCTCAGGGACTCTGCTCTGCCTGCAATCCCTCTCTGACTCCTGCTGTCTCCCCCAAGAGTGAGAACCAGGCTTTGAGATGAAGCAGGGAGCAGCCCAGGCCATGGGCACCTCGTCCCCGCCTTGTCCCCCTGCAGCTGTCCTCCCAGCACAGGAGCCTGCCCACCCCCCATAGCTGAGACGAGTGTGTGACAGAACAAGGGAGCAAGAGAAGCGGAGAGTCAATGGGTGGGGAGGCTGCCAACCTCCCCTGGGTTCTCTGCAAACTGTGAACCAAGGAGACAGTCCCCAGGAGGGTCCCCTCGGACCTCGGGTGGGCTGTGCTGAGCAGTGCTGTGCTTTCCAGGGACAGAATGGGGCAGGAGACCCCCGCCCAGCCAGGCTGCTTCAAATAGCAGCCACCTGCCCAGGACAGCTCCCCACCCAGGGGATGACACGGCCACACATGAACACACCAGGTGTGACCTGACACCTAGGGACAGTGCCAGCACCACAGTGGTCCCACCACCAGATGTGTGTAGAATTAGCCAGCTTGGACCAGACAAGCAAAGGAGGGATGGTCTTCCACTCGTGAAGGGGTGTCCATGTGTAGGGGAGCCCCCGGCCCTGGTAGCAGGCTTCCCTGGCCTCCCCTTGCAGCCCTCCTGCAGGAGGTCCTGCCTCCACCCACTGCCCCAACCCCTCTGCTCCACCCAGCCACTGCACACTATCTCCAGGCCCTGGGATGCTTTGCGGCCTCCTCAAGACTTCCTGGCCCTGGCCCTCCCTCCAAGAGCCCACAGCTCTCTAAACTATATCGGGATGATTGTGGGATCCACAGGCTGGCGCCAAAACAGGAGAGTGTTATTGGAGGTGGTGGCTGCGAGAAAGGAGGGAAGATGGGGAGGGGCGGAAGGGAGACATGCAGGTGCCCTGGTCCCCGCGTTCTGTCACCAGTAACAATGCCATGGACTTGCTGCATTTTAGTGAAAAGAGGTTGAGGGGCCACATCCACAGGTGGCCTTCTAGCTGGCAGAGCTCCAAGTGGCATAGAGCATCCTGTGGCCAGAGACAAGGGCAGCATGCAAGGGAGTGTCCTGGTCTTGATTCAACCACTAGGGTCCTGGGGACCCCATTTGATCCCAATCACCTCCCAAAGTCTCCACCATGGTCAAATTAAGTTTGTGCCCTGTTAATACCTCGCAGTGGGGGTTAGATTTCAATACATGACTCTAGGGAACACATTCTGCCATATCCCAACCACAGCAGGATGGATGGATGGATGGATGGATGGATGGATGGATGGATGGATGGGTGGATGGATGGATGGGGTGGATGGATGGATGGATGGATGGGTGGGTGG
>NW_004955538.1:2801490-2841057 GCF_000276665.1 Chinchilla lanigera | reverse complement strand
TGGATGGAGGGATGGATGGATGGGCAGATGGAGGGATGAGTGGATGGATGGATGGAGGGATGAGTGGATGGATGGATGGAGGGATGGATGGATGGATGGGCAGATGGAGGGATGAGCGGATGGATGGATGAATGGATAGATGGATGGATGGATGGATGGGTAGATGGAGGGATGAGGGATGGATGGATGGATAGGCAGATGGAGGGATGAGTGGATGGATGGATGGATGGATGGATGGATGGATGGAGGGATGGATGGGCAGATGGAGGGATGAGTGGATGGATGGATAGAGGGTGGATGGATGGGTAGATAGGCAGATGGAGGGATGAGTGGATGGATGGAGGGATGGATGGATGGATGGATGGATGGACGGACGGGTGGGCAGATGGAGGGATGAGTGGAGGGATGAATGGATGGATGGATGGACAGGTGGATGAGCAAGCAGATTCTTTCCGCCCAAAGCTTCCTTACAGAGCTGCTCAGGGGACACTGCCTCGACTGTCTAAAGCATCTCCAACTGAGCAGGTCCTAAAACAGTACTAGCTTCCCACAGTACTGGGCCTCATCCCTGACCAGACTGCTAACCAGAGCCACTGCAGCCATACGGAACTGCCCAGGCTCCTTTTTCCTGGTTCATGATTGGCACTGTGCCCATGCCCCTTCCCAGGCTGCTCGGCCTGCGGGAGGCCACAGCTCTGGACAGCAGTTCCCCCAGCACTGTCCTGATACCAGCACCCATTTAGAGTGAAGAGCTGGGGAATCCCAGAGCCTCAGGTCCTGCCTCTGTCAAGCTGCCCCATGCCCAGCACTTGGGGCATCTCAGACACTGCCCACTCCATCCTCCAAGAAGCAAGGATTTCCAGCTGGGACAGGGCCAAGGGATCAGCCTGGCCCCTCTGCTCAGGACCTATAGGCACCCAGCTGGGGTGGCAGCAGAAAGGATCTGCTCTGGGGCAATGCAGCCAGCTTCTTCCCAAGCTCTGGGGTCCCTGGGATTGGAGTCATGTCTCTTCTCTGCAGAAGTACTTCCTGCCCACCGGCCCCTGCCCACCATGAGCGCTCACCCTGCCATGATAAATGCCCATGGCCCACAGAAGCCTCCCAGGACTGCGCAGAGCCCTGTGCAAATGTTTGTTTCCTCAAAAGAAAAAACCCTCTGTGCATCTACAAGAGACAGATTAGAGCACCCTGCACCTACCTGGGACCAGTGATCACCAAAAGCAGGCCAATTCAGGCCAGGCCAGTTGGTTTCCGAGGAAATGAAACTGAACTTAAGCAAAAGGGGACACTTCGGCCCAAGGATCCAGTGGGAGACGTCTCCTGCCCACTCCCTGGGCACCAGGTCTCTCTCCTGGACTGGCCCAGAGAGTACCAGGGTCCCGACCTCCGCAGGCAATGGGGTTGAGGTGGAGGGTCAGGGGTAGGGAGAGCTCACACTCACGCCAGGTTCCAGGAAGAGGAGGGAGCAGCCCCGGCAGTGGGGTGGAGGGATTTGGGGTCTGGAGGATGGAGGGGCAGAGGGAATCCCCAACCTATAGCTTGGGAGAGGAGTCTGGGGGCTAGATGTCCAGTGTGGACAGAAGGCTGCAGGGGCAGAAGGAGGGAGCGGGGCCACCAAGGAGGCACCCAGGGGCAGGGAGCAGCCAGAGAGGGGTAGAAAATGTGGGACCAGATGGCAAGAGAAAGGGGCGGCACTGCAAGCCTCGGTGTCACCAGAAGTGCCAGGTGACACCTATGAGGTCTCACACAAGCCTCCTCCGGGTTCGTTTGCAAGTCAGACAACCCTGCACCCTGCGTTCTCGCCCGATATGTTGGCACTACAGCCTCAATGCCGCCTGGGCACTCAGAGCCTGGGGCTTCTTTCTGGCTGCAGCAGGGGCCTGAGAGCCAGAGGGGCGTTGCAGGGCCTGCCCCAGCCATGTCCCTCGTTCTCACCACCTGCGGCCAGTGTGCCAGGGCTCTGCTGGCCCAGCTCCAGGCTGAGGCGAGCACAGGCTCCAGGCTGCGGGCTGGGGCTCTGGGGCTGACTGGGCTCAGGAGCATGGTAGGGTCCACGAAGGCTGAGGGCCTTGGGGCCCCACAGTGGCCCCTGGCTCCATTTACACCAGGGCAGAGGCTCAGCTGCCACCTACCTCCGGCCTTGGGTCATCCATGACCCCAGAGGGGTGCTGCCCACCCAGGTTAGCCTGGCAGACCAGGCAGACCCTGGCCACGAGGCCACGTGGAGAAACTGGCTGAGCCGTCCTCCTCTTCCCGAGAGGCCACACGACTCAACATCACAGCAGGGCGGGGAGCTGGCCACACGCCTGGCTCTGTGTGGAGCCCAGCTTCGTCTGACAGGCTCAGCAGGTGAATGCGCTGGCTGAACCTGGACCCCACCTGAGGAAAGGCACAGCCTTAGTCAAGAAGGAGAAAGCCGAGCTGATGTCCACCTCGGGGTCTGGATGGGGGTGACGAGGGGTCGGGAGCCGAGGGTCTGACAGGGTCCCTGGACGGGCGGCTGAGAGCCCACATGGTAGTCTTCACAGGATCCACCAGCACCACCCAAACACACAGGCCCCTCTGCCAGGCTTGTAGCCCACCCAAGCAGCTCTCTCAGGAAGCCCCCATCGCAACCCTTTGTTCAATCCGAGCCCAAGAAGGAGGCGGCAAGTCTGCCCAGGGGTGCATGACCCAAGGCCACCTGGGGCACCTGCTCCCAGGCAAGGAAAAGGAAGCACAGGTTAGGCCTGCAGAACCCCCCAGCTGAACCCACTGGTGCTTGCCCAAGGATCCGCACAGACCTCTCGGAATCCTCCCACAGCATCGGACAAACCGAGGCCTGCAATATGAAGTTCCAGCCCCAACGGGGCACGGAGGAGCTAGACTGGAACCAGAAGTGGGTGCAGAGCTTGCTGGGCTGACTGCAGTGGTCCAGCCTCCCTGCCACCCCCTCCGGGCCAGAACCCCATGTCACCTCCCTGAGCCCCAGGAAGCCGGGTGTGCAGCAGGCAGGACCTGAGCCCCCTCAGCTCAGCCCAGCCCAGAGCTAACCAGGCCCAGCCCAGGATACAGGCAGGAGCTGAGGTAGCAGGCAGGGGCAGCTGGGCTGTAGATCATACCAGACTGTCCCACTCCCAGCCCAGGCTCCTCTGCTCGTAAAGATGCCAGGAGCCGTCCGCACTGCGAGGCCCACAAATCAGCACGGATCTGGGACTTAGATTGTCACCCCCTGTCAAGCGGCCGGCTCCCTAGGACAGTCACTGGGGCTGCAAGAAATATGGCCCATCATCGCTGGTGCTGGAGGAAGGGCGAGATTTATTCCGGACCGCAGGGCCCCGTGTCCGACACTGGCACAGCCAACAGCTGCTCCTTCCACAAGAAGGGAAATCAAGGCCCAGATCAAGGAGGATCTGCCCAGCAGTGGGCATCCCAAGCCCAACACCTCTGTCCCCTAGAATCCATGGCCCCTGCCAGGCCAGTTTGCAGGGTCCCCAAGGGGTCCTCCCTGGGGTCCCCTGCGAGCAGTGGGCCTTCTACTGGGAAGAGAGTTCCCAAATGGGAAGGGGGCCCCGGGCCAACCTACCCCACGCCCTCCGCCAGCCTGGTCTGCAGAATGCTCTGGGCGTGGCCGGCTGTTCATAGGGGCTGGCTGCTGGCAGGAGGCCTGGTGCCCGGGGCACACGTTCTGTCTGACCTCGCAATATAAGGTGACGATGACGGCAACATGAAGGCGGTTCTGGGATGATCTCACCCCGTGCCACCCTGTGTTCTCAGGAGTGTCACTGCTCTGTCTCCAGGCCCCAGGGCAGGGTGGGGACAGTCACACCAGCAATTATTCTGCCTCCCCACCACACCAGCTCTGGGCCATGGAGTTCACTGGCCCGGGCATCACCGCACCAGCAGCCAAGCAAGGGAGCAACCCAGCCTCAGGCAGCTCCAGGCATATCCACGCAGGGCGAGGCCTCATGCACCGCCACAGAGGCTCTGCTCACAGGGTCTGGATGGGCCAGGGGACCATGGGGAGGTGGCCCCTGCTTCCTGCGCTCAGCCCTCAACCTCAGGAGCAGGAGCTCCCACTGTCCCGAAGTCCAGATGACAGGGACTAGAAGGTCTGTACCACCTGCTAGGAGACATTAGCCCCCTGGAGTAACAGCCCTCAGGACCCTCAGGACTGTTCCCCCAGGGCTGGAGACCCCAGTGAGGATGGCCAGGACTGTGGGCTCCGGGACATCAGCCTGCTGAGGACGGCATGGGGAGCAGACGGCACTGGTCACCCTGGGAAGGGGCAAGTGCAGGCTGGAGTGGTGATGCAGACAGACTACCAGGGCGCGTGGGGGGCTCAGTTATAACCGCGTGGAGCTGGACGAAGCCACATGTAGGGCATGCCACCCTGCCTCCGTCACACACACCAGCACGAGGAGGGTGGGGCATGTCAGCGAGTGGGAGGAGACAAACTTCCCCAGAGACAAACGCCAAGCCTCATGGTCGACGCCTCACCCTGCTGGAGGCAAATGCCCACCCTTCTTCCTGTGGCATCCTGTGTGGGGTCCAGGGCCAAACAGATTGGAGGGGAAACTGAGGCAGTGGGCACAAAGACTTCTGTTTTTTGGTTTTGGTTTTGCGGTGCTGGGGATGGAACCCAAGCCTCACACACGCTAGGCAAGCGCTCCCCAAGCCACTGCCTGCCCTAAGGTCAGCCTTAAAAAGAGAACTCTGAAATACACAGTACGCAGCAAAAGGCTAGGTGTGACGTGGCTGGGGTACAGGGCCACACTTAGAAAGGCACGAGGACGTAAGGGGACCCTCCAGCTTCCTGGTTGCAGCCGGCCCTGGACTTGGTGGCCCGTGGGCAGAGCTGTGTCACACCGGGAAGGACCCAGCTCCCTCCTGAGGCCCCTTCCCCAAGACCACAGAGGCCCCAGCTTGCCCGCGCCCTGCGTCCCTGCACTCTGCAGAGCCATGACCTGTGCTCCGGGTGGAGCCCCCTCGGTGTCCCTGGACACCAACTGAGGTGGGCTTCTGAGCAGGTCTCTCCCAGCCCCACTCCCTCCTGAATCTGCCCCACAGTGGCCTTGCCCACAGGAAGCCCCTCCTTGGCTGCTGGGGACACCTCCCAGCTTCCCGGCCTCCTGGCTTCCTGTGTGGAAACGGCTGGATCGTGCCGCGCCGGACACGAGGTCAGGAGGGCGACGTCTCCCTCGAGCTTCCTGTTTGCTGGAGCAGATCTCAACGGGGGGCCCAACAATCAGGTCCCAAGAGAAGAGCAGCCAACGGGGTCTGCACCCTGCCTTGCACGCTCCAGGGAAGGGTGGGAGGGGAGCACGGCCGCCAGGGACACTGGGTGGGAGGCCAAGGCGACTCCAGGGAGCCCAGAGCTCCGCGCACAGGGGCAGCCAGGCTGGAGACAGGGAGCCCCGGGAAGACAGGCCCGGCAGCCACACCTGTACCGCGACACTGCCAGAGAGGCCTGAGGCTCCCACCCCAGCCTCCAGGAAGGTGTCAGGGCGACGACTCTTGGCTCTTGGTGTGGGACCCTGAGTGGGCACCCCAAGCTGCCCAGCTCAGCTTCGGGCAGGGAATAGACCAGACAGGAAGGAAGGGAAGATTCATCCTGGGACCCAGGCTGCAGAACACAGCGGGGACCTCTGGTGCCGTCGCACCCACCCCCACCCCATGACCACTGCCACGGCCACCCCACCCCAAGACCACTGCCACGGCCAGCACACTAGCCCTTGTTGCTGCCCACAGCCACTGCTGTAAGTCACCATCTCCACTGCAATGGGAATTTCAAGACCCAAGCACTTGTGCCCAAAACACCCACTGCTCCCCGGGGCACCCGAAAACCCCGTGGGGCCCTCGTGCCCATGGGCTCCAATGTCCTCGCTGCCCAGGCTGATCCTTGGCTAAGGGAAGCCCCTCACCTTCTGAATCAGCAGCCTCAGGGGCAGCAGGCTGGCAGGGCCCAGAGAGCCAAACACCCTCTCCCAGCCTGGGTGGCAGGCAGCGCCTGCTGCTCTGCAGCGGGTCCCTCAGCCCCTGCCTCGCCCATCCCCCACTGGGCCCCAGGAGCCCCTGCCCCTTCTCCCACATGGCCTCAGGGCCCGGCTGGAGTGGGCAGGGCAGCAGAGCAGGCCTAGACGTGCTGACATGAGTTGGGCGGGCACCTTGCCCCAGGGCCAGATGGCCTCCAAGACTGAGCCGTCAGCCACACTGCCTCACACGAATGGCCTAGACAGGCTCCCAGCCTCCCTCGCACAGGTTCCCCGACCAGGGCCCTGCCCTCCCACGACCCCCATTCCTACCCTAGGCTTCCTGGTCTTGACGTCCCCGGCGAGCCCTCCCACCTGCAGGCCTCCACGTGCCTCTGGGTGTTTGAGCACCCCACCCCAGCTGAGCCTCACTTTCCCCATCCCAGGCTCTGGCTTCAGTCAAAGAGCTGGGTCCTGGGCAGCCCCAGCTTTCCCATCCATAAAATGGGCATTCTGGGACTCACACTATTTCCCAGCCTATAATGACAGGGCTGAGGGCTTTGATGTCCCAGATGAAAGGCCCCCCCCCCAGGCTCCCAGGCCAGTCCTGGAACAGAGGATTCCTTGTCCAGAAGAGCAGGTGCCGCCCTCCATGGGGAACGTGGGCTGTGGGAACCAGGACCCACCCAGCCAGACCCCAAGGCCAGGCATCCCCAGCGTGGACTACAACAGCCTTGCCACGAGGGCAGTGAGGGTCAAGGGTAGAGGGATGGTGGCCAGACAAGGGAGGGTTCTGTAGTGTTCCCTGCAGAAGGGAAGCGCCCACCCGTCCCCTACCAAGCAGGTGACACGGTTACGGGGCCAGGCCCAGACCAGGGGCCTCCTCAGCCTTTCCTGGCCCCGCCTGGGCCAGTGTTGTGGGTCCTGAGAGCAGCATCCCTGGCAGGCCAGGGTCTGCCCACACCATGTGCAGGACCACGCACAGGCAGGCTGCTCGGCTCCTCCCCGAGAACCTCCTGCCGGCCCCAACTCCACCACACCGTGCCAAGCCCAGGGAAGTCCTCTGCCAGACAGCAGCCTGGGTGGCTCTTGGCAGGCTGAGAACAAACTCGCCCTTCCAGAAGTCTGGGCTGTGCTGGAGCCAAACCTCAGGAGACCTGGGTGGGGGGCTCAGGGGCCACCTCCCCAGTTAGCCTGCGACCCCACCCGAGGCTGGAGGCCACGCCTGTGGCCTGAACACTCCTGTGTCCTGACCCACACGTGGGACAGCAAAGAGGGCCCCGTAAGGAAACGCAGTCCCCTCTCCATCCTTGCTTCATTCTTCAGCAAGTGCCCCCAAGTCCCCTGGAGCCCACCTATGCCACTGGGGTGTGACAATCCATGACTCAGAGCTGTGGCCCTGCTGAGGCTGGGAGAGGAGACCACACAGGTGTGGCGGAGGGGAGGGGCCCACACGTACCGCCTGGAGCCGGGGAAGGGCACCCAGCCAAGCCAGCCCCGGGGGTCCCAAGCACAGCGGCTGCCGACTTAGCTCCCGGGAGGGCGGGGTGTAGTGCACACGCACTGGGGCCAGGGAAACGGTGCCCCGTGGAGGCTGCCTGGACCAGGCCCAAGGCAGAGCAGGCTGGGTGGGGTGGGATGGAGGCTGGTGCAGCCTCAAAGACCTGGGGTGCGGTGGTGGCAGGGACCAAGGAACAGGCTTGGGGGACGAGGGTTGCTTCAGTGGGACCCTGAGCACCTGAGAAGGGAGCCCAGCTCTGTGAGCCCACGGCAGGTCCCCTAGAACACTGGGGCTCGGACCAAGAAGTGAGGCCGAGACAGAGCTAGGGTCGGGGTCACTAGAGAGCCGGCTGCGTGGGTGGGGGCTCCTGCCAGCTCTGGGGCCTGGGCCTTGATGTGCCCACAGGGGCACGGTGCCTCCCAGCAGGCGAGCAGGGGACGAAGGGAAGACCACAGCCCTCCACAGGGGTCACTGTCACCCGACTCCAGCTCCCCAGATGTCACACCCTGCAGTAAGGTTCCTGGCCCGGGACCCCAAAATCCTAGCAGCACACAGAAGAGAGGGCATGGGGGTTGGGGAGAAAACTAGGTTTGAGCCCCAGCTGTCACTTTGGTGGCCCCTGTCCTGTGCAGTGGCCCCTGCTGCCCGCCCCTTGCCCCAGGGGCCCTCAGTGGGAGGACAGCACATCCTGGACCCCGTGAACCTGGGAGCCGTGAGAACAATCAATGCTTCTTTATTCACAAAAACGGTAGCAAGATGTTATCTACACATTTGTACAGAGGTCCAGACACCCTATAAAATGCGACAGAAAACAGGCCTGTGGTGTGGGGGCATCACACAGGCCGCAGGGCCCCTTGTCTGCATTTGGGGACATGCACTTTCCAAGGACCCCTACCCTGTGCGGGCACCCCCAGCAAGAGTCCGGCCCAGAATATCTTTGTAGAAAACCATAAAAACATAGATCATTTGTCTTCAAATTCCCACTGCAAACTCCATGTTAATAGGCAAAATGATACAAAAATAGGAACCCAACAGAACGTTTAGAAAACCCTAACCCCTGTCTCTGGCAGGGGCGGTTGGTTTCGTGGTGGATTTTTTTGCTTGTGGTTTTGGTAAGAATTCCTGCCGTGGAAGAAGGCATCGTGTGTGCGTGGCCTGGCCCTCACCCGGACCCTCGGCCTCCTCGGGACAGAGCAGGTGGTCAGGGAAGGACAGCGTCCCGCTCCAAGGACCCCGCCACTGCAGGCGGGAAGGTTTGAAGGCTGCTGACGCCTGCTCTGCCAAGAGGAAGCCACTGCAAAGGAAAAGAAACCCGATCCTGACCAGGGGCCGTGACCCCAGGGCCGTCCTGCTACAGACTGCCCGCTGTACAAGGCGAGGTCAGACATGAGCAGCTGAGCACAGCTGCCTGAGCACGGGCCCAGCCCACGTCTGCTGGTGTCGTGTGTCCATAGCACCAAATGCAAAAGGAGAAGAGTCCAACTCCAGGTTAAAGGCACTTGTGTGGCTATCTGCGTGGCCACCGCCCTCCACTCTCCCCGCCCTACTCGCTCATCCTTGGCCGCCAGCCCCCTCCCACGCCGCATCCCCTCTCGGAGACTCCTGGGCCTGCGCAGACCCTGTCGCATCCTCACCCTCACCCTCACCCCCCGCACATCCTTGATCCCTCTCACGTCCTCGTGTCCCGCATGCCCTGCACATCCCATCCCCTCCCCTCTGGCACACAGCTCAGACGTCCACCTCCTGGGCCCCTGGCACCGTGGCAGTGGTGGTGACGCTGATGTCAAAGCAGGTGACCATCATGACGTGAGCCTTGCACAAGTTCACGCACTGCTCCAGTGCGGCTGTGGCACGCTCCAGAGCCACCAGGTACTCAGCCGACTCGGGCTCCAGCTCTGGGTCCACCTCGACTAGAGAGGGCCAGGACAGGGTCACGATGGGGACCAGGCGGCAGCCAGGTCCCCCGAAATCCCAGGAAAGGTGCCCGCCTGGGGGGACCTCACCACCCACCACCTCTAGAAGGACAGCAGCTGGAAGGCAGAAATGGGAGCAGCCGGCAGGCGGGGACACAACAGACCAGGGAACAGGGCAGGGAGCAGGGTCTGGGCTTGGGGGCGGAACGCCCGGGACACTCACACTGCTCCAGCCAGCGGCCCGGCTCCACCATCAGCCGACCCTGCGTCTCAGCCAGCTCCTCGCAGAGGTGATCACGCTTGGCCTGGACCTCCTGCAGCCGCTGCTGCCTGCGCTCGGCCAGCCGCAGCTTGGAGCTGACACACACCAGGCCCTGTGACGAGGACAGGTAGGCTCAGATGTGGAGCCGGAGGCTCTCTCTTGGGGACACCCAGCACCCCAAGTCTCCTCTTCCTGCTGGCCTGTGCAGGGACACTGGAGGCCTCCACATGGGCAGGCAGACTGGGGAACCCTCCCCGCCACGGGCAGCCTCCAGACTCCTCCTGCCACGTCTGCCTGAGGGGACACCGCGGCCACTGCAGGTACCAGCTGCACAGGGCCAGTCCCTACCTTCTCCAGTTCCTGGGAGGGCTGTGGACAAGAGGAGAAGGGTGGTCAAGAGTGCCTCTGTGGGTTCACTCTGCCACCCCAGGCTCCCAGCCTCCACCCCTCACCCCAATGTGGGCTGGGTCCTCCCGCAGAGGCAGCCGGTGCCGCTGTAGCCGCGCCACGTCATCGATCTCATACACCTTGATCTCGAAGGGTTCCTTCAGAGAGCCAGCCAGAGGTGGGGGCAAGTCCACCCACTGCCCTGGCAGGGCGGGCTTGCGGCCCAGGGCAGTGGCATCGGGCAGTGGGGCTGGGATCAGCCGCCGCCGCTGCAGACCTGGAAGAGAGGACCAGGCGCAGGTAGGCAGAGGCCACGCACCCTGGGTCCCAAGTCCCAGACCTGACCATGTTCAGTCGGACGGCCACCCCGGCTGCTCCCACTGACACAGCTCTGTAGCACCGAGTGCCACGCAGCTCATTCATAGCCTCCTGGCGCCCAGTGCCCAGGGAAGAAAGAGGCCAGACTGCTGCCCCCCTACCCCAGAGCAGTCCTGGCAGACTCCCAGGCAGCTGGGACACTCAAGGGATGAGGGGACCCAGCTCACACCGAGCCCTCACCCGCTCCCAGGACTTCCCCTGGGACCCTGCCCGAGGCTGCCCGACCAAGGTGAGGACCAGGCACTAGAGTAGCGAGGGGATCAAAGGGCAGTGCTGGGTATGAGAATAAGCTAGAGGGCTGTGCCTGCTGCAGGGTGGCACCACCCACCTGTGGCCCTTTTCTTGGGGGACTTGAGGCTGCGGGAGCGGGCGCCCAGCGAGGCAGCCCCACTCTCACTCGTGGAGTCGGGGGCCGAGGACGCGCTGCCTGTGGCCTCGCTGTCCCGCATCATGCTCTCGTAGCCGCTGCTGCCGCCGCTGTGGTAGAAGAGCGCCGTGCGGCCCATGGCGGGCGGGAGCTCGCCGCTCAGCACGCTGCTGTTGTCACTGCCGTGCCCGCTGCTGTAGCGCTGGGGCCGCCTGGGTGCGGTCACCTTGCTGTAGGGGGACGGCAGGGCGGGGCCCACAGGCGGCCGCTCCTCCGCCACGTTCACGCCACTGTCGTTGCCACTGTCCGAGTCTGCAGAGCCCCACAAGGGGCTACCTCGGCCAGGGGCCCCGCTGGCCGCCAGCTCATGGACACGGTTGTGGGCAGCCCGGAGTGCCTGCTTGGTGCCCATGATGGTGCCCCGGCCAGCCTTGGACCCGATGCCAGGCGCAGCCCGTGGGGCTGCTCGGGGACCTGTCCCAGGGCCGCCAGGGGGCCTGCCAGCGACCGGGGCCAGCGGCTTCACAGACCCACCCAGAGCCCGAGAGCCTCCGGCCACAAGGCTGCGGCCTTTGGTCCCACTAGCTGGGGGCTTGGGGGCTCCCGTAGTCTTAGCTGGGCTGCCTCGGCAAGCTGGGGATGGCCCGGGTGTGGGACTGGCAGACGGCACGCCCAACCTGGGCACAGCCCGAGGCAGCCGTCCGGGGCCTTCCCGGGCCTTGCTGCTGCTGTGTGCCAGGCCCTCATACCGCTCCAGGGACATGTGGCCAGCAGGGCGGTGGGCCACTTCCATCTTGCCTGCCCGAGCCTTGAGGCTGGACGTGGCCTTAGGAATGGCATGGTCAGCCCGGCCACTGGACCGGGCCTCCTGCTCCCCACAAAAGGTGGCAGCAGCCCCCACCCGGGTGAGGCCTGGGGCCTGGACGGGGGCCTGGGACGGGCTGCTTTGCTCCAGGCTGGACTTGCGCACAGGAGGGGCTGGGGGAGCCACCCCCCCAGGCCTCGGGAAGAAGCCCCCCTTGGGAGCCAGGCTTTTCTTGCTGCCAGGGGAGCCCTTCAGGCCGGTGGAGCAGACAGCCGCCTCGGCCACAGTATCCCTACAGGACATGGCAGGTGTGGTCACCCCCAGGGTGGTGGCGCCCCGCCGCAGTGGTGGGATCCAAGCCACAGCCTCCGGCCTCCGGGCTGCCCTGGCCACCACCGCACAGCTGTCCACCACCCTCTGGGCACAAGCCGGTCCTGCCTGTGCCTCGGGGAGCCCGGGGGACCCCAGGGTCGGGCTGGGGGCATCACAGTTATCTGCACGGAGCAGCCAGGGGTCCTCAAACAGGCTTCTAGGGCTGGGCGGGCTCCGGCCAGGGCGAGCACAGGCCGCGCGGCCAGCAGCAGAGGGGGTCCTGGGCTTTCGGGGAAGGCTGGAGTGGATGGTCTGGGCTACGGCAGCACCCTGTGAGGACCCAGCCCAGGGCTCCCAGCCAGCTCGGGCCAGTCCCGCTGCAGCTGCTTCCCCAGCACGAGGACTCGGGGCTGGACCAGAACCATTGGGCCCACCCTGTGCAGCAGACCTGACACCCCCATCCAGGGGGCTGCCCCAGACACAGGGCTCTGGAGGCCCAGGCCCCACCGGCGCATCAGAGCTGAAGGGAGGCTGTGGCGTGGGGCTGCGGCTGATGGCTGTACAGGCGCCAACCTCGTTGAGCCAGGAGCCCACAGAGGAGTTGTAGCTGCCTCCTGGACACGGTGCCCCCGCCAGTGGCCCCCCAGGGCCATCAGGGCCCAGGGAGGTGTAGGCGTCAAACTCGTCATTGATACTGCTGATGATGCTGACCGGCCTCGAGCCCGAGGCCAGGGCCTGCAGAGAGCAGTCGCTGCCAAAGCTGGCCAGGCTGGAGGGCCGTGTGGCACCTGCCAGCCCCCCCAGGGGCAGCTCCTCCACCACCGTGAACACCAGCTCGTCCTCACCGTTCAGCTCCACCGGTTGCTGCAGGGTCACTGTGGTGGTAAGCAGGCCCCGCTCCAGGCGACGGCCGCGTGCAGATGGGCAGGGGCAGACTGAGTCTGGGGCCCGTGGGAGCCGCCCCTGCCCGCTTGTGCCCACAGGGGGCGTCCGCATCACTCCATTGGTGCCCCCAACCCCGAGTTCCACAGGGGATCCCAGGGCTTCCGGCCCCGCGGGTGCTGGGAAAGCTGGGCTGGGCAGCAGCCTCTGGTCTCCACCTCCCACAGCCTTGTCCAGGGCCAGTGGCTCATGCTGGGAGCAGTCATCCTCTTGCTGGTCACCCTGGGCACCAGCTCTGGAAGGTTCAGGGACGCCTTGGTGGGTGTCTGGGCCAGGGCTGCCTCGAGGGGTGCTGGTTGCCATTGGGGGACCCACGGCCTTCCTGGGGAGTGCGGCCTCAGGCGGTGAAAGCTTCCTGCCTCCTTGGGCTGGGCTGGCCTGGGCTCTGTCGCTGCCGCCCAGGGACCCAGGGGCACCCTCACTACCATCGATGCACTCCAGCCGCTCCTGCAGCTCTGCGAATGTGCTGCAGCGGAAGTGGTCGGCGTCTCGGGGGCCCTCGGAGGGCCGCCGGCGGCTCAGGGAGGGGATGATGGGCACGAAGTCTGGAGGGCCCTCGTTGTCGGTGAGCTCGCGGTCTGACAGCGCGGTCCCCCCGGGCCCCACGTAGATGACTGTGTCGCAGGACTGCTCGCTGCTGGACGAGTAGTCAGGGTCGCCGGGCAGGCCAGGCACCAGGCGGTCAGGGTCCAGGGCCGCTGCACGTGAGTGGAAGGGCCGCAGGTGGGGGACGCGACGGGCCCGGCCCTCTTCACAGGAGCTCTCCCCGCCCGAGGAGCTGGACGCCTGCTGGGGGTGGCAGCATGGGACCCTGTGAGTGCACCCCACCTCCAGCCAGCTCAGCCCCACTCCCACCTCCTCCCTGCAGCACCAGGCCACAGTCCCTGTAGCGTCACCATGGCAGAGGCCACACGGCTTGGCCGACCCAGTGCTGGGAACTGCACAGAACTCTGCCCACCACCACGTGGTCGCAAAGCAGACCCAGGACTTGGACCTGAGGCAGTCCGGCCTGAGAAGGCCCCGAACTCCACCCTCAGGCCTGTGAAAGGTGCCTAGGAAGCCCCTTGCCAGGGTGGTGCCAATGTCCCGCTGCCCCAGGGTCTGCCATGGGTCCAGGGATCCACCAAGCCCACAGCAGGCAGCTCCGGCTGTGCCACTTGGGAACTCAGCTGTGGCTCCCTGCTCCCTCCTGGCAGAGACCAGGTACCCCAACACCAGCCTGGGCACCCCTGCCTGCATGGAACCTGCTGATAACACAGTAGCCTGGGCATGCAGCCTGGGCAGCAGCACAGAGGCCCCACCTTGGCCTTCTTCCTGCGCAGACGGTGGATGCGGGCGGCCAGCTGCACAGTGCTGAGCGTCTCAGCGTGGTGGGCCGGCGCGTCTGACACGTGGGCGATCATGGTGGTGCGACAGCTGGTGGTGGCCAGGGACTCGCGCAGCAGCACAGTGAGCCTGTGATCCCTGGGGACCAAGGGAGGCACCCTTAGGGTGGGACGCTGGGTGCAAGGGAGACCAGCTGACCTGGAGCCCCGGGCCTGTCCTGGGCTCCACCTGCCTGGCGCCCACACTCACCTG
Source organism: Chinchilla lanigera (assembly GCF_000276665.1). NCBI lineage: Eukaryota > Metazoa > Chordata > Mammalia > Rodentia > Chinchillidae > Chinchilla > Chinchilla lanigera. The sequence goes on along the minus strand of NW_004955538.1, from coordinate 2,826,661 downwards.
TAGGGCACATGTTTCGCCCCATTGACCAGAGCCAGGATGACACTGCCCAGGGCCGACAGGGACAGACTCAGGGAGCCCCCGGCGGCCTCCTCGCCCCTGCCGGGCGCCGTCTCACAGCTGCCCAGGTCGATGAGGTGCAGGCGGCTGCGGCCTCCAGACACTGGAAAGCAAGGTGGTGGTGACAGCCTGGCTGGGGAAGCCGCCCCCAGGACCCCGGTGGTGGTGGTGGTGGCACTTACTTCCCCCCTGGCCACACTTCTCCACTCGGTACTGGTAGATGTGCAGCGTGAAGAGCAGGTGGGAGCTGCGGCCCCTGTCCTCCCCACCAGCCCGGGAGCTGCGGGCAGCCAGCGCTGCGTCCAGGTAGAAGGCCGCCTTCTCCGCCGTGGGCGCCCGCAGCTCACTTTGGTTCTGCAGCTGCAGGAGGCGGAGGGGACGAGGGCTTTAGGAGCGCAGGCCCAGCGTGGCCCCCACCCCACCCATCCTGTGGCCTCAGGAAGGATGGTGGCCTGCGCACCTGTGTCCCACAGGCCGGGTCTTCCCGTAGGTACACGCCCGGAGACTGGGCATCCTGGACGCTGCTGGAGGCCACGTCAGCCAGCAGGTCCCGTAGGCTCTGGTCCCGGCCGCACACCTCCAAGGCCGAGACACGGATGGAGAAGCGCGTGCCCGTCCTTTCCCTGCGCTCCTCTACCAGGCGGAAGAGCCAGGAGATGGCGCAGGGCACCACGCCCAGGCTCTGGGGTGAGCTGTCCTTCCCGATCATGGTGTACGACTTGCCTAGGGGCCACAGGGCACGTGAGGGTCCACCCTGGTGCCACATGAGCCCTCAAAGCTCAGCTAGACCTCAGGGCCATGCCCAGCCCCGCCCAGGGTTCTCGGCCAGGCCTTTGCCTTCTCTGCAGGCCTCAAATCCCCCACAACGATGGCCCCTGTGCCTGTCACTGTGTCCACGGCAACACCCTCCTTCCCCACCCAGGCGTGGGGCCTGGCCACTGCAGCAGTGAAGGTGGCAGGGGAGTGTAAGAACAGGGTGACCAGACTGCTCACCAAGGCTCCTGTGGCCAAAGGAGAAGATGCAGCCGTCAGCCCCACCGACCACAGACTGGAGCACGTCGGCCATAGTCCCAGAGCAGACCTCGGCCTGGAGGGGACCAAGGGTCAGGCAGGGCCAGGGTGGGGGTTGCAGCCACTGCCTCTGCCCCTCCCGTAAGCCCAAGGCCTGTCAGTCCCCTCACCCGAAGCGTGCCAGCCCCTGGGGCAGGCACAGGACCACATGCAGACAGCACACAGAATACATGACACACACTGGGTTTGGTGGCAGGACATGTGCACACCCCCATTACACATGGGGACACACATTTCATAATGCACCTGTGCACATCTCCCATAAGACACATGGGCACACACACACCACCCCATAGTGCACCTGTGTGCACACACATCCCATAACAAACCTGTGCACACTCATATAAACCATGGCACACCCGTGCACACCCCCCATAACAGAGCTGCTGCTGCTGCTGTGGACACACCGGGACATGACAACACACGTGAGACATGGTCACGCTGTGCAGCACAAGGGGTCGGGAGGAGTGGCTCTGCATCCAGGGTAAGAAGGCGCTGCTCAGAAGGCTTCCCAGGAAGGTGGGCGTGGAGGCCCTGGGGCTTCCCAGTGAAGACAGCGCAGGGGCCTGGCCGGCGACTGGTACCCTCTGCCCTTTCTCCCCCACTCCCAGACTTGACCATTACCTGCTCCGAGTCCGCAGGGAAGACAGCGTCAAAGGCAAACATCCTGGGTACCGCTGTCGTGGCTGCACGCCGCAGGCCCACACCCCCTGCGGGTCCGGAGACTGGGTCGTAGAGGGTCACCTGCTTCTTCCGGGGGTCCACCTTCAGGAAGGACGCAGACTCTGCTGAACGCTGGGCGCCCTGTGTCGGCCAGATGCGCAGCATGACTTTCACCTGGGGCAGGAGAGCAGGCTCTGAGCGCCTCGCCCGCCCAGCTGGCCACTAATTACAGGGCAGGAGGAGCGGCGCGAGTTGGGACGGCGGAGCAGGCCTCGGCGTGGGCACCGACAGCAGGAATGCGGCTGGATCGGCTCCCCATGAGGTCAGCAGGCACGGAGAACACGAAGCCCCGGGCAGGCAGACGGGGCTGAGCACGGGGTGGCAGCAGACTCCGGACACCCCCATGAGCAGAGGAGTGCGGCTGAGAGGAGGGTCATGCCATGGACCCAGAGGCTCTTCTAGGGCCTCCGTCCCCAGCAGTCCAGCCCCTGGCCAAAGACCCTCAGGGCCCTGGGGGACCGGAGACTGCAAGAGCAGCTGCGGATGACAAGTGAAGAAGCACTCATGGCAACGGGCCTCAGAGGGCTGGGAGGTCCCGGTGGGCTGGGGCATCGCCAGGGTCACTGCCTCTGGCCAGGGTGGGCAGGATGAGGGTGGGTCTGAGCCCTGCAGACGGCAGTCACCTGGGCTTACAGCAGGACCCATGGTGCAGCTCTAGAGCACGCAGCACAGCCCCAAATGTACCTATGGAGGGAGCACAGGGCTGACGGGGCATGAGCCAGGGCCCAGGGCAGGCTGCCGCAGGCGCCCCGAAGCCTGTGCGGAGAACAGTCAGCAGGCTTCATCTCATGTGCACACGAAGCCTCTGGGTGGGGTGGCCCAGCAGCCAGGCGCTATTCCCACGAGCACCCTCACAGCCGGGCACCCACTCCAGCTTCTGCTGGAGGACACTGCCGTCCACTCTCTGGGAGACTCGCTGACGGCCCCACGTTGGTGTAAATCACATTACCGGAGACTCATTTCAGAGCCAATATTTTTCACAGGTTTAATTGTAAGTGACAGATACATAACGCTGGCGAAATTGGTTTACCGCAGTAGGGCACACAGGCACCAGCCCCTCCCCTTGGGCGTGGGCGCCTGGACATGCAGACCCCGCCCCCGCCGTCAGGGAGCAGTGGGGAAGATGCTCGCTATTGTGCTGCTGAGGACCTGGGCTCCACCAGGCGAGAATCGATTCTTTTATTCCCCCGACGGCATGAACAAAACTATTTCATTTCCAAACGCCACTGCAAAGCAGACGAAAATGTGCACTTCCGGGTAATTTCTAGCAATTTTCCTCCAGCGTGAACTCCCCACCACTTCAGGAGCCAAATGGGTTCTGGAGATTTGAGAGAATTCCTGGCAGGGAGGAGAGGCCAGGAGAAGCAGGGACGCAGCTCTCACATCTGATGACTGCCTCTAATCCCAGGTCGACCCGCAGCCAGGCAGGGAGGGGACCAGGCAGGCAGCGGCCATCCGGGCCGCCCCCTGCTACCCCCATCCCAGCATCGGGCCACTGTCTGATGCCACAGAACCTGTCATTACAGCGGGAAAATGACAGGGTCTTTGCGGGAGACAAGCTCATTGAGTCTCTCCCCCAAATGTGCAGATATCACAAAGCCGGGGAGGGAAAAACACATTTTGCATAAAAAAAAAAAAAAAGGGCTTCCAGCTCCCTGAGGTGGCCAAGGCAGGCAGGGGGAGGGGAGCCGCTCAGCACCCACCGCGAGAGGGATGTCTTTCTTAATACCACACTATGATGAATTATCTTAAGTAGCACATTAATGTCAGAAATTGAGCGCAATCTAACTTCTTTCCTGTGACAATATTAAACGCCTTTCAAGAGGCATTTCTGACTATGCGACATTAGTGCTAATCACACTCGCGGTAGAGGAGGGGCGGGCACAAGGAGTGCAGACTGCGAGGCTGGCAGCCAGGGCCTGGGCCTTGAAGCCAGACCCCCGGAAACAAGGCTGATGTCACCCCTGCAGAATACCTGGGCAGGGCCTGGCCCCCAGTATCCTGGAACAGAACAGCCGGACCTCCGCGGGGCCCTCCAGCAGTGCTGCCAGCTGGAGGCAGCCCTGTCCTCCACCCACTATGCCATAGTTGGGGAGAAGCCTGGGCACAGGCAGGCCAAGTGTCCAGGCCAGCAGAGGCCAGGACAGGAATCCAGTGCCAGGCTGACACCTGTCCTCCCTGTCCCCAGTCCAGCCCCCTGACACCCCTCCCCCACCAGGCCAAGCCCTGTAAAACCCCAGGCACAGTCATCTGGCCAGTGGAGGCTGCCACTAGTCAAGGGTCAGCCCTGGGCCTACCTACCTCCTGCTCACAGCCTCGCCCTGGGGGACACTGAAGGGACACAGCCCACACACAGGGTGGGGGCAGCCAAGGCCTGGCAGGTGGGCAGTCGGGCACAGCATCCCTCCCCTTGTCCCTCCGGTAGCACAGGCCACCTGCTACCCAGCACCTTCCCAAGGCAGGCAGGGACCTCCCCCGGGATCACGGTGCCACCCTTGCCCCAACCCCTAGGCCGGGTGGCTTGGACAGAATGAGGGGCTCCTGCGTGTCCACATGAGGACCCAGAGACAGACATGGTCAGCTGGACCCAGAGGGGGAGGCAACTGCAGACCTACACAACCAGAGGAGGCTCCAGAGACAGGCAGCTCACTGGGCAAACTCCATGCCCCAGGGCCAGGACAGCTATGGGGCTTGAGGCCAGCTTCCCACACCCAGGCCTAGCACAGCACTGGGCCCCCCATAGGCCACTGCCAGCCCAGGCCTCACGAGAAAGCCATGAGATGAATGCATCCCCACAGGGAGGAGCCTGGCATGTTGGCCTCAAGCCCCCAGTCAGTGTTCAGGGGTACAGGGGGGCCAAGCCCAGAGTGCTGTAAGGCCCTGGCCCCCAGCCAGTTTGCTCCAGACCCCCCCCCCCCCGCACAATCCCAGGGTAGCAATCCTGGCTGTCCAGGGTCCGGAGATGCCTGTGAAGCTGGCCCAGGGTTACAAGGGCTGATGGGATAAGAAGAGGCCACCCAGGTCAGAGCTGCGAAGGCCCGGCAGGCACTGGCCATGGCTAGAGGAAGAGCCCTCTCAGCCTGGCCAGGCCAGGCCTCTGCCAGCACCTCAGCTTCCTCTCCAGACCCCAGCCCTGGGAGCTGCAGCCCCTGGGAGCTGGGGCCAATGGCCTGCGCTGACCACCTGTGCAGTTGGAGCCCCCCGGGCCAGTGCCCCCTGCACAGGGCTGGGCAGGAGCAGGGCAGCCCCAACCCCACCATTCCCAGGGAAAGGTCCAGGAGAAGCCCAGCGTCCAACCTCTGCCCTGGCTGTGGCCCTGGCTGCCGACCCCACTGGGGCAATCCCATAATTCCCTGCCCTGCAGGACTCAGACTGGGTGCGGGCACTTCCTGTGTCACCAAGGTGCCCCGGGACCCGTCTTCCACAGCCCCAGCCCCACACAGTTCCCCAGGCTCCCAGGTGCCCCTTGGCATGACTCCCCGAGCCTCAGTCTGCCCATCTGTACCCATGCCAACCAGCCTCATCCAGCCTGGAGAATGAACCAGGCCCCGATTTCCCACAGCTTCTGTGACCCCCAGGTCCCTCCCAGGGTCACCCAGCCTCGCACCGGGTCTACCTTTCCGAAGCTGCCTGGGTTGTCCTTGGCCTTGGAGGCCGCCCTGAGCAGGCAGGGTGGCACTGGGGGTGGGCACAGCTGAAGGACACCGCTGAAGTTGGTGGGGTAGGTGGAGGCGTTGCGGGGTGTGGGGGTGGGTGCTGGGTGGTGCTTCTTGCGCTTGGAAGCCAGGCTGAGCTTCTGGGCGGCCCTGGGGAAGAGAGAGTGGCTCAGCGGGCCCCGCGCTGTCCTGTGACCGCGCCACTGCGTCCACACACACCCCGGGCCATCCCAGCTCAGGCCCGCCAGCCTTGCCACAGAGTAACAGCCAGAACTGTGGCTGCGCACACACACTTCTCAAAGTGGGGTCCCTGGGGCCCCCGGCATGCCCCTCTGCAGCAGCTCTGCTCAGCACACAGCAGGCAAGGGACAGAGAGGCCAGGCAGACAAAGCAAGTACCCAGGCTGCAGCAGCTGCTTGCAGGCAGCAGGACCTGGGCACGTGAATTTGGCCTCCCTGTGCCTCAGTTTCCCCCTCTCTAACATGGGGGCCTCCTGTGTGGACCCAATGAGCAAATATACTCACGGCATTCAGCATAGCACCCCCACACAGGAGGCGCTTAACTAATGCTGCTATCAGGGTTGGTGCTCTGCATCAGGGCAGGGACGTCCCCAGACCTGGAACCTCTGCTCCAGCACACCTGGCTCCGGCACAGGCTCCGGGTGCCAACACTGGGCCCACCCGAGACACACATGCACACACACACGCACACGCACACGCACACGCCTCGGCTTGCACACAATCCAGCCCCTGGACCTGGGGCCTTCCTGCAAGCTAACTTACTCTGCTGATCTCCAGCCTTTCCCAAGCGTTCCCCAGCCCCAACTCTCCCTCCCACTGCACAGAGCTGGGGTCCACAGGGCCATGCCCCAGAGTTCTCCCTCCCAGGACCCAGGGACACCACTCATGAGAAAATGCACCTGTGGCCCCCGCAGGCCCCTCTCCCTGGACTGGTCACCTCCTCCCAACAGAAGAGCCCAGCAGCCCCCTCCACCCCCATCCTAAGTGCCCACCTACTCCCCGGCCCCGTGGGCCTCTCAAGGAGGACAGGGTGCAGGTGGCTTCTCTGCAGCCCCTGACGTCCCCCCAGGGCTGTGCCAGCCTCCGCCCCGCCTCCCACCGCAGGGGCGTGATCTACCGCGCACTTTGCTTAACTCCTCTCATCGTTAATAGGAGTTGTCTTTTAAGACACCCCAGGGATGCCTTCCTTCTCTCGAGGTGTCATCGCAGAGAATAAAAGTAATCTATGATTCATGCCGGAGCCACGGCGGGTGCTCCTGTCGCTGGGAAGGGCCAGGTGAGGGGCGGAGGTTGCAGGCCGGGGAAGGTCTCTGGTGGCAGTGGAGGTGTCTGGACCCTGCAGACCCACAGCCTTGGGCATCGTGAGCACCCAACACCCACACCCCACTGCCTGAGCCAGGGGCTGGCAAATCCCACACACGGCAGGAAGCCACGGACAGAGACAGGTAGCACTTCGCCCATAGCAGTGTGAAAAGTCGAGAGAACGTGGTCCCCAGGAAGTGGTGCAAACCCCGAGGACCAGGGAAGGGGCGCAGGCTGCAGGGTAAGCAGTGTCGGCCTGGGGCCCATGGTTGGTGCTCCACATTAGGGCAGGGATGGCCTCGATCCCAAACCTCGCCCCAGTGGCTTCCCCAGCAGTCAGCAGGAAGAAGCTACAGGCCACCTCAGAGACCACAAGCACAGACAGGGCAGCTCCACTGCGCCCACCCAGCACTGCCCAGCCCTGGACTCACAGGAAGGACACCTCAGGCCAGGAGCCCGGCCCACCCAGGCAGAACAAGGAGGCCCAGGCAGGGTCTTGTCTGTAAATGGGGGCCACACCTGACCTGGGATTCAGGAAAGGGCTCTCACAAGGCCTGCTGGGCATGGAGGGTACATCTCACCCCAAAGGGGACGGTCAGCCATGGCCAGCCCAGCCCTACCTTAGGTCACTGGCTCAGGGCACAGCCTGCTATGGGGGCAGTACCCCTTGCACCCACACACCATGCCCCTAATGTGCAGGGCACCCGGAGGCAGGGAGGACTGTGAGTGGCCAGGGGCACAGGGGACTGCAGCAAGGTCCAAGCAAGAGACCATGGCCGGCTCCACTCCTCTGCGCCCTTCCAGGACCAGAGGTCTGCAGCACAGACCTCAACCACACCAGGCTACCCTGGGGACCCAGGAGCCTGCACGGTAGGTTTCAGCCAGGCACCTAACCGAGTGCCTCCTCCCTGACCGCCAACAGCCCCAAAGGGCTGGGAGCCACCAGGCCGCTCCCCAAGCACCCGCCCAGCCTTCAGGTACCTGCTTTCACAATGCCTGTCGCTGCTTGAACAGCACTTCCTCCTCTGATGAAATCCAGGCCCTGTGAGACCGAGACCAACTCCCAGCAGCCCGTCAACACCCCACGTGGACACTGTACCTGGCTCCTCAGCCGGCAGAGCTTGGGAGCCAGGCCTACACTCTAGGCACTGCCTGTGGGGGTGATCTTTGGCTTCTGAATGAGGTGAAACAGCAGAGGGTGACACTAGGACCCACCAGGGCAGAGCTTCCCCACTGCAGAAGAACGGGGCCAACAGGCTGGGCAGGCTGGGCCTACCCTCTGTCCACTCAGGACCTGACCCCACAGTACTCCAGCCCTTCCCCACATCTCCTGGGACCTCTCCTGGAGGCCACAAGCAGGTGACAGAGAGGCTCTCCTGCCTGCCTGGCAAAGATTCCAGGAGTCCACACAGTGCCCGCCCTGGCCCTGCCCTCTGGGGTCAGCCTGGATGCCCAGGCAGACAACACAGCTCTCCAGGAGCCTGTGGGCTGTGGGCACAAGTGGGGGGCTGTGCTGGCAGGAAGCCACACTGGTCCCCACCCAAGGCCAGCCCCGAGATGCCTGGATTCTGGGTCCCAAAGGGCAGAAGGGCAGGCATGCAGGCAGCGCGACAGGGTGTGGCACAGCGGGGAGACCGCAGCTGGCTGGGCAGGTGCTGGCACAGCTGCCCAGGGAGCAGGAGGACTTGGGTCACGGATACGGGGTCCACAGGACTCAGCGGCAGCGGCCCTGCTCTCAGCCCTGCCTCCAAGTTCTGGGCACTGGCATCCTTGGCTTCCCATCCAGAGGGAAGGCCCGAGGTGGGCAGAGGACCCGGAAAGGCTCAAGGCCGGTGCTGGGGAAGTACTGGGGCGGGCAGGGGCAGAGCCAAGACTCACCTCAGGGCTGCAGGGTCCCAGAACCCCACTGCTGACACCCACCCCACTTTGCCTGTTCAGCAAATGCACCTGCTGGCTCCTACTCAACCCTCAGTGCCCACCCCACAGCCCACAGCAGGGAGGCAGACCCCTGCCAGAGCCCCACTGCCATCAAAGCCACCTCCAGGTGCCCCTCCCCAAGAGCAGGGTGAGCAGGCTGCCTGCCCCCCAGTCCTGGGGTGGAGGTAGAGGCAGGGACACAGGACACTGCCGGGCATTGGCCTTTTCTCTGGGGCAGGAGCTGGGCCCTGCAATCCCTCTGTGCTCTGGCCAATTCACTGCCCCCTACAGCTGGGACATAGCCCCTAAACCCCTATCCTCTCACCCCTGCTGGCTAAGGACCCCAGCCCAGGGCCCACGGTGGCCACCACGGCCTGCTGGGACACCTACCCAAGCAGGGCCTCGCACGCCCCCCACTTGCAGTGTGACTCAGAGTGCCTAGCTGGCTGGAAATAACTGCAGCAGGCAGGCCCGTGAAAATTTGCCTCACGGCCCAGCTCTTGTTTCTTCGTTTCTATGGCAACTCCCCAAGGTCAGCGGTATGGCTCAGGCAGAGCAACACCAGCCTGGTTCAGACAAAAGGCGGCTGCTCCGGTCGCTAATGAGCCGGCGTGGGGGGCCACCCTGCCAGGGCTCTTCTCCCCTACGAAAAGACCCGCCCCCCCCCGCCGTAGCCACAGGGCCTCAGGTGCAGGTGGCCCCCAAGACATTCTTTCTTTCCAGAGGTCCCCCCCATTTCAAATCCTCCTGCCACACAGAGCCCCAGAGTCCGGGGCAGAGTGGCAGAAATGGGGACTCAGGGTGTGGGGCTCACAGGCAGCAGCTTGGAGGTCTGCCCCTCCTGGCCCCCACCCAGGGACACACTGCTGGCCACCCGCCACCCTCCAGGCCCCAGCCGGCTCCCTGCTCCTAATTGGGGTGGCGACTGAGGCCAGCCTGGTGGTGGGAGCAGCACGCAGCTCGGAGCGTGTCTGTCAGCCGCGACAACGCCCTCATCATATGCCCAGTCACTCCCCAGCAGGCCTCACGGTCCCCCTGGAGCTGCGCTGATAAGGCAGCCTCCTCCCTCGTGCTGCCCAGTGATTCAGGGACAAGTTTATCAGCACCCGCACGGCTGCTAATGGGACAGTGACCCACAGCTGTACACGCCATTACCACTCATTACTGCGATTACATCCTGTAATCCGCACCCCAGACCCCCACGGGGCGGGAACAGGACGCTGAGCCCAGGGTTGCAGAGCTGAGCGCTGTCTGCTGGGCTGCTTCCCTCGGCCAGGCACCGGGATGGCTCCACTGCACACGCAACCCCCCGCCCCCTGCGCACCCACGCCAGCTGACACCAAGCACTGTGGGGCCTGGAGCGTGCAAGCCGTGGCCCTGTCCCTCCTGGCAGACCGAGCTCAGGCCTGCGACAGAGCCCAAGGGGCCAGCACGTCCTTGTGTGGTGCCCAGGAGGCCAGTGGACAGAAGGATGAGCCACAAGGGCTGCTGCATCCCTGCACAGCTCCTATCCACTCCACCAGGCAGCGCGCAAGGTCATCGTTCGCACAAGAAAGACCTCAGGCCACCAGAGGCCAGTCCTTCTCCCTGAGGTGCCCCACCCCACACACGCTGCTCCCCGCCACCCCGAGGACGTACCTTACGAAGAAGGAGGCTGCAGCAGAGGGACCCGGGGAGCCCCCTGCCGAGGTGCCCGGGCCTGGGGTGACCAGAGTCGATGTGCAGGCCCCCGCCTGGCCCCATGACTTGGACAGACCATCAGGACCCACCACGGGGGTGGCGTCTCGGACAGAGTCTGCCACCGCCACGGCAGCTACGGCCGCCTCAGCCTGGAAGGAGAGAGAATCCACGTGAGGCAGGGGAGGGTGGGCAGAGGCACCCATTGCCCCGGGCACCAGGAGCTTGGGAGACAAGCCATGCACACCAGAGCTTGAAAAATCCCCAGCCCCAGGAAGCGGGACCAAAAGACCCAGGTCTCCAGCTCAGAGCAAGTGGGAGACAGAGGTGGACACTTCCAGGCCTGAGCTCCTGGCCCTCCCACCACGTGCCCAAGACGCAGTGACCACAAAGGTCCAGTGGACGGGGGTGCCCCGCACCGCAATGCCCCAGGCCTCCTGAGAGCCCCCAGAGTTGTCACTGGACAAGAAGCCACACTAGATATTTGGCCTCGGTGCTAACTGCCCTGTTTGATAATGTAGGATGCTCTAAGTCTGAAATATTGCTCTAGCATTTCCAACTAATTAGCTAAAATAAATTCCAGAAGGGAAACACCTCATGCTGAGCTCAGATGTAGTGAAACACTCCAGGACGTCACCAGCACGCCCCGGCTGGTGCCCTAAACAACATCTGTCTGCCCCTCGGGCCTCAGACCTCTGGTGGGCAGGTGACTGTCTCCTTCCCCAGGGCCGCTGTCCCCATTCCTCCACAGTGCCCAGCTCCAGCCAGCCTGGGGTGCATCCATGGCCAGACCCAGACTGCTCCATCCAGGTGGGCAGAGACGACAGAGGCGAAGTCCAGTGTCCTGGAGCCAAGGATCCAGTGTCCTCAGGGTCTTCCAGGGGACACAGGCAGAAGCCACAGGGAGCACTGTGGCAGAAAAAGCCCCTAGGTTCTGGGGGAACATTTGTGACCATCATCAGCAGCTCCCCCACCATGGTGGGTGTCTTCTTCCCAGCCTGTGACCAGCGCCAGCTTCCAAAGCCCTCTTGGGACAGTGAGGAGGAAGAAGCCCATCTATACAAACTCACAACCAGCCCCAAGCTCAGGCCTGAGGAAGGCCAGCACTTCTTGCCCTGGCTATGAGAAGGAAAGGTCAGCTGCAGCAAAGGGCAGACGAACAGCCTAGGCAGAACCTGGCACGGTGCAGCACACCATGCCCACCACCTGCCTGCCAGTCAGGAACTCCTGCACACCTCTCAGAACCCAGCCTGGCCTGCTCCACCTTTCATGAGAATTCCTTTCCTGTCAGTGCATGTTCCCTGAGAAAGACCTAAACTCCCGTGCAGGACAGAGCAGCCTGGGGAAGGATGGATCTTAAAGTCATAAGGTGGACGTGCACCCCCCGGGGGCAGGGCTGCGCCCAGCTGCTCCTGGGACGTGGGAGGGGGTGCTCAGTCACAGCCGGTGATAGCACCATTGCGCCTGGCCTGGTCACACCCAGCTCCCCGCTGCCTGCAGGTGTGGGACTGAGGCCACAGGGGTCTCGGCAGGGCCAGAGCCGCCCCATGGCACCCTACCCATGCCCAAGGGCCCAGCCACCCCACCAGCTCCTCCTGCATCTCCACCTCCAGCCGCCACTCGGTGCCACCTACGGCCACCAGGCCACCCACACTGACCTGTCTCAGGAGTCCCGCACCAGCCGCGGCTCCACCGTCCCACGGCTCCGACCACCGGGACGGCCACTGCCAATTCCTGCCAGAAGCAGAGCCCAAGCATGCCAAAAGAAGCCGTCCCAAGCGAGAGGCAGGGTGGGAGGGAGGGGACCACACACGGGACAGGAGGGGAGGGGGCCAACAGAAAGCGAGATGGAGGTGCCACAGCAGCAACGAAAGGAAAAGCAGGAGAGAGGAGAGCGTAAGGCCGGCTGCGGCCGGCACAGCCAGGAGAACTGCACCTGCTTACCACCCCCGCCGACGCCACAGCCCTGCCTCAGTGGAGCCTCCCAACGTCAGCTGGCATGGGCGGCTCCCTGGAACACCAGGGTTCCACGGGACACTATCTGGGAAACACCACACTCGCCCTTTCCCAGGAGCCCTCCAGGCTGACCACCTCCTAGCCAGGGTTCACCCAGGGGAAGACGGCGCCTGTCAGCCACACCCACAACGCCCCACAGCGCCCGAGGTGCTGAGGAGCAGAGCTGGGACTTCAGGGCAGAGTCACCCGCCCATGAAGGCCCAGGCTCCTCAGCCAGAGGCCCCCAGAACGGGCAGGCAGGGTCACTGCAGGCCTAGGGGAGAAGGAGGCACCCTGCCCATGCCCGCTCCACAGGCAGGGAAGCAGGCTCCCATGAGGGGCCCAGCCAGGTCCGGGAGCCAAGCCTGCACATAGCAAAGCCCCCGTTCCTGCTCCCCCAGACCCTGGCACCCCTGCAGGAGCCACCCATACACCATAAAGAGAGGGGGAACCCTGTTCCTCAGGACCCCACTGCCCTGGGGGCGTCCACTGTGTCCCTGCCCACCTGCTGAGGAGCTGGCAATGAAGTGGTCTCCGTGTCACCCCTGCCCCGGACACGCCAGGCCCAGGCCTCTGTCCAGCACGGCCAGGGCAGGTGGGCACGACAGGCCTGCTATGACATCAGGGCGCCCTGGGCACACAGTGGTGGATGACCCAGAAGGTGCTATGAGGTCCCCAGATGCAGGCTCAGGTTTGCATGGCCAAGGGCTGCTACACCTGGACTGTCACGGCAAGGCCCCTGCAGGGCCACCCAACAGGCTCCAGCCCTGGCTCCCCAGCCCCTATCACCTGCTGCCCCTCAAGGGCAGCCCTCCGGCCAGGCCCAGACACTCCTCCTCAGCACCCCGCCAACCTCACAGAGATGGCAGTGCCCACCGAGTCGAGCCCTGGCCCTCCACTCTGTGTCCCAGGACAGCAGGGGCTGAGCCATCACCCCCGAGGTCAAGTGTGCCTGGGATCAGTCCTGATATTCACAGCGCATTGCTCCAGAAATACTTCAGTCTCGAGCGAATCAGGCAGTATTTTAACACTCCAGGGTTACCTCTAACAATTGATGTTCGGATCGGGGATATTACCTCATCTGAGTCCTGAAGTTCTATTTATGGTTCTAATAATCTCCCTATTGATTGCTGGGCCGTTCCCTAATTATAAATCCATTCCCCCCTACCAGAAACACAATCAATGCACACATAAAATGGGGAGCGGGTGCCCTAAATGCCTGCGTTTTATGGCACACCGGCTGCCAGCAGGGACACACTCTCCCCGTTAACCCCAGGCCCCATCCCACACCAAGACGTAAGACTGCCGACATCGACATCGCCAGGCTCAGTGCCCAGCCAGACACAGGCTAGGACAGGCCGGAGAGACCACAGAAAGGGACATGTGGGGCCCCTGTCTTAGGTCTTGGGCCGATCACCTCAGGTCTCCCTTGGGGCCCGGCTCAATGCCCCCTCCTCCAGGAGGCCACTGCCTGCAGCCCTAGCACGCTCCTCCCAGGTACCAGCGGTCAGGCCTCCCCAGGATGAGAAACAGAGAGTGCTGTTCCTGGCCGCTGTCTGCAGGGAGGCCACTCCGGGGGTGAATCATCACACCAGCGGGAGGTCAGCTATGGTCAAGAGTTCTTCCCTGAGTGCCCTACACTCCCCGCCTGATGACATAGTGACCTCGAAGGCCCAGCCACAGCAGGCCAGGAAGCTGGGACAGGGGCCTCTGCCCGCACCTCTGCCCATACCCTGAAATGCCACCAGGAAGGGAGACCGAGGTCCAGGGCCCTGAACTCATTTTAGAGTCCCCATAACCACAAGCTGCAGGCGCCTGGGGTGGACAGCCCACAGCCATCCACAGGTCCTCAGCCCCGGAGGCACTGCGCGGCCACGCACATGCGTGCAGCACCACTGCTGCCGACCTCGCACCCCTGGGCCCTGCCTTCAGTATCTCACACCTCGGGGCTCGGCCCAAGGGTCTTGACTCTGCTCCCCACAACCCCAGACCCACAGTGCTGAGTGCAGGGGGGCTGGGCAGAGCACTGGTGGCTTGGCCTTAGTCCCCAGCAAGCAGGTAGCCACAGCCAAGGGTACAGTGCCACCTGGAGAAGCTGTCTGAGCCAGGCGGGAAGTGCACAGAGGGTTAGCAGGGCCCAAGCGAGGGGTGCTCACCACAGCCAAGCCTGCTCGCTCCCCAAACCCAAGCCACAACTCCCAGGATCCCAGGAAGCCCCGACACTGGAATCCCTTCTCCGGATGGAAAAGGGGGTTTGGAGGATGCTGGGGAGACCCCAACCAGCCACCCTGGGCCAAGGGAAGAGCAGCATCTACCTGGGCCCCTTCAAGAACACTGCGGGTCCCTAGGCAGGGCCACCCAGAGCCAGCCAGGGAAGCTGGGCTTCCGTCGGGAAGGGACATTCTCCATGCACTGCCCTTGTCTCCACAGACACCAGGCCCAGCGTGGGAGGGGGCTTGGCCTCACCCTAGGCCCCAGTCTCTGCCGCCCAGCCACAGGAAAGCTAGTGCCACCTGGATAGTGGCCAGGGGGAGCCTGGTGTGGCAGGGTCCTCACAGAGAGCTCTTCCCTCCTGCCAACCCGTGCCCCTCCATCCCCCACATCACACATGGTCTCAGGAAGGTGGCCCGAGCTGTCCCCAACAGGTTGCAGAGGGCCACCTCAGGGCTCTGACGCAAGGTGTGGGAATGTCTGGGGACCCCCACCCGGAGGGCATCGGAAGCCCCAGGCCTGGAAGGAGCCCAGCTCTGACCTCAGTGTGCCCAGCACTCACCAGGCAAGTTGGGGGCAGGAAGCCGCTGGCCCTTGAGACGTTCCATGCGCCCTCAAGGCAGGGCTGCGCCTGGATTGTGACCGTGCTCAGCGCTCCGCCTAGGCCTGCAGGGGCCACTGACACCTGGACGCTGGGCCCAGCCGGCCAGGCCAGCCCCTTCCTCCGGTCAGGCAGGGTGGGCGGCTGCCTCTCTGTGGGGCCGGGCGCATCCCTGGGACTGGTCATGGCCCCAGGGCCAGGGGGTACAAGGCCTCCTCGGGGGACATCGGGGTCCTCACAGCTGGCAGGGGACTGCAGCAGGCGCAGAGCCTCTCGGGTGAGCTGGTGCAGGTGTGTGGCACAGGCATCGCAGCGACTTTCGGCCTCAGGACGGCACGCGGGCAAGACCCCAGGCACCGGGAGCTTGTCCAGGAGCAGAGCGGAGAGGCAGGGATCCTAAGAACAGCAAGGGACAAAGACACAGTCAGCAGCCAGGTGGGGGCAGCCGCGCAGAGCCAGCTGGCCACCCACCCTCACCACCGCCACACCACGTGGCCGCAGCACCAGCCATAACTGATTAATAAGCCCCACACGGTTTCATCCACATGGACCCAGCAGGAAAATAATTATTGGAGCTTAATAGTGAGGTTCACAGTGCCCTTGATAACCGCCGCCTCCCCCATCGTTAGCCGGGCAGCAAGAAGACGTGTTGGCAGCGGCTCCCAACAAGCGTGTGGCCACGAGGCCCCTCACCCCTGACTTGGGGGCGCTGCAGACACTCATTGGCCTCTTCCAAGTGTGCAGTCAGCCCTGGGTGGCCAGCAGGAAAATGAAACAGGACTACTGTGGAGCGCAGGAAAGGCTGCCCTTTTCCTCACATGGCTGGGTCTCCAGGGCCGCACCTGACCAGCACTGCCTGAGCATGGAGGCGCCAGGCCACCGTGTGCCAGTCACAGGCTCTTGCAAGGCCCCCAGACAGTGCATGTGCCCGGGCAGGTGGGGGAAAGGGCAGAAGGCACGCAGGAGTCAGGACACTGAAACTATGCCTTTCCGCAGCCTTGGGCAGAAGCAGAGCTCCACGCCAAGGTTTCCACCGTGGTTTGGATCAAGGCCCCCGAGTCCCATGGACCCAGAGGTGGGGTTCAGAAGGAGATGGGGTGCAGTTACAGTGTGGCTTCCCTCTGAGGAAACTCGCTCCAGAAAACTCTCCCAGGGCCTCAGAGACGCACTCAGCTTGCACACGGGCCACGCACGTGCGTCACCGGCATGGCAGGCTCAGCACTTCCTCCCGCTGACCTCGTCCCCAGGGAAGCAGCACAGTCGTATGGACAGCAGCTCTCTAAACTTCAAGCACAAGCCAACTGCCCGCAATCTAGCCAGCCCCCCAAGTGGGATGCACACAGCCTAGGCCACCCGACTGGAGGACACCCCAAGACCCCAGGCACACTCCCAGCCTAGCCTCCTGCACCTCGCCACAGGGCCACACCGGCCTCCGTGTGGGCTGCTTCCTGCCAGTGCCCCCCACTGACAGTCCTGCAGTTCTTTCCTGTGACGAGAACCAGTGACACTGTGCCCCACCATGGACTGGGTGGGCTGAGGTCCCCAGCTCCTCTCAGGGACCTTCTGGGGCCCCCCAGACCCTACCCCATCCTGGGTCTCCCTCCCAAGCTGGCTGGAGGGAGTCCCCTGCCCCTGCCCCTGCTTGGTCACAAAAAAGACCACCGTGTCCCCAAACATGCCCTGTTCTGAACTGAAGATGAGGCCACTGGCCCCTGAGCCTGCCCTGTGGCTGGTGGTCAGTCCTTGCCAGGGGTGGCCAGCATTGTGGGGAATCCTGGGGCTGCCCTGAGCAGGGCTCTCTCCTGCTCATCTCCAGTGCCAGCCCACGGCCCCAGGGATGCCAAATCACATGAAAGGATGACCCACACAGGCCCAGCCTCCAGCCAGCTGGGGGCTCGAGGTGCTTGCCGGAAGCCTGGACTCTCTCCAGCTCTGCAGTGCCTGGCAGGTCTGGTCCCGACCAGCAGCTCCCCGCCCCACACCCCTGCAGGCGTTCCCGGAGCTCAGCCCAGCAGAGGGAGGGTCCCCCACCCGGACCCCTAGAACCCACAGGTAGCCCTGCCGCTCCACCACAGCAGCGCAGCACCAGGTCCACACTGGGCGCCCCACCCCCTCCCAGACAGCCAGCACCAGGGCCCCAGCCCGAGGGCGAGGGCGGCTGGGCCAGCTTCCCTGTGCTCTGATTGCACTGCTTTTCCACTCTGCAGGAGGCTGTGAAGGGGAAGGAAGTGCCCGCCCCACTGCAGCCATTAGCCCAGCCCGACAGGCCGGCCCAGCGCGCCCAAGCCCCACCCGGCCAGCAGCCTTTGTTCTGCTGGCCGCCAGGGAACTCGCCTGTCCTGGGGACCTCAGGCTTGGGGAGCCCTCTCCACCGCTCCATGGCTTGCACCACAGGAGCCAGGAAGGGAGTGGGCAGCGGGGAGGGAAGGGGCCCCTGAGGACGCACAGCACCTTCCTCCAGCCCGCGGGGGAGCCAAAGGGAGGTGACCAGGACCTGGGCAGCCACAGCCAGTGCCCAGCTAGGCCCCGCTAGGGGTTCTCGAACGCAGGTCCTGTCCAGGCCCCAGGATGTCACACGGGGCCCCAGGACAGGGTAGGGCTGGCCACTGAGCTCAGTCCCCACTGGGAGGCCCACACAGGCTGCCAGTCACTGCTCAGTACCCACCGCATGGGCACCGTAGCCAGGGACCTGCACCCCAGCTGCTGCACGGGCTCCCGAGAGGCTGGCCTGTGACCAAAGCCCACTTTCTTTCTCTTTTGTCAGTACCGGGCACAGAAACCAGGGCGGTCACACTGAGCACAACCCCAGCCGTTTCCTTTTTTATTTAAAGACGGCCTCACTAAGTCATTAAATTCCCCGGGTTCGGCTCAAATTTGCCATCCTCTTGCCTCAGCCTCCCAGAGTACTGAGATTATAAGACTCAAAGCCCACTTTGGGCACAAGCATCTCTCCTGGGACAGGACCCAAACCCACCTCACTCCCAGGGGACACTGAGCCTGACGCCAACCAGGCCACCTTCCCAACCCTGGTCGCACACCAGGACAGCGGCCCTCGCAGTCAGGGACCCAGACGGGGAAATCGCTGAGCTCCGCTCAGGTCTCTGAGAAGCACACAGCCTGTGCCGGGGCCAGCATCTCTGGGGCCAGGATAAGCAGAGCCCAGCCCGGAGACCCCTTGTTCGGGGCCCAGCTGGGGCCCCACAGCACCTGCTCTGTACAGCCTGCTGCACCTTCAGGATTCAGTGCACACCGAGGGTCAGGGTCAGGGTCAGGGGGGCCTGCTGCGGGGCCCCAGGTCACTGCCCAATCGCAGGGCCTGCTGCGGGGCCCCAGGTCACTGCCCAATCGCAGGGCCTGCTGCGGGGCCCCAGGTCACTGCCCAATCGCAGGGCCTGCTGCGGGGCCCCAGGTCACTGCCCAATCGCAGGGCCTGCTGCGGGGCCCCAGGTCACTGCCCAATCACAGGGCTTCGCCCCAAAGCCCGGCACAGGCTGCCCCTCACCCTGCAAAGCTGGGGCCTTCAGAGAGACTAATTATTCCACCGCAAAATATGACAATTTCTCCTTTAGGGTCTAATTAAACAGATATTTTACTTGCATTTGGAAAAATGTTTTTCTTAATTTGATTCAATTTAGCACCCCTCATGCCGAGGGCTTCCTGGAGCCTCCCCTACTTAGAAATGATGGTTTCTCATTTCTTATTTCCTTGCTGGTGTCTCTGAGCTGAGGTAAGTAATCCTTCTATTTTCTCCCAGTGCCAGCACCAGGAGAGACCTCACATCTCACTCCAGGGCTGGCCAGGCCCCCACCCAGGGACAGCATAGGCCCAGCCCTGTCCTGGTGGTAGCAGGGATCCACACCCAGGTCCAAGCAGCCCCAGATCCCACTGCAAGAGAGCCTCTCTGAGCCTGTCGCCCCCAGGGACCCCACAAAGGCATCCCAGCACCCATGGGCAGGGCCAAACAGGACCAGAGGCCCCCAGAGCCCTGGGTCCCCCTGCCCTACCCCACAGTGTGAGTGAGGACCCCGTGGTCACCGCCCCCTCCACCTCGTCCTTTCCCTTCCCAAACAAAGCCCTGTGGGCTGTGACCCTGCACCGCCGCTTCCGGAGTTGACAACAGGTCCAGGAAGGGCCCGGCGGCTGCGCCCACAAGCCATGCAGCCAAGGACGCTCCGGGTCCCCTGCAGCCTGGTGGGGTGGAGGCACGGGCTGCACTGACTTTCCAGCCTGAAAACTGGCAGTCACACCTCAACTGCCCAGCGCCCTCTCACGCAGCAGGCATCTCACTCCAGGCCAGGGCCCCATCCTCCAGGCTGCAGCGCGAAGCTCCTGGCAGCATGGGCCTCCCCCAGGCCCACCCAGCACCAACCAGCGCCATGCAGCCCAAGACCTGTGCCAGGCACGGCCCAGCTGGACCATGCGGACACAGACTGGTCATTGAGACCCTCCTCCCTCAAGGGCCTCTCTGTTTACCCACTGCCCGGCAGGGCACTGGGGCCCTCAAGGATAAAGGCCTCTGCTGGAGGTTGGCAGTGGCCCCACCCCAAGCCAAGGCCACAGCACACAGCCTCGGCTCAGCTCCAGGCGGCCCCTCTCAGCCAGCACTGTGGACACTGCCCCTGTGCAGACGCTTGTCTCTTTGGACTGAACGCTGAACCTCGGCTGTCCCTCCCCAAAGCACGTGTCAGTGCACAAACCAGAGGAGGAGCAGCGCCGCCGAGGGCCAGCCCTGGGGCTCAGGTGAGCGGCACCGTGCCTCCCTGCACCCGCAGCCCGCGTGGGGACAATGGCTTAGCAGGTGCGGGCGAGCAGGATGTGCGGCCTTCGCTGCTTCCCAACTCTGCCCCAGGCTCTTCTCCCTCCACACTCAAGAGCAGGGTCCCCTGAAGGGACAACGCCAAGCCCGGCCCAGGCGTTGCAAGAGCAGGCCAACCTCCCTCACCAATCCCCCAATCCCTGGGCAGGACAGGCCCGGCAGCACCTCAAGAGCCATACACTACTGCCGGGCACCCCAGCCTCTACCTCACCGGACAACAACCACTCTGCCTACAGTGCCCACTGCGGAGGGTCAGAGGGGCTGAGACACCTCCTCCCTGTGCACAGCTGGACAGCAGAGCAGAGAGTACCGACGCTCAGGCCCCTGCTCCAGCCTCACCCTTCACCACCCAACTGGCCCCTCTTGGGGAGCCCCTGAGCTGATCAGGGACCCTAGCCCCACCCCCAGGAGCAGAATGGTGAGAAAGCTGGGAGCAGATCCCAGAGTTTCCTCCAGCTGGAGCGGGTGTGGGGCAGGGCAGGATCCGTGCTGGGGTGGAAAGGCCCTTGACCAGGGCAGTGGTCAAGCAGCCAGAGCTGGAAGGCTCAGGGAAAATCACTCGGGCCACCCAGCCCCAGCTGGGACCACCAGGAAGGTGCAGAATCCCATCTGGAAGGCCGAGCCGGGCCGTAGCTGCAGGCCGAGGCTGGGGGACAGGGCAGGACATGGCAGGGTAGTGCCAGGCAGGCTCCACCCAGAAACATGCAGTGGCTCGGCCAGCCCACCACCCAGGTCCGGGGTCATGGCACACAGTGGCAGCCACGTGTGAGGCTAGATACTGCCACCCTATCCAGCAGAACCTGGGATGCCACCTATGGGGGATGCGACCACAAGGCTAGGAGCCCTCCCAGGGAACACGGGACACCCCAGGCTCACCCTGCCTACAGGGGCACCAGAGAAGGCGCCCCAGCCCAGGACAGGCAAGGGTGCCCACTCTGCCTGGACATAGGGCCTCTGGGCTCCACCCAGGGGGAGGGGTGGGAAGCCAGTACTTGGGCTCAGTGACAGACAAGGCACTCCCAGCCACGGCCCTGCAGCACACAGGCCCCCATTCCAGAGGCCGAGCGACAGCCAGACACCTACACACACTCAGGTCAGCTTCACTCTGCTTATTCGTCAGGCACAAAGATCAAAACCGCCTCCAGAAACTACACAATACAAATCAGAAACAAAACTACACAACTGGACACAGCCTCAGTGAAAACACACAGAAATGACCAGTTCCCCTAATATGTGTGGAAGGCCCCACTCTTCGAGAGTTGCGTGGCTAGCTGTGGGCCTCCCGGAAGGCACAGCACAAGGGAAACTAAGCCTTCCTCGTTGTTTCAGACAAGAACCAGCTCTGCCAACCCTCCCAGGACACTCCGAGGGAGTCCTGGCCTCACTCACTCCAGGCCGTCTTGTGCCCCGCTCCCCTTCCAGCCTGGGCAGAGGGCAGCAGGGCCAGCGACCACACTCAGCCAGCCCTGCCCAGAATCCCCGCCTTATGCAGGGGCGCGTCCTGGACACCCAGCCACCGGCACCCACCAGGAGCCAGCACTCACCTCTGCCCAGCCTGAGCTTCAGAGGGGCACGGCCCACTTCCCCGGGCTCAGTCTCCGTGAAGCCTGCGCAGCCCCAGGCCAGCAGCGCAGGTGAGACAACCGGGAGGGAAGGTCCTCGTCCCACCCCACCCCACACTGAGCCAGCCTGCTGGGGAGCAGCCAGCCCAGCCTCCCCCCACACCTAGGCTCCTGAAAGGCCTGGGGGCCCAAGCCCCATGGGTCCAGTCCCGGATCCCTTCCCAGCTGAGTCACCACCCCTGGCAGGAGCCCAGGGAGCCCTGGCCCCTCTCACACCTCCCCGGGTGCCACTGAATCCAGGGCACCTGGGCGCAGCCGAGGAGCCTAGGCCCCGCCCTGCAGTGCCTGAGGCAGGTACTGCGCCTGGCACGTCGGGGAGCCCAGGCCAGGCTCCAAACAGCGTGGGGGGCACAGCCGCAGCTGGGGGGTCTGGCCTCGGGGCAAGCATCCAAATCAGACCCTGGAAGCCGCAGACCCAGGAAGCAGGGGCTCCGGGAAGTGACAGAGTGGAGTGGAGAGCTGCCGGGTCCCCGCACGCCTCACCTGGAGGCAGACAGGCACAGCCATGACGGGGCCCAAGGCCACACACCAAGCCCAGGCCGCAGAGGCAGGAGTGCGGGTCAGGTGCCAGGAGGCCCATAGGAGCCTGCACTGCCGAGGAGACAGTAGCCCCAAGTTGCACCCATGGGTGGCCTTGGCTGCCTGGCGACCATCTGAGCAAGCCCTTGGTACCACGTTGGCGCACGAGCATCCACAATGCCATGGAGCCCTGGAGGCCGAGAGAATGAGACCCCACCTGCAGCAAAGGCTAAACAAGAACTGATCACTTCCCCATCTGAGTGATAATCAACTCAGCACCGGTACTGACACCTCAGACGTCACCAGGCCTCTGGAGGAGTTCCCACACGGACGGCTCAGGCAGCAGCTGGAATGGCTCCCCATGTGGGACCCTGCCCCGTCACAGCAGGGAGCAGCCCTTGCAGGCCACCACCGTGAGGACACAGAGCCAGAATCCAGCCCCAACAGCCCTCAGGGTCACTTAGCCTGGTCACTCGGTCATTCAACAAACATTTCCAAGTGACTTGGAGCCCATGCCTTCCCTAGCAGTAGTCTGGGGTGACACTCCAGACTGCCGTGGGGACAAAGTCTGCTAGAACTTGGTAGCGACCCACTGCAGCAGTGAGGACACGGGACGAGGAGCGGCATGAGGCTCAGGTCCAGCAGAAGCAGGAGAGGCCGGGCTCTGGGCTGTGCGTGGGGACCACAGGCCTGCAGGGACATCTCAGAGGCAGGGCAGCTGGGAAGGGAGTGCAGGGAACCAGGGACGCTGAGGGTGTGGGGAGGGGACCTGGAGGGCAAAGGTGGCACCATCCTTGGATCAAGAAGGACAACAGAGCAGGAAAAGGACACACACTCCCGGCACCAGACAGGGCTGAGGAGAGGGGGTGGAGGGCGCAGAAGGCCTTAACTCCAGGCCACCCTACGGCTGCCATGCCAGGCGGCCCTGTGACACAGCAGAAGCCTTCACAGGGCTGCCAGGTCCCCAGCAGGAGGAGCAGAAGGCAGATGATGAGGGGGACCCACAGGTCCCTCAACCCCCTAGACCGCCCCTTGCCATTGAGGTTCAGCAGTGACCTAACAGGCCTCTAACGGTCAGGCCCAGGCCCAGCCCCAGGACCATCCTGGCCAAGTTCTCTGTAAACCAAGAAACCCCAGGGAAACCCCAGCACCCCAGCTCTGGATGCCTAGGATCACCATGGCCTTGGGGAACAGAGGTGCACCCACCGGGTCCCAGCCAGTCAGTCATCGTGGTCCTACCCCAAGGGCACACAGCTCACCCTGGACACTGGCAAAGACACTGCTGAGGTCCCAGGGTTGCAGGATGGCCCCAAACCCTCCTCAGCTGTGGAACCTACAGCTGGATAGCGCTCGTAGCACAGGCCTGGCGGCACACACGGAGGCACAAACCACAGAGGAGGGTCAGGGCCACACACAGCACTGGCTCAGGACCCGGGGCTGCTGGTGTCACAGTCAGCCACCCCAGTCCTGAAGAGCAGCAGCAGATGTCAAAGCCAAACTCGGGGATGTGGAGATGGATGGGGACCATGCTGCCGGGTTCTCCAAGCAGAGATCTCCAAGACACCCCAGATGGGTGACCCTGCATCCACCGGATCCCATAACCAGCACCCAGCAGGCCCACACAGGACCAGGCCAGGCAAAGCAAGAGCAGGGAGACCAGCTGTCAGTAAAGTTCCTCTGCTTCCCTAGCCTCAGCTTCCCGAAGGCCCTCAAAAGCCTGTCACCAACAGCACCTAGGACTGGCCTCCTGGTCCTCTCCCCTCCCCGGGGTCCCTGGAGAGGACCCAGGATGAAAGCCAGACTGGCACCCAGGCCGGAAGGGAGCTCAGGGTCTCTTGTCTCAGACCTGTGGCCCACACCCTCCTGGAGAACTGTACTCAGGGTCCACGGGGATTCTGCGGACTTCCCCGAGCTCCTCCAGCCGGACTGCAGGCCGGCACATGCTTCCTCTGGAGACCCCCGCCTCTCCCCGGCCTGCGCAAACTTCCAGTGGCATTGTTCCCTGAACAATGCTGCCTGCTCTGCAGCCAGGCGAGCCCACTGGCCGGAAAGCCCAGCGCAACTCTCTCCCACCAACACCCTGCCGGCAGGGCTACACCTGGGAAACCCAGAGACCCCAGGACCCGTGGGGTCGCCCCAGCTGCAGGGGGTGGCCACCTCTCCCTCCACACTGTCTGACGCAGGTGAGCCATGTCAGACACCTGGCTCAGGACCTCAGGGCCCAGGGAACCTCTTGGCTGGCAGAGGAGCTCCTGCCCCTGGCTGGGCCTTGCAAGCAGGCTCCCCTCCCCCTCCCACACAGCGTGGCTTCAGCTGTGGGACCTCTGTGCGGAGAGAAATGCCTGCCCAGACCCTCTCCTACCTGCAGCTGGACCCCAGGAGGAGCTGCCCCAACTCACACACCCCGTGTTAGAGGGGAAACTGAGACCCAGAGCCACAGGCGGCAACAGGACCCGCTAGAACCCGGACTCCTCCCAACTCCTAAGGTCTCTCAAATCTGGGCCCTGGAGTGTAGGCACTTACCCGGAGGGGAGTCCCGGGCCCGCTGACCAGCTTCCACGCCTGCCGCTTGAGCTCCACCAGCTTGGTGTGGCAGTGACGGCACCAGCCGCCCCCACCGGCGGAATGTCCCTGCTCTGCGCCCGCCCCGGCCCCCTCGGGTGCAGGGCGGCTGCCGCATGGGTTCGGCTCGGGCCCGGCAGGCAGCCTCTTGCGCGGGGACACCTCCAGCAGCGGCAGCTGCTCGCGGGCTAGGCCACCCTCAGCCACCTGCGGGGTGGAAGTGCAAGAAGACAGTGAGCCCGGCTGCAAGGAGCCGCCACCCCGGGACCCAGCGAGCCGGGCCCCAGAGCGACGCTCTCGCCAAAGTTAGAGCCCTGCGCAGATCTGGCGCCCCCTTCCCGTGCACAGCGGGCCGCCCGGGCACAGAGGGCGCCGCTCACCCCGCGAGCATCCTCAGCACCCGGGGCCCCGAAACGGGCGCC
>NW_004955538.1:2799449-2801200 GCF_000276665.1 Chinchilla lanigera | reverse complement strand
GGGGCGCGGGGCCGGGAGCCAGAGTGCCGCCCCCACCCCACCCCAGCCCAGCCCCGCTGCGCGGGCCGGGATCCCGCCTTCTCGCGGCCCCTCCCACTCCGAGGACCCCAACCCGTTAAGTGAGTGCCTGCAGGGGGAGGGGGGCTGGGAGCCGTGCAGACACAAGTTACAGGCGCGCATGCGCCTCTGCTCCCCTCCTGGGAGACGCCCACCCGCTCCTCACTTTGCGGGAGGTGAAACTGAGGCCGCAGGGGAAGGTTTGGCCCAAGGTCACACAGCGAGGTAGACCGAGGACGAGGCTGTGCCCGGATCCCCAGACTCCCAGTCTCTTTCCCAGTATACCCCATGCGCTCCATGTGTAGCTGCCACCCTTTGGGTCTGTCTTGCGTGGGTGAGTGTCGCGCGATCTGCGCCTTCGAAGTGCAGTGCGAGCGCTGGTTCTGTCTCCGCGGGTCCGCGAGTGGCACGCGTGCCTTTGTAGCCGCGCGTGTGCCCGAAAGTGGGTGTGCACGACGTGCGCTCAGGAAGCGGAGGCCTGAGGTGTGCGCGGGACCTGTTGTCAGCAGGCCTGGCAGATGGGAACTTAGCTCCGGAATTAATTGCCTGTTTGTCTCCGGTTGGGAGGTCGCCCCCTGCCCCAGCGACCAGTTGCTCTCGCCTCAATGAGCCTGGCCTCCAGTGTCACCGCCGTCGGAGTTCGCCCGCGGCTTGGGGTCTGGGCTCCGGGTCACCGCGAAACCCTGGCCCAGCGAATCGAGCCAGGAGACCCGACTTCCCGTGACGCAGGCGCCCCCTGCTGGCCGCTGCGCGCACGGCTCCTAGCCCAGAGGACCAGCGGCACGCGTGCAGGGCGAGGAGGCGCGCGCAGAGGTCCCGGAGTGCCGAGCTCAAGCGACCCTGGTGCAGACCCCGGCCCACGGCACCCCGCTCGCGGAAATACCTTCCCACGGACTTGAGCTTCTCAAAGCAACCCTTCCTTCCCGTCTCACCCACCCCCTTAGTAAGACAGCCCTCCGCTCCATGCATCCCCACGAAAGCGGGGTGTATGATCTCCTGGTTCTCTAGGTCGTCTACTACCGGAGCGGTTCGCACCCCCGGCCGGGAATGAGGAATGAGGTGGGCAGCGGCTCCCCACTCACACTGCACCCCCAAAGCCTGCAGCCGCATTCCACTCAGCCGGAAGCTGGGAACTCCTCCCCGAGCTCTTGCACCCTCGCGAAGTAGGGCGTCGGCCCACACTGGGATGCGGCCCCCGCCCTCCTTTGCCCTGGGAACATACCCCGGAGCCAGGAAGCGTGGCTCGCACACCCTCCGTGTCCTGCCTCGCGCGCACCCCTAGCCACACCTCCGGGGCCCCAGTCCTGCGCCCATGCCAGCCACACCCGCAACTTCAGCTCCCCGCACTCCGCGGCGCTTCGTAAAGCACGCGCACCCTCGCTACACCCAGGGTCCGCGTGGAGGCCAAAACACAGCCCCACGGAAGCCAGGGGTGCACGCAGGAGCTGGCGTCTCCTCGGGGACTCGGGATCCCCTGCCTGGCCTACCCCATCGCGCACGCGGTAAGCCGGGTCCCCGCGCCGCCCTCCGCGCCCCGGCAGCCCGCCTCGCCTTGCTCCGGCCAGCGCGCAGCCTTCACGGGAGATGCGGGCACCACCGACCCAGGAAAGTGCGACCGCGAGTCGCTGCCAGAGCCGCGGGACCCGCCGCCTGCTCCCCGCTCGGCAAAGTCGCGGGACAGCGCCGCCGCCGCC
>NW_004955538.1:2788501-2798910 GCF_000276665.1 Chinchilla lanigera | reverse complement strand
GCGGGCCCTGGGCGGAGCAGGAATGCGGGAGGGTAGCGCCGACCGGGGCGCAATCCTGCCCCTTCCCTCCGGTGGGTCCTGGGGACTCAGCGTCTAAAGACGCTTGGGGAGCCGGGTGACGTCCTTCCCACCTCGCACTAGCCGCGGCAGCCTGTCGGACGGCCCGCAGGAGGCCCCGCCTCGCCCCAGCCGGGGATTTGGACTCCAGAGCACAGCCGGCGGGGCCCACGGGACGCCGCCACTCCAGAACCCCAATTCCGCCGCCGCCAGCGGCCTCCTCTGGCCCTGACGTCGACTCCTCCCGCCGTTCCCTTCAAGCCGGGATGCGCTCCAGTTACAGCGCGGCCCCCAGCCGGGACGCCCGGGCCGAGAGTCGCCTAAGTAAACACGGCTCCCGCCGAAGTGCTTTGGGAGCCAGGGACACGCCCAGGAAGAGTCGCCCCGAACAGGAGCAGGAGGTGGAAAGGAAGGAATGCCTGTCCGACGGGCCTGTGCGTGCCAGATGCCGGCCGGGCTGCCCACCCGTGCGCACACAACCTGCCCTGCACCTCCGCGCTCCCTGGGGCGGGACCTTGGAGTCCTGGCCACTCAGTCCACCGCGGGCCAGAGACCAGCGCTCTCCGGGTCGCCCCTGACTCCCCCCAGTGGCTACCGGAGGACGCTGTCTGCTCTTCCATTTGTCTCGGACCGCTTCTTGTAAACACTTTATCTATGGACTGCAAAGCCTGCGGTCCACCCTGCAGTCCCCTCCCAGATTCCGGCCAGGAGGAGGCCAGGGAGCTGCCTTCTACCCTGGCCCACGGCATCCCTGACTTGGGACAGAGAGCGGGGCAGGCCAGAAGGACA
Organism: Chinchilla lanigera; assembly: GCF_000276665.1. NCBI lineage: Eukaryota > Metazoa > Chordata > Mammalia > Rodentia > Chinchillidae > Chinchilla > Chinchilla lanigera. The sequence goes on along the minus strand of NW_004955538.1, from coordinate 2,798,064 downwards.
ATGGGGTCTCTCCCCAGCCCCTGTTGTCAGCTCCCGTTGTCTGGATTTGGGGGCCTCTCTCCCCACTGCAGAGAGCTGGAGAGAACCATCCTGCCTGCTCTTCCCCCACCCCATCACCTCCCAGGCCCTGAACCCTGGGAGGCGTCCCTGGTGCTGGGGCTTCTGGGAGGAGGCCGCCGCCATCACTGCGGATTGATTAAAGTCATTGTGCAGATTTTTAACATTTAATTTACCAGGCCTGCGGCCGCAGTCAAAACTATCCCTGGGGAAATCTAGGCCAAGGGAGCAAAACAGAGAAAACCTTCTGCAAGTGAGCCGGGCCTCCTCAGGATTCATTGCCTGAGCTCAGCTTCCAATCAGACCCGCACAGCAATATTTCAGGGAGGCTGGAGCGGTCAGGTTCCTGCACTGGGCACAAGCATGGCATAAGGAGCCTGACCCACAGCCTGCTGGCCTTTCAAGGGAGGGGCACGGTCCCTGCAGCCAGCACTTGCCCAGTGAGGAGGGAACCAGGCCTTGCTTCCAGGGCACACAGGAAGACGACCTCCAGGCTGCAGCAGGAGAGTGGCTGGCCCTAGCCCGCCCTCCTCCGGGACAGTGGACAGACAGCAGGTGGGAAGGGACCTCTCAGGACAGTGGCCTGGACAAGACACAGGGACAGGCATGTGGAGTGCAGAAGAGCACGCTTGTCCTTCTAAGGCACATTCGTGCCGCTGGCAGGGACATGAGAAATGCAGCTGCTGCCAGCACGCTGGGGCCGGAGAGGCCTTTCCTCCATGTTACACCCTCCTGGTGGTCTCACTTGCACGGTTGTTACCCCAGCAATAAGACTCTGAGCCCCACACTCAGCAGGACCCCGCTGAGTGTCAACAGACCCTCAGCTCTTCCAGACTGTGTGGGGTGGGGAGAAGCTCCCCTCACCTCCAAAGGGGCCTTGGGACACCCCCACATGCTTGCCCTGGGGGCTCACCACACTGCCCCACCCAGCCCCAGGAGCATGGGAGGCCTGGCTCCCACAGGTGACAGGAGGAGGGTACCTCCAGGGGGCAGCAGTGACCCCAGCAGCCCTGGAAGGTGACTTGGGTCCTCTGCATCAGGACCTAGGGACGATTAAGATTGTCCCCCAGCTCTTTACAGGGCATCTGCATGCTTGGGGCAGAGCCTGTCCACTGCATGTAGCCAGCGCCAGTGCTTGCTGTGGCTGGCTCTGCTTGGCCCACTTGACAGTGTCTGCTCACTCAGTCCTGACCACTGTCCTGGGAGACAACTTCATTGTGATCTCCAACGCTGGGCTCCTCAGACCTGGGACTGCTGCCTCCCTACCCCTCTGCCCCCAGCGCCTGGCCTTAGGACAGCAGCTGGGGGGGGGGGCTGGACCCTGACTGGGGAGTTCCCAGCCTGGGGACAGAGCAGGGCATGGGTTGTGGGGGCCCACTGGGACCCTGAGCAGTTTTTCAAGCAGAGAGACCAGCATGGCCAGGCCACTGCCTGAGCGTGAGGACCCTTGCTGGTCACCAGCCCGACCTCTCCAGCCCCCGCAGGCCCAGAGCCTGGAGATTGTGTCCACACCGGGCCTTCAGCACCTTGGCCAGCGCCGCTAGGCCCTCGGTCGGGGTGGAAGGGCTGCAGAAGGGCATGTAGGAGGCCTCCCCGGTGTTTCCATGGTTGATTTGCTCATCCATTCACCAGTTCAGTCACCCCTGACTCCTGCCTACGCCCACTTCCCGATCTCCCATCCCTCGGGGCATCCCATCCAACCCTGCTGCCACACTACGGCCACAGCACAGAGCAGGTGCCTGTTTTCCACCGCTATCAGATTCCCAGCTGGGACCCTGAGTGAGTCCATGAAGCCTCCTTCCTTTGGTTTCAGCGCAGCTGCCAGGGTCACCTGCCTCTGCTTCCTTGGTGGCTCAGCTCCCCACAGCCACCACACGAGGCTCAGGCTGTCCAGACCTGTCTCTGCGCCCCCAACCCCTAGTCCCTGGCTGGAGCCTGCCCAGCTCAGCCGCCTCTGGAAGGAGGATGCTGCTCTGGAAGCCAGCAGATGGCGCACCTTGGCCACGGTCCCTGTGGCCAGAGGAAAACTAAGTGACCCCTTGGTCCCATTTCCCACCTATGACCATAGTGAAACCGAGGCCCTGCAGCCTGGGCCTAAGTCACCTGCCAGCCCCACTACCTCCCTACATTCCTCCCGCCTCACGGGACAGCCCTGGCTGACCCCTGCACCCCTCACTCCTTGCCTCCTCCTGCTCCCTCTCCCTCTGCCCCTCCAAGAGTGGACGCAGCCTCCACCTGAAGCAGGTCGTGTCTGAGTCCGACTGAGCTCTCTGGGCACCTTGCCTGGAAGTGCCAGATGGGAAACTTGGGGATCCCTCCTGGTACTGACACAGCACCTGGACAGCACAAGCACAGAGCCGGAAGTGGCCCTGCTGCTTCCTGGGGAGCCCTTCTGGGTTACCCTCACACACAAGTCCTTCCCCACCTCTCAGGGAGCTTCTCCAGGCAGGGCAGGTCCTGTGGAGCTCTGGATGCCCGGGGAGCAGGGTGCAAAGATGGCCTTGTGAATAGACTCATGTGTGCCTGTGTGCATGTGTGTGTTACACTTTGTAAGGGTGCACACTACTGACATGCCACACAGAACATGCTGCCATCAGGAGGTGACGTGTAGGATCAGTGAAGATGGGGTGCTTTGGGGTTCCAAGGCCGCCCACTGACAGCATAGCTGCCCACGGCAAGAGCACCATCCCCACACGATCCCTGCTGTTAGTCCAGCGTGCAGCTGTGGGGTTTCCTCACAGAAAAAAGGTATTGGGTTCCATGAATTTAAGTGCAAATGGAATTCAGAGAGCAATGAAAAACCACTTGGAAAAAATTGATAACAGAAATAAAATTCAAGAGAAGGACTGAAAGATAAAACCAAGGAAATCTCCCAGAAAGCAAAGAAAAAATAAAAGGTGCTGAGAGAAAAAAGGGGAGAAAAAATTATAAGATTGAAACAGAAAGTCTGGTGGTACATGCTGTAATCCCAGCACCACTTCTCCCAGGTTTTAGTGAAATAACAGTATTTGGAGAAAAATATTTTTAAAATGATTATACTATCAGTCACATATCACTTGATGACATTCCCATCAATGCCAGGTGTTACACACAAACGTGATCCCCATAACACTCCATTGCTGAGTGACATCATAGCCACCTTAGTTTGGGCAGGGACAATCTACGATGTTTGCACAATGACAGAATCACCTAGGAAACATTTCTCAGAACATGTCCCCATTTCTAACTGACATATAACAGTGCATCTAATAAGAAAACATTATCAAAGAGTTACAGCTAATAAGAGAGCAAAAGAAAAAGTGGAATTCTAAAATAGTCACTCAATCCTAAAAAGGAAACAACCTCAAAAGGAACTAGGGGACAAAGAATAGGTAAAACAAAAAGACAGCTAAGAGTAAGATGATAGATCAAAACTCAGATGTATCAATAATCCCAATAAATGTAAATGGCCTAAGCATTCTAATTAAAAATAGAGACTAAGTGAATAAAGGCAAGATCCAACTATGTGCTAAAGAACATGCATTTAATGCCTTGATTAACCCATTGTAAAACTGAAAAATACAGGTTGAAGAGAGAAATATGTTGAAATGAAAAGGATATAGAAAGAAACCCCCACTGCCTAATTAAAAGCAAGTGGGAGTGGCTGTATTAATAACAAAAAAGGAAATTTCAGAGTAAAGAATATAACCGAGGATGAAAGACTTATCCCAGAAGAGAACAAAGCAATTATAAAAGCTTATTCACCAAATAATAGAGCTTCAAAATACATGAAGCAAAAGTGGATATAAATGAAAGGAGAAATAGATCCACAATGATAGCTGGAGACTTCAGGACTCTTGATAACTAACAGAACAACTGGACAGAAAATCATAAGGATACAGTTGGCCTGGATGATACTTCAGCTTAGCCTAATCCACATATTGATGCTCCTTGACCCCGTGTATCAGTCAGGGCTCATTTGAGGAACCAAGTTAAACAATACTAGAGAAAGAGAGTTGCGGGGGATACACAGATAGACAGACGATAGACAGGCAGGTATATATATATATGATTTACAAGGGCGCCTCACACTGCCACCTGCAGTCAGGTGTGGGACAGTGCAAATGGCTGTCTTAGTGCTGGAGAGCTGAAGGGCCAGGCAAACGTGGGAGACCTGCAGCTCACTGTAGAGTGAGCTGTGGAAGCCAGAGGGTGTGTGCTGGAAGCCTGGGGACGATGTCCCAGGGTGACGGTGAAGAATCCTCCTGAGGAACTGAAGTGAGACTTTCTTCTTCCTTCCCCTGTCTGTTCCACTCAGGCCACAAGCTGACTGGCCGGTGCCACTTGCGCCCGGGACGGGCCTTCCCTCTGCGGTAGTCCGCTCAGCCACACCCAGAAGCACACTACTCCAAGCAGTGGGATGTGTCTTACTCAAGAAGACACAACAGCTCGCTATCACAACCTGTGAGAGGGGCCTGTCCCTGTAAGTCTACTGTATGCTGAAAATATTGTAAGTGTGAGATACATTTCATACCCAGGTGAACCCACTGCAAAGCTGAAAAACCGTAATCTGAACCATCACACATCAGGGCCCATGCATGCGGAAGTGGGACAGTCCACCCAGCAACACCTTGACAAGTTCTTCCCCAGTACACAGAGCACTCATTGAAATAAAGCCCTTATAGGCCACAAGACAAATCCAATAAACTTTTTATTTGTAGTGCTGGGGACTGAACCCAGGGTCTTGCACTTCAGCCCTTTTTTAATTTTTATTTTGAGGCAGGATTTTGCCAAGTCAGTAAGTGGCCAGGTTGGGCTTAAACCTGCAATCCTCCTGCCTCAGCCTTCGGAGCGCCAGGATACAGGTGGACATTCCCACAGCCAGCTGCCAATAAACTTTAATAACTCAAATAATACACAATGGAGTCTCTAACCATAATAAACTTAAAGATTCAGTATCTGAAAGATGTTCCCAAATATTTTGAAACAAAGTGTACACTTCTAAATAACCCAACTGTCAAAACTTCAAAAGAGAAATTAGCAAAATGGATGGGATGGGAATGAAAGGAAAATATCTAAAGTATTACTTGGGGGAAATTTATAGCACTAAAATGCCTATAAAAGGTCAGATACAGATGGACTCAGCGTCTACTTTAAGAAATTAAAAAAAATAAGTTTGGAAGATGTTGGCCAGAAATCACGGCTTCAGGTGGCAGGAGAAATAGGTTCAAGAGCTCTACTCTGCAGCAGGCGATAACAATTAGCAACAATGTGCTGAGCTCTCGAGAACCACGGTGAGCGTACATGGGAAGTGTTCCCACCACGAGACACTGCAAGCACTGAAGTAATGCTTATCCTCCTTATCTTGATTTAGCTATTCCACAATGTATCCTGATTTCAGAACAAGTTATACGTGACAAATCATCCAGTTTTTATTTGTCCAGCCAAGTAATAAATGAAGCTTTGTCCAGGAAGAGACTGGAAAAAGAAAGGCAAATGAAACTGAGCACAGATGCCAGCGAGGGAGGGGTGAAGCTGAGTGTGGGAATCAGTGAAGCAGAGGACAGCAACAACGGAGGAAAAGCAACACAACCCACAGCCCCCTTAAAAGCAAATGAATAAAAATGATAACGCTCTAGCCAGACTGATCAAGGAAAAAGGGAAAGAAACATACTTTATCCACCTTAAGAAGGGGAGATGGGGCTGAGGCAGGAGGATTGCTGCAAGTTCGAGGCCAGCTTGGGCTATAAAACGAGTTCAAGGCCAGACTGCACGGCACGGTGAAAGCCTGTCTCAAACAAACAACAAACAAAAAAGAATGAGAGATGGGACATCACAAACTCTACAGATATTAAGAGACAATAAGGGAATATTACGCACAACTCTATACCAAATAAATTTGACAACTTAGACTGAGGGAGTAAACCCTTAAAAGCCACAGTCCACTAAAACTCACTCAAGAAGAAATAAATAACCCAAATAGTCCTATGTCTACCAAAGATACTGGGATTCCCAGGTAAAACTTTCCAAAGAAGAAAACTCCAAGGCTGGGGTGCTGGGGAAGGTGGGGAGAGGTCACAGGGCAGAGTCCACCCTTCCGGGGTGAGGAGGGCCTGTTGACAACCCTGACTGCAGTGAGCAGGTTCACAAGCACGTGTATGGCGCCGAGTTTTTCACATTAAATGTGCGCTTTACTACGCATCAATTAATTTCAGGCTGGAAGACCCAGGCCGGCTCGAGTCCATGTTGCCTCTTCCTCCTAGCCCTCTGCTCAGTGGCGGAGTCAGGGCTGAGGGGCTGGAGAGAGGCAGAGGACCCCGCCCCGCCCTCCCTCCTCCTGCCCTGGCCATGGGGGCTGAGAGTTCCTGGTGGCAGGTGACGCTGGCAAGTTCCTTACCTCTCCCTTGCCTCTTCCCCTCCCAGTGCCTCCCCGCAGCTCTCGGGACCCCAAGCAGATGCACAGGCAGCCGGTCACAGGGGCCCAGCGCCCTCCCAAGCCATGGAGCACAGAGACAGTAAGCAACCATCTGCTGTGCTTCCAGTTCCCTCTGACCACCCACCACTGCAAAACTAGTTAGATGCCCTGGGGCCCGGCATAGCGCTCAGCCAGCCAGGCCTGTGTGGGCCCAGCTGTGCCATGGGAATGGATAGGGATGCAGTCCCTGAAGTGCCCAGGACTCCCCCAGGGAGAGCCAGCAGGACTCCTGCTCCCCTGGCGATGGGAGGCTCGGAACAATCTCCCAAAGCCACCAGTGCAGGAGCCCACCCTTCTTCCAAGCTGCCTCCCCGTGCTGCGAGCTGCGTGTGAGGGTGGCCCTCAGCAAAGGCGCAGATTCCAGCTCCTCCCGGCTCCCGGAGCCTGGACCTCTGCGTTCTTCTCGGTCGGGTGAGTCACCAACTTAGCATACTGGCCGAGCAACTCTAATGGCGACCAGGAGAACAGGCTTCAAAAAGGCAGAAGCCTCTCTCCTGCAGGAAAGATGAGCTGGTCAGCGTCTGAGCCATGAGGTAGTGTGCACCATGCGTTGCTAGTCCAAGGTAAAGGGGCCCATCCTCCCGGCTTGCCCAGCACCGAAGGCCTCCCACGATGTGGGACTTGCAACACTAAACCCAAAAAGTTCCAGGGAACCTCTGCAGACAGTTGGTCGACCATCCAGGGACCCTCGGCAGTTCCCCAAGATGCAGCCCTATTGGCTGATAGTCCTGGCCCCGCTCAGAGAGGCAGAGGAAGCAGAGTGTAGGACCTTGCAGCCCGGGTCACATCCCTGGTAGAGCCCAGTTAGAGGGGGCTGGGAAAGTGGACCCTGTCCAGGGTCTCCATGACCAAAGGGAATGGACACTGGGGACCTTGGGCATCTTCTGTCTCTGGGAAGACAGGGAGGCTGGCAGTGCAGCAGCTGTGGTGCGGGGGAGACAAAGAGGACCCACCTGTCCTCCTGGCATCCCCAGGGAGCCCAAGGGCCTTGCAAGTTACCTTACAGAGATCCTCTAGGACTCCCTTCCCCACAGTGACCCCTTCACCACAAGGTAAGCCTCCAAGATAGCGCTAGCTCTGCCCCAGACGCACGCTCTGCAAGGAGTCCCACTGCCCTTCTTGCAGGACATAGGTATTCCCAGAGAGTAAGGGACATGCCAGCGTCACCTGCCACCAGGAACTCTCAGCCCCCATGACCAGGGCAGGAGGAGGGAGGGCAGGGCGGGGTCCTCTGCCTCTCTCCAGCCCCTCAGCCCTGACTCCGCCACTGAGCAGCCCTGGCTCCCATCTGGACGGGAGGGGGGTGGTCAAGCAGGAAGCAGGCTAGAGCCACTGCACCTGGGACACAGGGCCACCCCCAGCTGGCTCCTTCGGGAGTCTGGCCTAGCGGCCTGCACCCCAGAGGTGTCCCTCTCCCCGCAAGGAGAAGGCTGGCAGCACAAGCCAAGGATGCAGGCAGGACTGGGTCTGGGCACTAGGGAGGGACTGGGACACCTCACACTTCTGCTTGTTTCGGGGTGAAGGGAAAGAGAGGTCAGCTTGGGAGGGCCCGGCCAGGGGATGAGCCCTGGAGGAAAAGCACACCAGCCGCCGGGAGACAGGATGCTGTGGAATGTGTTTATTTTCATCAGCCTAGAACACACATGTCTACTCCACGCAGGGAAGAGAAACACCTGTGCACCCCACTCGGCCTTCACAACGCCACCGAGGTACAGGACAACACAGTGTAAAATGAAACTGCCACCAAACGGCCGTGGCAGCTTCAGACAGCAGGGCGGCGTGGCTGTGAGACCCCTGGCACTACAGAGCACCTGGCATGGGCTGCGCTGCCCATAGCCCAAGCTCTCCAGCCAGTGCCTGAAAGGTGGCCACAGTGGTGTCTGCCAGGCGGTGGGCACCTCTCCCTCCAGCTCATGGCCAGCACCAGGCTCCTAGCCCCCCTCAGGCTCCGGTGCATTCTCACATGGGGCACACAGGAAGCAGGCAGTGGGAAATGCCCTACCAGGGCTCCGAGCCAGGCAGGTTCCCCTGCCCAGCTGGCCCAGCAGTGCCCCAAAACAGTGGCCAATAGAGGCCAAGCCAAGAAGCTGCCCGCGTCCCAGAGGGCGCAGCTGGACCAGCAGGCCGGGCGGGCTGCACACAGGTCAGCACCACGCCCAGGACAGGATCTGGCCTGCTGGCAGTGGGGACACACCAGGCCTTTGCTGGGTGGCTCCCAGGCCCATGTGGAGCCATACACTGGTCGGCCCCAGACCTCTCCCAAGGGAGCCCCACCTACCAGGGCAACCCGCCGCCCCAAGAGAGACTCTGGTCACACAGGTCTGCAGGGTCCTTCAACAGGGGAGCACTGGGCCCCTGCCTCCCCCGGACGCACAGCGCCCCACAGGCCTTCGGTGACACAAGCTGCCCTGCGGGCGGATTCCCAGACCTCTCCAGTGTAGCAGGGCGCGACCGTTCCCAGCAATCAGGACGCCCAGGGCGTCCTTAACCCCGCTGGGAACCCAGCAGAGTTTCGACAGGGGTGGGGCCCCTGGGGCGAAGGAGGGTGAGGAGGGCGTCTCCGAGCCTGAGACGCCAGGAGCGTGGGTGATAAGGCGCCCCCACCCCAGCAGTTCCCACAGCTCGCACAGCCACGCCCGGCCACCTCCCGGCTGCGCCCGGCACACGCGTGCTGTGCGGGTCGGACCCCAGCCCCGGGGCCACGGGGTAGGACCCGCGGCGGGCCCCTGGGTCTGCAGGGCAGCGCGCAGGGCTCCTCCAGCTGGGGTCGCCGCGCGGAGCCAGAAGCGCGCGGGCTGCTCCCTGGCGCGGCCCTGGCGCTGACCTTGACCGCGGGCCGCGCGGAGGTCGTCTCCTGGCCGGCGTCGCCCCCGCCGTCGCCGAGCGAGCCGGGTCTAGTGGTCCTAAACATTTCACAATTGCGCTACAGAACTGTTGAACTGTTAAGAACCACTGGACCCGGCGGGCAAGTCCGCGGCTCCTCAGCTCGACGCGCTGTGGAGAGAGAACCCCTCCGCCCTTGCGACCGCGTGCGTCGCCGGGGTCCGGGGTG
>NW_004955538.1:2768371-2788019 GCF_000276665.1 Chinchilla lanigera | reverse complement strand
GGCCCGGGCGCACCTGGCCTGGAACTGGCCCCCAGGACGCCCGCCGCCTAGCCTGGGCCTGGGGCGCCTGCGTTCCTCGCTGCCCGAGCCGGGCCCAGGGCAGCCGGGGTAGGTGAAGGCCGGAGCAGGCGGGTGTGATGCCCGCGCGGGGCGGGCCTGGGCGGACACGCCCTTCCCGTGCTCTCCCTTCAAAGGAGCTCGTGGGAGGGAGGATAAAGAGAAAGTGAAACTGCAGGAGGGGCGGGAGCGGCCGCGGGTTTCTGGTCCCCAGGCCTTGCTTCTGTGGGAAGGCGAGAAAGGGCAGCCCACGCGGGGCGCCAGCCCGCCTGGGGAAACCAGGGCTCCCTGCACCCCACTAGCGCCGCTCCGACCCACTCCGCCGCGTGCAGAGCCGTGCGCTCGCGGCCTGGGGGCGGGAGGACCCCCAAGTCCTGGGCCACGGTGGGCAGCAGGGTGGTTATAGGTGGAGCACAGGCTGGATCAGGGCGGAGGTGGCACCGCGTGAGAGGGGCCGTTTCCGTGTGTGTTGTGGCAGCTGTTGCAAGCACCCTGTAAAGTGAATGGTGAAGGGTTCGGTCTCTGCAGTTGGGGAAGCCGAGTCTCGGGAGTGACGACCCCGGGGTTAGAGCCCTCGGTGGTAGAGAAGGGGCTGCGGGCCTGGAGCTCTGAGGGGCTGGGCATCCCCCACAAGGACGCTGGGAACGCGGAGCCAGTGGGTGAGATGAGGGAGAGATGATCCCGAGGTCATCAGCGTGGGAGCCAAGGCCTCCCCTGCAGGAAATTACCAGGTGAGAGCAGCGCTGCCCGGGGAGTCAGGCTCAGGCCCCCGCCTACGCACATCCCAGCCTGTCCAGAGACTGGGCTGGTCCCGACGGGGACTCATCAGCAGCGCCACCGGGCGCCAGCCTGGAAGCCTGGACACAGGCATGCACAGCTCTGCGCTTTGCTTTCTGTACTTCAGGGCAGTGAGGACAAACCTCGGGGGCCGCATGGGGACACAAGCCACAGCAGGGCAGAATGTGAGCACACGGAAGCCACCATGTGCCGGCCTCTCCACTGCACCTGAGGGGCTGGAGGCCCAGCGCTGAGCCCTCCATCCTCGGGACTTCTCTGTGACTGGAGCTGATGTCCCCAGCTGGCGAGGCATGTCCCCAAGGACACACAGAGGTCTCCAGACCCACACTGCAGCTGCCTGTGATGATGCTCTGTGTCCAGCAGCGTGGGGGTGCCGAGTGGGGCTCAGCCACCCGGCTGCCCAGCAGTCACGTCTCCCCACCCTCGGCCCAAGCGTCTCTGCCGAGCCGGTCTGACCCACTTGGGGACAAGCCAGTGTGGCAAGGGCGCTCCCTGGATGAGGGGTACGTGGGCGTTCCTGCCCAGCAGGCTGTGCGTCCCAGCCAGTGGGTGTTTCCACACCGGCAGGCTGGCACCTGCTCGGGAGGGTCCAGCCATGTGGGTTAACATGAGCCACCTGCAGGTTTCACAACCTCTGGCTCTGCAGGCTGTGAGAAGTGCTGAGCACAGCGTGGCCGTGAGCGACAGCGCTGCCCCGTCCCTCAGCCCCTCTGAGCACAGCGGGCGCTGCCAGAGAGCTGCTGGGTGCAGGCACCGGGGTGGGCTCACCCCCACCACCCCTTGTGCCTGCCCTGTGCCCTGTCCCCTTCTCCACAGCAGGGCTCTTGGCTCTCAAGCCCTGTGCCCCTTGCACCCCCAGCCAGCGCGCCATCCCAGTGTGGGGCAAAGGCTTCCTGGGCCCTGCCATCCTCAGGTGGCATCGCTGGTTGTGCAAGGCCGGGCACACCTGTGTCTGGGTGAGGAGCTGGGAGGCTGCCAGCTGCAGTGCCTTGGGGGAGTCTGCACCCCAGGGCTCAGCCGGGGCCTGGGAACCAGGCTGAGGAGCCCCGGCCCAGACCTCCTGGGTGCCAAGTGCTAGCTCTTGGGTAACGCATTTGCCTAAGCTCCGCAGGACACATGCCCTCACACCAGGCCGTCTTCCCACACCCCAGCTCCAGGGGCCACAGGCGGGTGGACAGAGGGGTGGGAATGCTGGTGTGGAGAGGTGCCAAGGCCAGGGGCAGCAGGGGAGGCTGGAGCTGCACACAGCAGGGACAGGTGGCTGATGGCTCTATCCTGGGGCAGATACTGCCCCTGCTGGGCACCTAAAGCTTGGACCAGATGCTCACCTGGGCCCAAGCCCCTGATTTCAGCCCAGCTGGGCTCTGATGAGGCAGGTGGTGGCTGTGCCCATTGGCACACCTGTAGCAGCCTCCAGCTGGCACCATGGAGCTGGTCACCTCTTCCCTGCCCCCAGCAGCAGACAGTGGAGGCTTTGGTGGGTGGGGGCAGAGGCTCACCTGAGGGGTGCCGGAGTGACCATGGCAGTGCTCTGGCTGGAGACAGCACCAGCTTCCCTACTGCCCACAGGCCCATCAGCCCCTTGGGAGCCCTGTGTGCACTGCCCCACTGTGAGGGTGGGGTACGGGGCGCCGGGAGGGCAGCTGGTTCAGGTCCCCACCCTGTGCCTCCCCACCCCACCGATCAGCAGCCTGGGGTGACTGACTGTCCCTCTGGTCCCCAGGGTGCCCGCTCTTCCCACAGCCACGGTTGCAGCCTGACAGACGCCCCAAGCTGAACTTTGGGGCCCGGGAGGCACTGTCCTGCAGCAACTTTATTGCCGTTCTGCCCAACAGAGCCCTTTACACTTTGTCACTGAGACAGCCTGTGGAGCAGTCCAGCAGTGGAGTGCACCCTGCTGGGCGGGGGGTCATGTGCCCAGGGTCCTTCCGGCAGGTTGAGGCAGCAGGTGGAGGAGTGGCTCACGCTGCAGCAGGATTTCTGGAGGTCAGACACCAGGCAGCACTTCCTGGGAATGGCGGTCTCCTGAGAACTGCAGGCCCAGTGGTACCTGGAGGGCTCTGCCGCACACCCTCCCGTGCCGTGTTCCGGCCCAGCCAGCCCTGAGAACCCCGAGTGGGACTCACTGGGCCTGCACCCTCCAGGCTCCGCAGGAGGGCCACCACCTCCAGGTTCCCAGCCGCCTCCGCCTGTGGGGCACGTGGGGGGCTGCTCAGGGACTGCAGAGAGGCCCCCAGGATACCATGTCCCTCTCCCCCGCCTCCAACTCATGCACGTGGGGCCCCACCCCCCCCCACAGTTCCAGGCCCAGGGTCTGGGACAGGGAAGGAGGCAGCCCAGGGGCCCCTTGTAGAGAACAGCGGGGCAGCAAGGGAGAGGGAGCTGGTGCATCGGTCAGGGTGGCCTTCCAGGAGGTGGTGCACTCACAACACACAGAGCGCTGCGCCCGTCGTAGCCTGGCTGCTTCAGGTCAGCCCCGGCCTGCCACCATGCCCGCAGGCCCTTTGTGTCCGCCCTGGCTGCTAGCCTGGGGGTGGGGGAGCTGTCAGGACCTGCTGGGCACCGTCCACCTGTGTGCCCCTGCTGCCCACTCCTGGTTCCACACAGCCAGCCCCAAACAGCTGACCCAGCAGCGCCCCGCCCTGGGGCAGGAGTCTGGTTTCACCGGTGGGTGTGGCCGTGATTCAGGTGGAGGACGCACATGCGCACACAGGATGCAGCCCTGGATCTCGCACACCCCACGCCCCACCCCTGCCTGCCCAGCGCCCCACCAGCTCCATTTCACAAAGGCCCAGGTGGGGCCCCCAGGCGGAGGGCAGGAGGGAGGCAGGAGGTGCTGCTGGCCCTGCAGGCTGAACGGGTCCTGGCTAGGAGGGCGGGGCTGGCTGGCCTGGAGAGGAGCCCACCCCCGGCCGGTGGCCGGGAAGGACAGCCCCCTCCAGGCCTGGTGACGCGCTCATCGGAGGCGTCTGTCTGCAGCAGCCCCACGCTGGCGCCCAGTAATTTCTGGGTAAATCATACTGGAGGGCAACACTGGACCCCCACCCACAACTCCCACACAGCGGCCCCCACGCTCCCCTTGGCAGCCCTCGGAAGCGGAGTTCCACACGTTGGTTCCAGCCCTGGCTCCCATGGACCTGGCTATGCCACTGTTTCTCCATCCGTCAATGGTACCATCACGGCCTGCCTGGGGTACAGCCCTGGACCAGACCACGCCACAAATCCCTTCGAGCAAAGTTCAGCTCCCACACTCCTGGGACCCCTGCGACCTCAGCCCACCTCTGCCAGCCTGGCCCCCATCACCAGCAAGCATCCTCCTGGGGCACCCAAGACTAATCCAGGGGAGCAGTCCCTTCCCCACCCCACAAGCAGGGCTGGGGGTGTGGCGCCAGTGAAGGGCCTGGCTGGTGCCAAGGCATTGGGGTCCTCTCCAGTGGGGCAGGCTCCTCACTCCTTCCGCCCACCCCACCTTCCTAGCCAGCCCAATCCCAGTGGCCGCCCACTTTCTGGCCTGGGTACGGGGACAGCGACGAGGGCCGCTTATGGCACCCTGCGCGGGGGGCCTCCAGCCTCTGCCTTACTTGACTCCCCCTTCTGCTTGATCTCCCACGCAGCACACAGTCGCCACGCACGCCCTTGCTGCACAGTCCTCTCAGCCGGAGTGACCCGGAGTGTGGCAGGCAGATACCTCTGCCAGGCGGCCAGGCCCGTGCGTGGAGAGGGTGTGGGCTGTCCTGCTTCGGCCCCATCCCCTGGTGAGCCTGTCCCTCCCAGCAGATCTGGCTTTCTTCCTCCGGCTGTGTGCCCGCGCTGGCCACCCTCACCTGCACAGCTCCGTCCCTGCATCCGCCAAGTCCTGGGGAGCCAGGCAGGCCCCAGCCGTCCGCAGCAGCCCGATGGTGCCCTGATGCCTGTCATGAGAAGGGCTGCACTGGTCACCTTGGCCACAGATGCGGCTGCTACCCTGCCCTTTGCCCGGGCCCAGGCGATGCGTCCTTCTCAAGGTCGCACCACCTCTGTGACCTCGGGGGCACGCCAGCCGGGCAGCTCCTCACACCCCAAGTGGTGCCTCTGCCCATCCCCGGGCCAGCACCTGGAGGACAGTCCTCACCTGAGCCCTGCTGCACCCAGAAACGGTCTCACACTCACCCCGGAGCCAGCTCCAGCCAGGCCCAGGACTGGCTCTGGGAAACTGAGTCAGCTGTGCCCGACTCTGCCCTTGGGATGGGGGACAAGACCCTGCAGATGGACGCCAACAGCGGGTCGGCTGTCAGGACACCAGGCCAGGACCCAAGCTATAGCCCGCAGTGGCTCCTGAGCCAGCCCTCCAGGACACGTCACATGTGTCTGCCGGTGGGCCAGGGTGCAGGCGAGGCTCCACAGGCCAAGGACAGGGTGCGCCAGGGTAGTGGGACAGCGTGACTCTGGCACCTCGTGGCAAGTGTCGGGAGGACCGTAGCTTACACAGCCACCCTACTTTTAGAGAACACAGGCAGCGAGCCTCCCGGATGGCTCAGCTCCTGGACCACTCCAGCACAGCAGGGCCAGGCGGGTAGCCAGGGCAGGGTTGAGTGCACTCACCTCATCTCCTCACCACCCGCCCATACCCAAGGATACCCAGGTGCAGATCTCCAGCCCAGATCACCCTGGCTGGTGCAGGGGTCGCCCCACAGCACCCCTGCTGCCCTGCAAGCCCGGGCTGTTCCTCGAGGTTCACACTTCCCAGGGACACGGCCCCCAGGGCCCTCGGTTGGACACAGCCAGGCAGTGCTGGACTTGGACCCCTGGCCTCAGTGACAGGTCTGGGGAGCGTGGGCAGCGCTGGGTGACCCGGTCGCCAGGCAGGTGAGCGATGGCGTCACTAAGCCCAGGTGGCCTCTGCATCAGAGTGAGTGGAGCCTGCAGGTGGGGATTTGGTTGAGCCGTAGTCCCAGCCTGCAGCACACCCACACACACACGCTCCCAAGGGCGTGGACAACTTGCACGCTGCTCCAGGGCTGGGGTCAGGGATGCCCGCGGGGCCCTCCCGCAGAGGCCCTCTGGTGGGGAAGAACCTCCTTTCCCAGCATCTTCCGGGGCCTGTAGCGTCTGCAGGTGAGCAGGCGGGGCGAGCGAGGCAGGGTCTCTGACTCTGCGAGCTGGGGCCTCCTACCCTGCTGCGCCCGCAGCAGGGGCACACGAGACCTGAGCCTGTGACAGCCGTCCATCTGCCTGCCCCCAGGAACCCCTGTGCTTTGCCAGTGACTCTCCTTTTCTAAAACCTGGGTCTGCCTGGCTCAGCTTGGAGGTCACCTCCTCCACAAGGCCCTCCTGGATCACCTCACAGTCAGGCCACCTGGTCTGTGTTCACATCAAGCAGGTTCTCCCGCCCACACATCCGACACAGCGCCCCACCCAGGTACCTGCCCTGCACGGCCAGCAGCAGCGGGCTGAGGCCGTCCTGGTCACGGGCATTCACATCCACGCCTCTGTGCAGCAGCATGGTGACCACACCCTCGTGCCCCCTCCGCGCAGCCGCGTGCAGTGGGGTCTGCCCACTAGAGTCCTCCAGGCACAGGTCACTGCCCTGGGAGACACGAGGGCGCACAGACTGAGACAGGGCTGGGCAGGGAGGACCTGGGCACACCGAAGTCAGGGGCCTGGCCAGGCAGAGGGCACAGCAAGGCTAGCAAGGACGGGAAGCGTGACACCCGCAGTGGGCTAGCACCCTCTGCCCGCGCCAGGGAAGGGGCCGGTACCGCAGGGCTCACCAGCTCCACAAGCGCCTGCAGAGCCTCGAGGTCACCTTTGTGGGCTGCAGCCAGGGCCAGGCTGGGCATCACAGTGTCCCGCACTGCATCCACTTCCTGGGAGGATGGCAGTCCCTGGGGCCCAAGCAGTGCTCTGGGGCCCTGACACCCCAGGGTAAAGGGCAGGCAGAGTCCACCCACCGAGGAAAGTGCTGGAACTGCACACCCTGGGGCCACACTACTCCCCCAAGGCCTGTGTGACCCCAGACCCTGGAGCAAAGGTCCAGACCCAGGGCCACCAACTGGGTCTGTCCCCAGTGGCTGTGACCCAGCCTGCCATCACCTTCTGAGTCCATTTCCTCTACAAAATCCTTGAGTGAGTGAGTGAGTGAGTGGGGAGGGGTGTGGGTCAGGAGAGAAAAAGGCCACTCCACACTCTCCACCTTCCTGGAAGGGCCAGCGACAGTCACCTAGGGGGTCCCCACTCCACCTGAAAGTGTGGTCCCGCAAGGTCCAGCAGTGTGCCCCTGCAGCCCCACAGCCCAGCCTGATCACAAAGCTGCTGGCAGCTGGCTGTCCTGGAGGCATGAGGGCCCCAGGTCCCACCCTGATGACAGGCCACACGCCCCAGTTCCTCTCATCCGCCCCGCCAGCGTGGTAGGCAGATCACAGTGCTGCCCATCAGCTCTGCCAGGGACAGGAGCCCAGCAGGCCCTGGGCACAGGGCTCAGAGTCCAGCCGGCCAGGGTCCGCCCCTGCCCTCCTGCTCTGGATGCCTGGGTGTGGGGAGGGCGCTCAGAGGGGAGGCCATCTGCAGGGGGTGCTTCAGGGAGGGGACAGCAGGCTCAGAGTCCGGAGACCCTAGGCCCCGACCCCTCACACCCAGTCCTGTGCAGGAGCACCTACACCTCCACCCGCTGGTGCCACCTGCCTTGGGCTCCAAGGGTCCCTATGGGTCATCAGCCCTGCTCCCAGGCCTGACTGCCTGAGGGGCAGCTGGGACTAAACAGCCGTGGCCACGGGCTGGCTTCTCCTGTGGGACGTGTGGCCCCGCTGCCTCTCAAGGTCCTGCCACTGTCCACACCAGCATACCTGGCCGCCACTCAGACCCAAGAGCCAGGTGACACTGCACCCCAGCGCACTGCTCCACAGAGAAGACTGGCGCTTGTCCATCGTGGGCAGTGTCATCTCCCCGCGAAGATCCTTGGCCAGCAGCTAGTGGAGGACACAGAGGCCGCTGGGCTTGGCTGTGCCACCCAGAACTCCACCCACAGGCTTGAGGGTGGCTTCTGAGACCCGCACCCGGCCCTGCGAAATCAGCACCTCTGAGCTGCCACTGACTAGCAGCCCAAGGGCCTGGGAAGGGCGCGGAAGGAGGGGCTTCCAGGAGGGCTGTGGACCCATCTGCCCAGCACTCGAGGCTCCGAGGGGACGGGGGCGGCGAGGGCGGCAGAGCCGGCTGGCGTGTGCACAAGCCCGTGTCCTGGAGCCCGTGTCCGCAGCCCAGCACACACCTCCTTCCTGTGATCCAGGCTCAGCCCCGGCCGGCCCAGCACGTAGGACAGCTTGGCCAGGGCAGCCTCCGAGGTCATGTCAAAGCCAGAGACAACGCTGGCGCCCGCCTCAGCCTGCAGGGAGGGGAGCAGGGTGGCTCTCGCAGCCTCCATGGGCCTTCCTGGAGGTAGGGGTCAGGGCCTCACTGGCCTGTGCCCTCCCACACCTCAGTCCCCCCACCTCACCAAGCCTGACGCATAGCCTGGGGTCACAGGCCCCCGCAGGCAGTGGCTACAGTTGACGATGATCAGGCCCCGCTCAGCTGCGGCCCGCAGCTCCTGCAGCAGGTCAGGCTTGGTGGGCCCGTTGCCTGAGCCGAAGGTCTCCATGACTACGCCCTTGAGCGGGTGCTGCAGGAAGGCCCGGACCTGTGGGATGTGTGTGGGGGAGCTGCTGAGGGCCTCTGCGTTCTGCCCCGGCTGCGGGGACCCAGGGCCTGTCCTGTGCCTGCCGGTGCGGTACAGGAAGGCTTGGCTCTGAGCGGGGTTGTGTGCGGCCCCAGGTCCCCTTCAGGACCCTCATCCCCAGCGAGACAGGACACTGAGCACCGGGAACTCGTGAAGGGGTAGCAGATGAGGAGACAAGGCCATCGGCTGGCCAGGTGCTCTGCCCCTCCTGGCAGCAGGGGAGTGCTCGGGCATCAGGGACAGGAGGTTGTGCTAACGGGCATGCAGGCTTCCTGAGACCCTGTGGCCCGGCACCAGCCTCGCACACGGGACAGCACACTGGCAGCTCAGAAAACAAGGCCTGACCTGAGTTCTGAGGCCTTTCCAACACAGCCTGTGTCCCAGAGGAGGGAGGCCCCAGAGCCCCAGGCGCGGCAGGGAGGGGCGCGGGGCAGCGCCCACTGTGCCACAGGCAGGGCCTGAGCAGAGGGCAGCGGAAGCACAGCAGGTAGATTCCAAGGGGGAGCCGCGGGGGCGTGGGAGCGCACAGCACCCTTGGGCGCAGGGCAGGGCAGGCCTACCAGGGAGGCAGGGATCCCCGGGTAGAGGCGCAGCAGCCCCACGTCGCACTCCATGCTGCTGTGCACCACCAGCGCGTCCTTCCAGCTGGCCGTCCGCACCAGCTCCCGGGCAACTGAGGGCGGAGGGGCTGGGTGTGGGCTCTGTGCCCAGGCCCCGAGCAGCCTCTCCCCGACTCCCTCCACAGCAAGCCCTCCCTGCCTCGCTCACTGGGCCCGTGCCAGGCTCTGGGGCGGGCAGAGGGCCCAAGGGAGGAGGGGTACAATGGCCATGCAGTGCTGATGCGGGCAATTGGCCAGGAGGGGCATGAGGAGGACCTGCCAGCCAGGAGGCCTGGTTGAGCCTGGCAGGCTGCACAGGAGTGTTGCGGGGGGCACAGCTGCCCAGGCAGATGCCACAGCAGGGGCAAGGGCTGATGTGCATGGCAGGAGACAAGCGGTCTGCTGTGCCAGGCTCTGGGTCCTCCGTCAGCCAGCTGTTGCTCACCAGGCACCACTGTGCCCACTGCCCACAGCGACGCCTGAAGGAGACCCCCAGACACTCTCACATTTAGGAAAGGAAGCCTCCATCCAGGTGACCTGGAGGCACTAGAGGCCTCGCCCCTCCCTTCCCTGCGCCCCAGACAGGACACTCCAGGGCTGCGCAGAGAGTGGTGAGGGAGGGCCCTCCGGGTCAGCGCCCCTTAACATCGGCTGTGCAGAGGACCTCGAGTTCAGCCTGCCCGCGGTCAAGGCCACTGCTCTTCCGGCACGGGGCCAGCGGCCATGGAGGGGTGCTGAGGTGGGAAGCCTGTCCCAAGCCCCGCACCGCGGTGCCCAACGGGGCAGACGCTGGCGACCCCCCTGCACTACATGGCACCAAGGGGGCCAGCACAGGGAAGCTGAGGCCCGGGGAGGGGCAGGTCTTCCCTGAGGTTTGCTGGAGTCAGGCTCAGGGCTTGGAAGAGACCTGCGCCCCCGCCCACACGCCCCAGGACGATGTAACCCCACTGCCGCCTGCCTTTTCTAGAGCGCAATTCAAATTGGACTGAGAGCAAGAGGGCAAATTGGACACAGCATGTGGGCGCGGCCTCCCTCAGCCCGCACCGCGCAGCTGGCACTGGCTTTAATGTAGGGCACTTCAGGACTTGCACCGCAGTGAGGCGGGGGGTCCTGCCACCCCCAAAGGGCTATAGCTGCCAACAGGGGTGGGAAGGAGACCAAGGCCTGCCTGGTGGCCACCACTGGGGAAGAGACTCCGTAAAACCCCCAAGTCTGGAGGCCAGGAATGGGGTGTGGTGGGGTGGAGGCCAGGCCCAGGCAGCTCCATCCCCTAAAGCCCCTGGCCTGTCCCCCACAGCGTTGGACCCTGTAGGAGCAGGATGTGTGGCCAGCTTGGCTCTGGCATGTCTGGAAGCGAAGTGGCCACCCCCACACCGAGGAGGGCGCTGGGCTCTGTGTGAGGCCCCCTTCCCCACCCCAGGCACCTCAGGCTGGGCAGGGCCTGGGGATGAGGACAGGACCACATCTCCATCCCTGTCACTGGGAGTCCCCCGCTGCCCAGAAGTGTGCAGAGGTGGCTGGATGCCCACGGTCCCACCGTGCTGTCCCTCAGGCTTTCAGGAGGGTGGGCCTGGCCCAGCCCCGCCCTCCACAGGGCCCCAGCTGCCGCGCCCTGAGCCGCGGCATCAGAACCTGCCAGGCAGGCTGACGTCAGAGTGGTGGGCAGGGTGCAGGCTCCCACACACCTGTACCACACTGCACCACAGGGAGCCCGGGCTGGGGCTCAGGTGCTGGGGTCAGCCTCCCTGGGCGGCCGGGTGAGGGCAAGCTGCCCTGTCAGGTGGGGCCACAGGTGCTGGGCTCTGCACATGGCAGAGGCCCTGGGTTCCAGAGTGTTGGCCTCTCCACCCACCCAGGTAAGGTGCAGTGCCCTTACCTCCCTGGGCAGCAGGACCAGCAAGCCTGTCTGCCAGCCATATGGACCCAGAAGGGCACCCTCCAGGAGGCCTTCCAGACTGCTTGGGCCCATCAGGCATACAGTCAGGCATACAGACAGCCATGTGTTGAGCTCGGAGGAGGGCAGGGAAGGGGGTGCAGGTGACAGCCCCAGGACAGGAACCCAGACTCAGGGCCTCCTGACAGTACACAGGCCCCAGGGCCCTCCCAGCGCCCAAGCCGCTGCCCAGCCACATAATCACCCTGCCGTGCCTGCTGGAGCCCAGCCTGGATAGGGCATCAAGGCCCCAGGTGTCCCCAAGTGAAAGCCAGCACAGCTGGGGCTCTGGAGCAGGCCCCCAGACAGGAGGGTGGGGCGAGCCCCTGCAGTCAGGAAGCAGTGAGGCACAGTAGGTGTGGGGCTGTGGGACACCCCAGGGGGTAAGAGGGCCGAGTCTCCCGGGGCAACTCTGCACCCGGGCAAGGAGAGGCAGGCCAGCCCCCCAGGGAAGCCTCAGCACACGGGCAGCCACACGAAGACGGAGAAGAATGTGTCACAGAGCCACAGTGGTCGCTGAGGAACGCCTGGGCTTGGGACCTCGTGATCGGTAGGACAGTGAGAGGTAGAAGCCCCAGCCCTTTCCCCAGGCCCCGCCCCTGAGCACTCCCACCTCACACCCCGGCCGCTCTCTCAGAGCAGCCCCAGCAGAGCCCTGCCTGGCGCCCCCCCATGCCAGGAGCCCCCATCCTCAGGCCCCACTCGCGGGAGGCTACCTGTGACCTCCGCGCCCGTGGTGGCCAGTGGGGGCAGGTTGGGGGAGCAGAAGGCCCCAAACCTCTGGGTGTCCACCTTGGTTACCCGGTTGCCCCGAAACAGCTGATTCTGGATGAACAGGCAGACCTGCGGGAGGAGGGGGACTTGTGCACACGTCTGCGACACGCATGTAAGCGCACACGACGTGACATCAGGAAGCAACACCACCAGGCTAACGGCAGTGTCTCTGGGCTGCGAGCTGGGCAACCGTCTCGTCTGCTTTATCAAAGTTTTGTTTTTTAGTTACTGGGCATGGAACCCTGGGCCTTCATACTGAGCTGCATCCCTAACCCTTGTATATTTTGGACAGTCTTGCTAAACTGCCCAGGCTGGACTCAAACTTCTGATCCTCCTGCCTCAGCCTCCCTCGGTGCTGGGATTACGGGCCTGCGCCACCACGCCTGGCTCTGAGGTTTTTGCCAGTGACTGTGTATTAGCTGTAAGGCGAGTCACAAACCCGATGGGCCCCTTGTCTGCAGTCCTCTGTGCCACACCCACTCGTCCTCTGGCTCCTGGGGTATACACCCAACTGCAGCACCCCTGTCCTCCCCCCGCTGATGCACCCCACACCCAGGCACCAGGTACCTCAGGGATGATATACTGGCCGGCCATGAGCAGCGCCCCCAGCAGGTTCTCCCGGCTGTCATTCCACAGCGCGTGGATGGGGACCTGGGGAGAAGCTGGGAGGTAGGCTGAGGCAGGGCGGCACAGGCAGGTCGGGCGGGTTCCTCTCCAGTGAACCGCTCGGGTCGGGGGCAGCCCGGGTCTGTGGGGAGGGGGAGCCGCCCCCGTCTAAGGCCACCAACAGCAGTCCCCGCACCCAGCACCTCAACCCAGGCACCTTGCCCATGCAGGCCGAGTGCCCATCCAGCTCCCCGACACCCAGGGGCCACCAGGACTGGCTCCCGCCAAGCCCCATGCAGGCAGAGGGACCCCAACTTGGCCTCTAGCGGGCCCTGGTGGTGGTCTGGACCTCCCACTGTGTCGGGTCAGGGGAGGAGGGCGTCGTGGGCCAGGCTCCCTGGGCTGGCATCGGTGCAAAGCAACCGCGGGAGGAAGAAAGAAGACAGAAGGCGGGGAGCCGGCGTCTCCCCAACACCAGCTGTGGACCCCAGCACGAGGCCGCAAGGAGGAGGAGGAGAGGAGCCTGGTGCCACAGGTGGTGGGCAGCTGGGCACCACAGGGCTGAGATGGCCATGGGGTCACGGGCCTCCGGGGACTGGCAGGGCTGCCCCACGCGGGGCAGAGGGCATCCACCCACCGTGGTGGGCAGCACACAGCAGGAGCCGCCCTGGGGAACTGCTCAGACGCAGCGCAGAGCGGAAGCCCAGGTCGGGCTCAGCCTGAGGGGCCCCTGCCCGCACGGAGCCGCCCCTCAGTTACCTGGGCGCCGGTGAGGATGACAGGCTTGTGCAGGTTTTCCAGCACGAAGGACAGCACAGAGGCTGCGAAGGCCATGGTGTCGGTGCCGTGGATGACCACAAAGCCGTGGTACTGCTCATAGTGCCTCTGCAGGAGGGGTGTGGTCAGGGCAGGCCGGGGACTGGGGAGCTGGTGGGGGCTGGCGGCCACAGAGCCCAGTGCAGACGGAGGGGCTCGGAGGCTCCCCTGCAGGCCCTGCCTGGAGCCCAGGGCCCCAATACTTCTGCAGCCCTACACCCCGGTGGCTGTCTCAGGGCATGAGAATGTGGGTCTTGCGGGCTCCTGACACTCCTTGAGGGCAGAAGCCGCCCCCAGACTGGCAGCCAGGACCTCCTAGGTGGGGCTGGTGAGGAGGGGCACCCAGGGCAGCAGGAGTGGTGGAGGTGGGAGCCTCACCACCCCCTGGGAGGGCAGCGTGGACTCAGGCAACCAGCACGAGGCAGGTGGCCTGGGAGGCTGGTGGAAGTAGGCCTGGGCAGGAACTGCAGCTGCTGACCAGGCCCTGGCCACCACCTTCTAGCAAGCAGCCGACCTGGGCTGTGGCGGCCAGGGACTCAGCTCTGAGAGGACATGGTGCGCCCTCTGGTGGCCACAAGGGCCACAGTGGCAGGCTGAGAGGCCGGGGGAGATGCCCTGGCCCTGCAGCAGGGACACAAGGCACTGCCCAGACCTCAGTAGAGCAGCCTGGCCCCGAGTGAGCCGGTCCTGGACTAGCACAACCCAGGCTAGACAGGTACACTGGCCACCTCATTCCTGAAATGGAGACAGACCCAGGGTCACAGGTTGTCCCTGGTGGGCCACAACTGGGGTTGGAGACCAGGGTAACCAAGGCCGGCCAGGGAAGGAGGAGTCTGAGTGACCCCACTGGCTCTTTTTTTTGCTTCTAGGACTTGAACCCAGGAGCACTGTACCACTGGGCTACATCCAGCCCTCTATGCTTTGAGACAGGGTTGCCCAGGATGATCTTGAACTTGTGATCCTCCTGCCTCAGCCTTTTGAGTAGCTGGGATGACAGGTATGTGCCACTGCACCCACAGAGCAAGGGGCTTCTAAGGGAAGCAGGTGAGAATAGGGCTGGGGGCAGGGCTCCCGTCCAGGGAGCCATGGCCAGGCTTGTGTGGGCACTGGGCCTGGGCGGGCAGAGAGCCGAGGGGTAGCCCAGCCAAGGCACGAGCACTGCACACTGCTAGGCCCTGAGCAACCCCTTGGCCTCAGGCCCACCTAGTCCACGCACCGCTGGGGGCAGCGGGGAGGGCCCAGCGCACGGAGTCGGTCAGTCCCCCTCGGCCTGGGCCACGCCCACAGTATGAACAGACCGAGCCAGCTGCCGGGCTGCTCCTTGGCAGGAATGTGGTGTGGCCTCAGCCCCACCTACACCCGCATGGGGAGAGCACCGGGTGTGGCCCTGCCCGGGGACCACCACACCTCAGCTCCCAGCGACCCCACTGCACACCCCGCTCCACACAAAGGCTCAGCCCCCGCCCATGCCCGCGCCCTACCTCTATGGTCTGGGCTATCTGGACCCACTCAGTGATGGTCATGTCGCTGGAGTCCAAGAGCGGCTGGCGCTGCAACACTGTGTAGATGACCCTGGGGCCAGGGCTGGCAGGACTGCGGGAGGCAAACGCAGGCTCCCGCTCTGGCCCTCCAGAGCCAGAGTTCCCTGGCCACTGTTGGGGGTTCTGCACCCTGAAGGCTCCAGCGCCCTGACTACTGGGCCTCCCTTCCACCTGGAGGCCCCAGGACCAGAGCCCGTGCCCCCAGGAGGGGGTGACGACACGGGCCGGGCCAGGCTGTCCCCAAGCAGTATCCCCTCTGCTCCTGCATGTGGGCATCTGGGACCAGCCCAGGAGGAGGCTCTCTTGCTCAGGGAGGACAACTTGCAGCCCAGCCCCCCACTGTGAAGGCAGTAGGCCGGCCCCGAGTCTCGGGAGCGGCCTGGCCTCAGGGTGTGCTCCCGCCCGGACAGGGGCGTCCTCGCCACACGTGTTGAAGCTGTCACCCTGCCCATGTTCGGGTGGAAGGCAGCCTGAGCTCATGGCCTCAGCCCTGAGAAAGCTGCACCCGCCCCCCACACCCAAGCGCCCCTCAGCACCTGCCCACCCTTCCCCTCAGGACACCACAGCGCCCGAGGAGCCCCACTCACGGCAGCACCAGGGTGTTGTCAGGGAGGCCCTGTGCCCGGGCATGCTCCTCATCGTGGAACATGGGCAGGGTCCGCAGCACAGAAGCCAGGCCTGGGCCGGGGACAAGCACTGTGGGCAGAGAGGGCCACGTGCGGTCAGGACAGGGGCCCCGTCTCCCCACCAGGTGCCGCCAGGCTGGATGACCCTCCAGAGGTCAGCAGTCGTCCCGAGTCCGGAAGCCACAGCTTCCGCCCTTGGAGCCGATGTGGATTCTTCATCTGGAATCCAGACGCCCCTCGAGTGCTGTCTGCCCTCTGGTGGTCCCACTCCACCTGCGCCCCATCTGCAGAGGGTCCACACTCCTGGCCAAGCGAGGCCCCACCAACCTGCCTCACAGAGCAGCCACACGCACCCACCCCGAAGGCGCTGCCCCCAATTCTCACCAGCAGGAGCTTCTAGGCTTCGCTCCAGACACCACCTCCAGGAAGCCCACCCTCTGCCAGGCTGTAGCACCCTTCCCACATACGCTCTCGTGGGCCCTTGGATCCCGGCTGGCAGGGATATGTGTGACTTCTTCAAGTTCTGCCCGCATCCCCACTCCCACCCCTTCCACAGGAGGACAGGCGCAGAGCAAATGCTGCCCCCGCACACACAGGTCCTCCGGCCTGCAGCCAGTGAATCTCAGAAGTGTGCATCTCGGGAGGTGCCAGCCACAGCCCGGCGGGCATCTTGGAAGCCAGTGGCCTCCCAAGAGGAAGCACATCCCACTCTCAGGTGCTGGCCCTGCTGGTCCCCCCAGCCTTGGTTTCCTGGGCCACTATGAGCATCAGACTTTCTCCTGGCTGGGCCGGGCTGTCTTGCCCGCGTGGACTGCTGGCCACACCCTGCACTTCCTGGGGTCAGTAGCCCAGGGTGAAGCCCACCTCTCCCTGTAGCTCCCGCTGCAGGCCCCTCCCCACCACCAGCACCAGCGCCACTGCCGGCAGCCAGTTCCCAGGCCAGGTCACGAATGGGCCACAGACTCCGTGCACTCACGTTGCGCCCCTTTCTCTCTCCCTGATGCAGGGGGTCGGGAGCCTGGCAGGCTTTGGAGCTGGCAGGAGGGCGGTGTTTCTCTCCCACCCTGCCAACCTCCCATCTCCGTCTGCCAAGGCACAGCCCAAGCCCCTCCCCAGCCACCCTGACTGTCCCAGGCCCATCGGATGGTGTTTGTGGCCCTGTTTCCCCGCCAGAGAGAGAACCTGAAGGCCCCTGGCCCCACTCTCCCAGGCTTGTGCCAAGACCCTGCAGCCTCTGCTGGAGGAGTGGATGGCGCAGGTCGGCTGGTGACTGGCTGCTTACAAACTGTCCTGTGGGCGGGGCTCAAGGGACACATGGGGAAACCGGAGCCTGTATGTGTGCGGCAGACCCGCGGGCTCTGCAGATGCCCAAGACATGGCCTGCCTCCGTGCTCAGGAGCCACTGCCCGCCACACTGGGCCAGACGACCCTCCCTGCGCGTGGCAGGCTGAACGTGCGCCCACATCCCGACCCCAGGACCTGTGGATGCTACGTTTTGTGGCAAAGCCGCTGCAGGTGTGCTAAGGGAAAATAGAGAGCCTGTCCTGGACTTCCTGGGTGGGCCCTAAAGCCATCACAGGTGTCCCCATAAGGGGGGTCCAGAGGGAGCCTGGACACACACAGGCAAAGTCCAGACGCCTCAAGAACTTTGCCCACTGAGGCAGGAGACAGCCAGAGAACTTTGACCCCTGATGTTTACTAAGATCTTCCCGCCTAGTGACCCTTGCCTTCCTTTAAGCCCTATAAAAAAGCGGCTTCTCTTTGTTGTCTCCAGATGGGCTTCCGCCCTGTCTCCCGCACCCAGGCACAGCAAATTCCACGCCATGTTGCCTTGCACAAGCTTGGTGGCCTCCGCCTCACAGCGTTCCTTACGTCTGGGGCCGAAACCGGGGAGGGAGACCAGCTCTCTCTGGGGGCTTCCAGCCCTCTGGAATCTCCACCCCAGCTGAGACCAAGCGGTACCATCCTCAGACCTTGGTCCCTGCAGCTCCGGCCGCCTCTGCCGGGCCAGATCTCGCCAGGGTAAGACCCTCACTCTCTCCCCGTTTCTTCCTCCCTCTGCCCCATAAAGTCAGGGAGAGGCTCGTTCTGTGTTCTTGTGCTTTATAAACTCCAGCACTGTCCTGGAAAAGCACCGCTGGGAGGGCTGCTTTTGTTCGGCATCGGGACAACCGCAAAGACCTTTGCCGCGCGCAGTCACTCGCGTCTAC
Organism: Chinchilla lanigera; assembly: GCF_000276665.1. Lineage (NCBI taxonomy): Eukaryota > Metazoa > Chordata > Mammalia > Rodentia > Chinchillidae > Chinchilla > Chinchilla lanigera. The sequence continues at coordinate 2,770,369 of NW_004955538.1, read as the reverse complement.
GGCTTCGGGTCCGACGGGAGACGTCCACTGAAGAGCCGGCCGCTCTCCCACGCCTGTCTCTGTTCTCCAGTGGGGGGCCCTCCAGCTTCCACCCCCACTCCACCCCCAGCCTGCCTCCTGTACAACCTCAAATCTCTCCGCCTCTCCGGGTCTGAAGCCCAAATGGCTGGTCTTTTTCTGTAACGCGGCACAGCCAAGCCTGCTGTTAGACTGCAGCTCTCAGTGACCAGAACACCATACTTTCAATTTTCCCATTTTACAAAATAACAATTAAGAGGAGATAAGAGTTTGCTTTTATTTCCTGATCGCTGAATTATATCAGGTAACCACAACTGCCATTCTTGCTTCCCAGTGTTTGCGCCTTCTGTAAATCACTTCACGAGGCTTCTTTAACGGGATGTTTTACTCTTGTGGACAAGGTCTTGTACGCCTGTTTTGTGTGTGTTACATTTCGACTCCCTTGAACTTCTGACTTGTGACTGCCATGGGTTTTAATCTTAGCTTGGCACCAAGCAGAGACAATGTTAGAGCGCCACCAAGTGGACCTTGGTAAAATGGGCCTTTTTGTGAAACCTCACCTGTATTCAGCTCAGGCTTTTAGGGGCCCGTTACAGAATGCTAAAAGCAAACAGTGGTTGCCCTGCCAGCTAGTAATCGCCTTTAGGGCAGCTGCCACTCTCAAAGCAGAGCACAGGGTTCTCCAGTGCCCCTGGCGAATCCTCATGGACACCAGTGGCCAGTAGAATGCTGACCAAGCGGGCAGCTGGACTCCTCTCCAGGAGACAGCTCTGACTTCATAGTAGTCAAAGCTGAAAGGACAGCAGAGGGCCATGGCCGGGGCCGCTCTGCAGTGGGTATCCAGAGGTCCCTGGGTGGGATCGAGCCGGCAGCCTGGAAGGGTAGTCAGCAGAGGATCTCCTCTTCTCTGTGGCTCCACCTCACTCTGCAAGGAGGGTGAAAGGCAGCTCTGTGCCCGTCAGGGTCCTCTGTGTCAGATGACGCGAACCGACACTGCCAGAGCTCTTCCTTAGCCTCCGTCGAGGGTCGAGCTACAAGTCTGGACTTTCCTTCCTCTGCTGATACATTAGAAGCCCCGATCTTTCCCCGCCTTTCCCTTGCATTGCACCCCCTGCTCCCTTCCCGTGCTGATTCCTCGCTGACTTCTCCCTCATGCAACTCCCTCCGCCACTGCCGATCGCCTTGAGACAGGAGCCGCAGGCGTCGGCTGCCCTGCGCTGGTCCGGCCAGGGTCGCAGGCTGCAGGACTCCAGTGCCAAACACCTGTGCCCAGCCGGCCCCGCCCGAGCCTGCTCGCCACTCACAGCCCTGGAGACTCCACAGAGCAGGCCCAGGCGCCGCCATAGAGGTCCGCCTGCAGTCCACACTTCTGAGCCCAGCCAGGTAAGAAAATCTCCAGCCTGTGGCAAGCCCCTTGCCCCACCCCGGGCCGCAGGACCCCAGGGCAGCAGGCCGTGCCCCTGGCCACACCTGCACTCACCACCATCCTCTCCCTGTGGCTGCCGGGCTCCACAAGCAAACTGATCACACCCAGCCTGAGCCCACCCCGGGCCACCTTCCAAAGGCTGCCTGCCGTTCCCTAACCTTTGCTCATGTGCTCTCCCAACTCCCACTGGCCACTCTGCGTGTGCCCAGTCCAGACTGCTGCTCCCTTCTCCTCTGTTCCTCCCTCTGCCAGAGCTTCCCAGGTCAGCCAGCTCCTCCTCTTCAGACTCTTATAACCCTAGTTTTCTCTGATTTGCCAAAGTTAACTTTAAACCCCTTGATTAAAAACCCTTTCTGTCGGGCATGGTGACACACGCCTGTGATCCAAGCACTCAGGAGGCTGAGGAGGGAAGATCACAAGTTTGAGGCCAGCCTGGACTACAAAGTAAGCTCAAGGCCAGCCTGAACTGCACAGCAAGACCTTGTCTCGGGCCAGGGATATAGCTCAGCAGCGTGTAAGATCATGAGTTCGATTCCCAGTACCAAAAAAAAAAA
>NW_004955538.1:2697762-2767526 GCF_000276665.1 Chinchilla lanigera | reverse complement strand
AGCTGTCCTCCAAAATCAGATGATATTACACACTAACAACACTGTGAGAGGGTACTTGTGCCATTATAAAAGCTGAATGCTATATATATGTTCCTGATCCTTCTAATGCCTCTATGGCTATTCAAGATATCAGACAACAGGTTAGGGTCATATCAGATTCTAAAATTCCCTAGACCTTCTCCTTAACCTCTTTTTTTGAGACAGGGTTTCACTATGCCCTTCAGGCTGGCCTTGAACTCACAACAATCCTCCTGCCTCAGCCTCCCAAGTGCTGGGATTACAGGCGTGAGCCACCATGTCTGGCCCCTTAACCTCTTTATAGAAGGCGATTACTGGGTCTTCCTAGTAAAACATTTGACCATGATCATAATAGTCTTGTTGACGCCACTGTTTGGCCCACACTTACTTGGTCCTTTGGCCTTGTCTACACCACAACTGTGGCCAGAGACACATCAGTTAAAAGCCAGGCCTCAAGACAAGCAACAAAAAACCAGGTCTACATACTCCCCAAGGGGTGAGACACACGATAATGCCTGGTCTGATGAAGTCTAGACCGACATCAGTCACCTCAGTAGACAACAAAGACCCCAGATCACCACCCACCTGGAAAGTTCTTTGGTGTTTCCACGCCCGCTCCCCGTGGGACTCACTTCATCAGCTCGGTGTCACTGCAACAACTCCCAGGAGCCCTCTGCCAGTTCAGCCGCTCTCCTCTTTCCTCCTCTGGCCTCACCCAAAGCCCCATCGCCGCCCCAGATCTGGACCCTGGGGTCTGGACCCTCCTCCCTCCCTCCCTGGCTGTCAACCACCGCTGTGGCTCTGGCCTTCCCGCCGGAGCCAGCTCACCCCTCCCTCCCGACGCCCATACCTTGTCCCAGGCCAGACTCAGAGGGACCACAGCCAGTTACCTCGCGCCTGCTCCACCCCGTCTCCTGGTGCCCATCAGCCCTCCAGCCCTCCAGCCCCCGACCCATACGCCCTTCTGTACCTATCCCGTCCTCCACCCGTGACTCAGTCCTACATCTGAAGGACGCTTTCGGCCCCTGATGCTCACTGAGATCTTCCTGCCGAATGACTCTTGCCTGCCTTCAAGCCCTGTAACAAGCCACTTCCCTTTGTTTCCTACGGATGGGCTTTCACACTGTCTCCTGCACCCAGGCACAATAAATTCCACGCCGTGTTGCCTTTCATAAGCCTGGTGGTCTCGGCTGGCCTGGCCTCGCACCATTCCTTACAGTGGTTGGTCAGCCAGGCGGAGCCTCGGGGCAGCTTCTGAGGGGCCTGGCCAGGCCCAGCGAGGAGGACCAGAGTGGGACTGGGCTCAGACGCAGCTTGGAGGGGGATGCTCCGGGGAAAGGCCCACTCTCAAGCTACATCAGCAGGCGTGCCTGGCCGGGCCTGGATGGCGAGCGCAGGGCAAGCAGGGGCGGGAGGGCAGGTAGAGGGACCTGTGGGAGCGAGGGTGCTGCCAGGGACCTCGGGATCCGCTGAGTGGAGCCCATCCCTAGGCACTGACTTCCGGGCTCAAGCCCCGCCAGACCGACTAAGGGACAAAGCTGCCCGGCTGAGCCTGAGCCTGAGCCCGAGCCCGCCCCTGCCGACGCCCCACTCACCCCCGCGCTCCCTCCGCATGCCCAAGGTGCCGCCGGTGTAGATGAGCAGCAGCCGCCGCTCAGGGCCCAGGGCGCGCGCCATGCCCGGGGGAGGCCACTGCGCGGGCCGGGATGGGGTTGGGGACGGGGATGGGGCTCCCTCTCTGGCAGCGGGAGCACAGGGCAGCGGGTGCAGAGGACAGCGGGTGCAGAGAGCAGCGGGCGGGTGCAGAGGGCAGCGGGGCGGAGCCCGCCCGCGGTCTGTCCAGGGCAGGAAGAAGGGTCTCGACCCGGTGGGGCGGGGCGCCCCGGTTACTCTGGCTCCCACTTGCGGAGCTTCAGGCCCTGGGGCTCTGGCCCGCTGGTTTGGGCCTGTGCTGAGGCAGAGCGTGGCAGGCTCACCTGGGGAAGCAAAGCTGCTCAGCTCCTCGAGGGAGAGGGGCCGGGCCCAGGCATCCCCCCAAGGGGCGCGCACGGGGCGACTTCCTCCACCCTCTCAGTCTCCGCGCTCCTGTCTCCTCCGCAGAGCCCGGCCTGAGCCGGAACCCCGGACCCGCCCCTCAGTCTGGCCAGAGAGCCGCGGGCGGCAGGGGACGTTCTTAGCTGACAGGAGACCCGGGGTAGGCATGGGTTCTGCTGGGCCCTGAAAGCCCATCTGCCCTGCTGCCCCCCAGCCCGCGGTCTTGCATCAGTTCTGCTCCCCAGGCAACCCCAGGCCTCACCCCAGGCGGGTGGGTGCCGCACAGCCCTCCTGCTGACTCAAAGCACAGGTTTCACAACCACTGGTCTTGCTCAAGGCCGGCAAATTATGGCTCAAGGGGAGAACCTGGCCTCTTCCTTTGTGAATGGAGTTGTCTCAGAACAGCTCTCCCTGCTCCCTTCTGCGCTGGGTGATAGGGAAGAGGGCCGGCGCAGGGAGATGAAGCCCTGCCGTGAAGAGCGGTCACCTCTGCCTGGAGGACTCGGTTCTCACAGGTCACAGCAGCACAGAGAGCCCGGCTGCCTCACACCCAAGGGAAGAGTGCTGAGGCGCAGAGCAGCCACGTGTCTGTCCGTGCGCACACGCGTGCCCCTACCGCAGCGGCCAGTGCGGGTCCAGGACCAGCCCTTGTGAACCCAGCCGAGGTCCTCGCTGCCAGGGTTTCCTCACCCCAGCCAGCTCTCCTCTTGCCTACATGGGTGGGGCATCCAAAGCGCTGTGAGTGTGGACTCCGGAGATGCTCACAGCCCCTTGGTGCAGAGGGAACTGAGGCGCAGAGGCCCCTCGCGGGCACGCCGCTCCTGGGCACATGACAGGTGCTAGGTCCTGACACGGTGTGCCCTGCTGCAGACGGCTGGGAGGGAAGTGAGGAGGCGAGGGCCGCAGTGTGTGGGAAGTGTTTGCAAGGATATGGAGCAGTTAGAATCCTGTGCGTTCCTTGGAATTTTTTTTTTTTTTTTTTGGTATTTTGTTTTTTTTCTGGTACCAGGAATCAAGCTCACAACCTTGTGCTTGCCAGGCAGGCGCTGTGCCGCTGAGGTAAATCCCCAGCCCCTTCCTTGGTGGAATTGTGAAGTTGTACACTCACTATGGAAATCAGTCTGGAGTGTCTTCAAAAAAATTAAGATTGGAACTAACATAGGATCCAGCATATACTCTCAGCTGAGTGTACATCCAAAAAAACAAGGCAGGGGCTGGGGATTTAGCTCAGCGGCACAGCACCTGCCTGGCAAGCGCAAGGTCATGAGTTCGATTCCTGGTACTGCAAAAAAACCAAACCAAAAAAACCAAAAACCAAAAGAACAAGACAGAGTTTCAAGAAGATATCTGCACACTCATGTTCACAGCGGCCTTGTTCACTTTGGCTAAGGGCTCCTGGAAGCAACACAAATGTGCACCCGCACACGGACAGAGAGCAGACATGGGGTACACACATGGAAAGGCAGGCAGTCCTGTCACTGACACACCATCGATGAGCCCTGAGGACATTATGCTGAGTGAAATAAAGCCCCCAAAGGCAAAGGTGTATGATGCCCATGTGAGGTACCCAGACACGAAGGTCTGAATGTGTCCTCCCACACTGCTGTGTTGGAAACTTAACCCCAGCGTGACAGTGGGGGAGGAGGGCCTTGGGGATGCGTCCTGAGGTTTCTACACATGCTCATGGCGCCATCTTGGGTGCACTCCTCAGTAGGAGAGTGGACAAAGACACTCACTGCATGGGCGGATAACAGAAGTGACTGACTTACAGAGTAACAAAAAAGTCACGAACATATTTGACTGCACAAAAGCACCTGGCACGAGAGTACTGCACGATTCCCTTTGTGTCGACTTCTACACGTTTACCAAAGCTCGTCTAGCGTGAGAGCCACCCCACGGGCTTGCTGAGCACAAGGGAGCCGTCCACAGGGCGGAAACGCCAGGCCTTCCAGCGGGGTGTGGGTGCACAGCCAGAGAAGCCACTGAAACTCACTTCGCTGCCTTTCAGAGCTGTGTGCGTCCCCACAGGCAAAGCAGACCTTAGGCCACTGTAAAGGGGAGAAGGAGCCTCTGATTTCACGTGTGAGGGGGGAAGGGAGGGAACCCACAATGACAGCCAATGCTAAAGTCCCACTTCTCACCCCAGTGTTATCTTTTAGTTTTATATCATCCCAAATCAAAGGTACTTTATTATGGCACCTTAAGCAACCAGTAATAATACCAAACAACGAAAGTAACCCAAGATCTCCCCAGAGGTCATACCCTGCTTACATGGGGCCGGAAGTCCTGGTCTCTATCATGCTGTGATCTCCAGAAATGTCTCTGATGGCTCTTTCCCCTTCAGTTCTGAGGTACTGGCGACACTGATAGTCTGCGTGCTAATATTTAGGAAAGCGTCACATTCGGCCTGCAAAGCCCAGGGCAGAGGCGAAGCCTGCCGTTCCCGGGAGATGGGCTAGATGGCAGTGCGGCTCTCTCAGTGATGTTTCAGTTCCTGAGAAAGAAAATGTTCCTTAGACAGGGGTTCACTGAAATCCCAGCTCAACAGCTCACGGTGAAACAATCTCAGCAGAAAACATCGTGTGAGAGGCAGCACGCCACTTTCTAATTACAAGCCTTCAAAAGCACAGCCTCATTTCACAGTGCTTCAAAGCCTTTGTCTGTGGTCTTTTAACATTACGCTAGTTCTCTGATAAATGGCATTTTCCTCTTTTGCTTAAGAAAAGCCTTTTCAGCTTAATGTACTATGATAATTATTCCAATTCAAAAGTGAATGCAGAGTCGTCAAGAACATGCCTAAAAGCAGGGCACTGCTTCTAGCCCCTTTCTCTGGGGTGCTGAATTACCTCCTCCCTGCCTCCCTCCTCCCTCCTGGCCTCCCCAGTCTCAGTCTAGTGCCAGGGGTGGGCCTGACACCTGCTTTGTACTCCCTAAGTGGAGGTTACTGCGAGGTGGAGAGGGAAGATGGTTAACGCACGCTCTTGAACCCTCATGGCTTGGAGACATCTGTGCTTCTGAAGGCAGCGAGCCTGGGCCGCTTCTGTTTGCAGTGCAGAGCTGGTTTGGGTCAAGAGTGACTTTGAATTCAGGCAAGTCTGAAGAAATAGCTGGAAGCCAGTGTCATGCCCATGCTGAAGCCAGATCTCCCTTTGCTCTGTCCTCTAATTTTGATTTTTAATCTTGCTTCTGCAGCTTAGCGCTTTGTTAATTGAATGTGTGTTATTTTAACCTTTTTTTTTTTTTTTAGTGTATACTGTATCAAACAGGAACAATGTTTGGGGCTTGGAACACATACTGAGAATAGCAAAAGCATGCATGCAGCAAGGCAGTCCAGGGCTGGCAGCACGGCCCCAGGGCTGGCAGGAACCCAGATTCTGCCATTCTCTGAGGAGGGAGTGGCCTCCATCCTCAGGCTGCCCTGAAAGTTGAAGGTGGCTGCTGAAGCTCCAGCCATCATATCTGCCTCCAGGAAAGAAGAGCGAGAAGGCTAAAAGAACAAAAGGCCCCTACACCACCTCCCTGCCTCTTTCCAGACAGCTTCCTGCAGGATTCAGCTGGCACCTTCCTGCTTTCTGTCATTCAGAAGTAGCCACATGGCCAAACCAAGCTGCAAGAGACCCAGGAACGCAGTCCTGGTTAGCACACTGCCGCCTTCTCATAGCCAGACTCTGCTATGAAAGGAGAAGAGGGGAAGTGCAGGCCAGACCCTGGTACGGTGAGGACTCACGCATCGCAGCTCATCTGGATGGAGAAATGTAACCCGGGCTGCGGTGCTAGAAGTGTCTTCCCCCTTTCCAGGCTACCACCCTCCGTCTGCCCCATCGCCCGCCTCAGGACAGAGGCCACTATTCGGAGCACGCCTGCCCTTTCCCTCCGCGTGCTTACACACCCACACACGCGCGTACCCGGGAACTTCCTGGCTCTGCTGTTTCCAGTGAGCCGGGTGCTCACCGCTGTGTCTTTCTGGCCCCCGGGGAAAAGCCTGAGGTGACCCCACACCTCACACTCGCTTCTGTGGCTGGACAACAGTCGCCAGTGGTGACTATGGCAGCCTGTCTGCCCCGGCAGGCCGTCCACCGCCCTGCTCTCAGCCGCCCTGGACAGCTGCCCTTAGCTCTCCAAGTCAAGAATATGCCTGCTTTTAATTTTCACCGGCTCTGCCAGATCTATTTCCCAAAGGAGTGGAAACACTTCAGATTTTTACCTGCAAAATATTTCTTCCTGCAAAGCTCACTGATCTGTAATTCCTTCACTATTACAATATTGCAGCACTTCGTGTTTGTATTTTCAGGCAGGAATGGCTTTCATGGACAGCTGTTCACACCACTGCTCTGCTTTTTGTTGATTCTTGTTTTCTCCCCCAGAGATTTCTTAAAGGCTTTTGTGTAGTATGCATTAACCCTTTGTCACTGGCACCAATTTACCCACCTAATCATTGGTTCTACGAGTGGCTATGGTATCTGCTATGGCTTCTATCTCGATGTCTCCCCAAAGTCTCAAGCGATCAGAGGCAGGGCTTTTGGGGGGTGGCTGGGCCTAGGGTGTGTTGTCTGGGATCAAGGGTGTGTGACTGCTAAATCAGCCCACTGACTGGTCTGGCACATTTCTGGGAGTGGGTAAAGGGAAGGCTCACCCAGAGCGTGAGTGCTGCCCAGTCTAAGGGCGGGCAGCCTGGGTAGAATAAAGGGACAGAACGAGCCTAGGTGCTTGCCCATCCCCTGTCACTCGCTGCTTTGCTTCTTCACTACTTTGCCACCTTCTGCCCGCCGTAACTGTTTCTCCTCTGTGATGCTCCTCTGCCTTGGAGCCAGGCAACTATGGACTGAAACCTCCACAGACTGGGTAAAGAAACCCTTTCCCCTTTAACTTTGGATGTCGGGTATTTTGTCTCAGCAATGAGAAAAGTAACCAAGACAGTGTCTTTGCCATACAGCTTTTTTAATGCTTAGGTAGATATGTTTGTATCTCCTTATGTAGCTTCTGATTTTCAATGTAGGCCAACACACTGAGAATACACCACTGTAAGTTTCTATTCTTGGGCATTTATTCATCTCCACAAATTGTAAGATACTTTTATCCAATTCCAAAAAGATACCCTGTTGGGGTTCTCATTGGAATTGTATTACATTCGCATAGTAACTTGCAAGAATTGACATTTTTTAATGGTATGAAATCTTCTCAGGTCTGTTTTTTCTGTCCAGATTTTGTTTTCCAGTAAGATCTGTTCTCTCCACATAGGTGTAGGTGGTAGGCCTTCCCTCCAGAACGCTGGGGTTCTTCTGCTGTGTATGCGGGGTGCCCCCCAGCACTAGGGTTCTCACTGCCACAGCGGAGGGGCTGTGGGTTTGCACCTTGGCCTGTACCCAGAAGCTTCCTGTTGTGTCCTACTTCGGTCACGGGTCCTCTGGGTTGTGCATGGAATTCAAAAGCAAGGTCAGGCCACTCTTCTTAGAAAGGTCTGCTTGCAGGGCTGGCCCCGGCAGGCACCTGGGAGCTGGACTTGAGGAGGGCTCTCAGCCTCCTCTAGCTGCGGAGGGCAGCCCACAGTGCCGCGTGTCTGTCAGACCATGGTCTGTGTTGCCCTGGACGCACTTCCCGGAGGCCATCACTCCCGCATGCCACAGTGACCTGCTGAGACTGCAATGTGGCCCAAGGAGGGGATCTCCAGGCTGTCCCCTGGTTTTCTTTGCACTTCACCCTCTGTGACTTTTCCCTGTGCAAGTTTTTCTTTGTATCTTTTGCTGCAATAAACCTTAACCATGAGCACCACTGTAGACCAAGTCTTGGGAGTCTTTCTAGTGAGCACTGTGCCAAGGGGGCGTTGGGGATCCCCAAGGCACAGGAGGGTCCACTCCAGTGTACTAGTCTGCAGTCACATTGCTGGGACAGAACCCCTGACATAGGCACCTTAAAAGGAAGGGGCTTATTTTCACTCATAATTTCAGGGGATTCAGCCCACGGCTGCAGGCTTCAAAGCAGAAACCTCGTGGCAGAAAGGCGTGGCAGAGCAAAGGTGCATAGGCCATCGTAGCCTGGAAGCAGGGCAGGGAAACAGTGCCAGGGAGGAAGGGGCCAGGAGAATGAACCTGCAGCATACCCACAGTCACCCTCCATGGCTCCCCCAGACACACTCAGAAGTGTGCTTTACTAACCCTCTCGGTCAGCAGTGGCGAACCATTTACAGTTTCTGCGGATAACAAAGAGCCCACCGCAGCACGCGTGCCATAGGATCACCACTGCAGCTCTAGAGAGTTCAATCAAGTTGACACAGCTAAAACATCATAATCAGCAAAATGCTTTATCTTTATTTCTTTCTATGTAACACTGGGTCAATTACTTCATCTTGTTTCACTAGAACCTTCCACCACTGTTAAATGAGTGGCAGTGGCCTCCTGACCAGTTCCCCAGTTTCACTAAAATGGCTTTAATGTTTTGCCACACGCAAGAGCCTCTGCTGATTTCTGGTTTCCACGACATTCTGGTACAACGAGTTCTCACCCGACACAGCTGTGATATGCACAAGTTTCAGCACCATTTCACCAAGAAAGGCCAGGCTTCCCCATATTAGGGTTTAGATCTGGGGTGTCCCCCCAGGCCTCATGTGTCAGGAAAGTGACTGGGTCATGGGGACACTATGCCTACTGGTGTGTTAGTCCACTGTGTCCACAGCTGACTGCTGTGAGAGGTGGGGTCCGGCTGGAGGCAGGTCACTGGGGGGCGTGGCCCGGAGGGTAGAGTGTGCCCCCCCAAGCTCTTGGCTTCTTTCCTTTTCCTTTTTCTTTTTTTTCTTTCTTTTTCTTTCTTCCTTCCTTCCTTCCTTTCTTCTTTCCTGTCTTTCTTTTCTTCCTTCCCTCCCTCCCTCCCTCTCTCTCTCTCTCCCTCTCTCTCTCTTTCTGGCCTCCAGCTCACTATGTAGCTCAGGCTGGCCTCGGCCTCCCGAGTGCTGGGATTGCAGGCGTGCACCACTAGGTGCAGCCTTGGCTTCCTTCTGTGCTTCCCGGTCACCGTTACATAAGCAGCTTTTCTCCCCTATGCCCTCTGCCTTGCTGATTTGATCAGACTTGTGAGAGGATTATCTTATTTTTATTGGTCCAGTATTTGGATTTATTTGTTTAATTTCTATTTTCTGGTTCTACACATGTAATACCTTTCTACTTCTAGAAATTTTTTTTTCTAATTTCTTAAGAATACCTGATGGTTTTTTGTATTCTCTTAGTCTGAGCATCTCACAGTTTGTAGCACTGACATCTTTTTACCACCTCGTGTTAGTTTTCATTATAGTTTTTAATTCCTCTTTGATACAAGAGTTATCTAGAATCATGTTTTTGCTTTTACTTTCTGTCTTAGTTACTTTGTTGCCGAGAAAAAGTACCAGACACCCAAAGGAGGAAAGGTTTATTGAGCTCACAGCTCACAGAGGTTTTAGTCCACAGCAGGCTGGCTCCCAGGCAGAGTGGACCGTGGCAGGGGGGCATCACAGAGGGGAAAGAGTTCACCGCAGGAAAAGATAGCAAAAGCCACAGGGACCTTGGTAACACCTTTCGTCCCTTCTGTCTCATCCAGACCACGCACGGCGAGCAGCACCCTCACTCTTAAGGCTAGTGCCCTTGGGAAGAGCACCGCACCACACCGTGAGCCAACCCCAGTGCCCGCCGCACACTCTGGGTCCAGCCACCTCTGTAAAAGCCCCACTGCAACTGCATGAGGCTGCAGGAGGACATCTAGGCCCAAATCAGAACACCTACCTTCCAGGCAGTTACAATTTGGTACGGGAGGTCACCTCTTTATTATATACACCTAACTTTAATGGATTATAACCACAGTGATGTGGCTTTTAAAAATACTCTCATTTGTAAAAAGTGTGTTTCTTGGTAGCCAAGCACAATCTATTTGTGTAAAGACAAACAAGAAAAAACATACTTCCAATTAAAGGGATTTTGGATTCTATTTATATATTAAATCAGCTTTACTGGCTGCATTAGTTAATTCCTGCATCCTAACTGGTCAGCTGAACTCTTAGAATTGAAGGGAGGTGAGATCACCCGTTACCACTGTCTCTGCAGTCCTCTCGCACTTCTGTGGACTGTTCATCACTCTGCTGCTTGGCAACACGCGTCCCTAACACAGGAGGAGAAGCCACACCCTGAGTTGGGGTGTCCGGCCCGAAATTCCAGGAAGAGGAGGCAGCGCTGCAGAGCAGATAAGAACAGGCTGCACTCGCTGCTCCTCTGCCCCCTGCCGGCCGGGGCCCTCAACGCACCCTGCACTGCCTGGCCCCACACGGCAGGCCTTTCAGTCTCTACACACGTTTTTCAGACGCTGCAAGTGCACCATCCCCAACCGCTTTTCACCCGATTCTCACTCTTCCTTCAGTGACTGACTGAAACACCCTGGGCAAGGGGCCTGGGCATCCCACCCACCAAGTCAGACAGGTCAAAGCCACGCCCAGGGCTCCCGGGGCGCCCTCTGCCTCCGGGTGGGTTGGTGCACTGCAGCCACCTCTGGTCTTGTAGGCCTGGTTCCTGGCTGAACTGCAAGCTCTCCTAAGCAGCAGGCTGCTATTTCTGTCCCTCGCACCTGTCCAATAACCTGGTGCCTGCTGCGTACTCATTGTGCAGAAAGCTGGTTTTTTTTCTCCTGGTATTTATTTACATTACAGTAATTTATTCCTGTACTTGTTAGCGTGAACTGCTGTCGTGCCAGCTCAGAAATCCACTGTATGTTTAACAGGTCTCTCTCACATCTCAGTACAGCGCTTGGCATCTCCATAGCAACAGGCTCATGACAGCCAGGGGAGGCCAGGCTGGGTCTGCAGGGCTGGAGAGGCCTTCCCTCACCCTCCTGGAAGGCTGCGCCGGAGTTCCTGCTCCTACACAAGGGCTCTCCAAGCCTCCCCTCCTGACAGATGCCACACAGACAGAGATTCCCACCCCAGCTATTGCGGGTTCTATTCAAACCCTATCTGCATATCAATCAGGTGTCAGGTACTTGAGAGTCAGAAATTAATGAGCACAGATTCTGCCCTCCATGTCCTATAACACAATGTGAATATTGCTATCTTAGGAGGTTTAGCACTGGGCAAGGGCGTTCAACCAGGAACCCCGGCCACACAGTAAAGAGTGCTGCCGAATAAATGAATCGCTTAGGTCTGGCAGGAGAAGCAGATTCTGGTAACACCAGAAAGGGGTGCTTAATTCTGTCCCGTGGCCAAGGACAAGCTGGCATTAGAAGTGACCTTTTTCAGGGCTTGATGAGCAAGAGCAGGACTCACTGAGAGCCCGGAAGGGGGGCAGGGTCCAAGGGCAGGCGACACCACGCAGAGAGGAAAGGGAGGCGGACAGGATGGCCTAGACTGCCAGGAAGAGACAGGCCGCAGAAGTGGAAGCAGCCTGGGGTGGCAGGGTATGAGTCCACAGACACAAAGATGCAGCCCTTAAAAAGGAGGTTGGGAAAGTTCAGCTACAACTTGGAAGTTCAGCATTGTACTTCCAAAATTCTGCCCTGCCACTTTGACAAAGTATTTGTAAATTTAAAATATATTAACTAGCTGGGCACAGTGGGACACACCTGTAATCCCAGCACTCCAGAGGCTGACGCAGGAGGATTGTAAATTTGAGGCCAGCCTGGGCTACATACCAAGACCCTTTCTCAAAAAAATGAAATAAAAAACAAAATATTTTAACCAGAACTGTACCAACAATGTTTTTACTGAACAAGTATTTTCTGAAATGAGTGTCACTAAATCACTACTAAATTTTTGCTCAACTTCCTAAACAAGGTAACTTCTATGTTTTTTTTTTCCTTTTTCATTGTTGTTTAAATTTTCTTAAAGGTTTTGCTCTCTCAGGTAATTCTGGGGAAGTGAGTTCCATCTACAGTGTTACAAATGAATTTCTCCTATAGTGGATTCTCTTCTGGAGCCGCTGTGGTCCGGGCAAGCTTCACGAGAGGGCTGTTCATGTTAACGGTGAGGACAGTCACGAAGGTGCTTCTGGGTGATTTCTCCTGGCTGTTCACCTTTCCCCAGCTTCCAACATCACCAGTTAGGTGCAGGGAAGGGAGAAGGCAGAGCTCAGACCCCTTGACAACCACCTGCTCCTGCGATAGCCAACCCCTGCCTCTGCAGTGACGCTACCCCTCACAATACGGTCACTCTCACCAAGTCCCATCCCCCAACTCTACTGCGCTGGGAGCAAACCCCCCACCAGACGCACTTGGGCTCCACCCAGCCACAGAGGAATCTGAGCAGGCATTTCCACAAAGATGAGGCACAAGCGGCCAATAAGCACACGATCGATCGGTGCTCAGCATCATTAAGGAAATGCAGATGAAATCCACAATAAGATACTACCTCACACCCGTTAGGATGGCTTTAGTCTAAAAAAAAAAAAAATGGAAAGAAACGAGTATTGGCAAGACAGTAGGAAGGTAGGAATTGCCACCCACTGCTACTGGGAATATAAAACGATGGAGTCATTGTGGAAAGAACTGTATTCTCCGGTAGCCGAAGAGAGTTACCATACACCTCAACAATTCTACTAGATACACAGTCAAGGCAGGTGAAACCCTCTGTCTACACCAAAGGTTCTTCACAGCTGTTCGTAACAGCACTATTTATAATAGCCAAAAGGTAGAAACAACCCAAACATACAACGGATTAGATTAATTAGTAAGCATATATATATATAAAAGGAATGAAGTACTGATATAAGCTACAACCTGGATGAACTTCAAAAACATTATGCTAAGTGAAAAAACAGATACAAAAGGCCCCATGCCGACCGGGTTCTTTTAGGTGCTCTATCCAGAACAGGCAAAGCCACATCACAGGAGGCGGGTCAGTGGCTACCGGGGACGGGAGAGAGCAGTGAGAACTGGCTGCTGAACAGGTACAAGGCATTCTGAAGGGAAACATTTTTAAACTAGAGGGAGAGTTCTACAGCACTGTGACTAAGACAAAGGCCACTGATCTCTACACGCTAAAGTGGTCAGTTGTAAATCATACATACTTCACTTCAATTTAAAAGGGAGTAAAGAAAATGCACCATGCTGACACAAACCAAAAGCAAGCTGCAGTAGCTATACCAGTTTAAAATGAACAGACTTCAGAACGAAGAAAATTTAAGAGAGATTATATAATGAGAAAGGAGTCAATTCTTCGAGAACACATAACAATAATGCTTATGTATGGCTAATAGAGCATTAGAAACACAAGCCAAAAACTGACAGAGCTGCAAGGAGAAATAGATCAGCTCACTATAATAGCTGGATTTGGGGGAGGGGGGTACCAGGAATCAAACTCAGGACCTTGCCCTTGCCAGGCAGGCGCTACGCCACTGAGCTGTATCCCCAGCAGTAGCTGGAGACGTCAACATGGATTAGTAATGTGGCAGATGGGCAGATGGAAAATCAGCAAAAAAACAGGTGAAGTGAATACAACCATCAATCAACTGGATCTAACTGATATCAAAGAACACTTTGTCCAACAACAGTCAAACACACCCTTTCCAGCTCACGGAGAGCAGTCACCAACACCAACAGCATTCTAGGGCACGAAACACACTTTAATAAGTGTAATAGAAATCACACAAGTTAAGCTCTCAGACCACATGGGATTGCACTAGAAACCTATTAACAGAAAGCAAGCCAGATAATCTCATAATATCCCATAATCTGTAATATATAGATTTAAAAACACAGATCAAATACAAAATTTTAAGACAATTTTCAACATATTTTGAGCTAAACAAAAATTAAAATACAACTTCTCAAAATTTATTGCACGCAATAAAAGTACTACTTAGAAAAAAAGACACGGGGCTGGGGATTTAGCTCAGTGGCACAGCGCCTGCCTGGCAAGTGCAAGGTCGTGAGTTCAATTCCCGGTACCAGGAAAAAAACAAACAAAAAAAAAAAAGCAACATTCCCTCAAATAATTTCCTTCCACTTTGTCTGTAATTTGGTAAGCCCCCCATTACTATGTTATCCTTCTTCTACTCTTAAAAAAAAAAAAAAAAAAAAAAAAGATGCACAGAATTGAATGCATATAGTAGAAAAGAAAGTCACAAAGTTGCCCATGCAGTCCTCCAGCCTCTGCCTCCCAGAATGCTATGCTGGCAGCAATGTGCCACCACACATGCAGGGGTATAATCTAAAATTAAGAGTTTACACTTCCTGTTAGGGATGTAGCTCAGTATAGAGAACACGCTTATGATTCATGAGGCCCTGGACTCAACCTCCAGCACCAACCCCCCAACAAACAAGTGAACAACAACCAAAACTTCATTTTAGGAAGCTGGGGAGAAGGAGTAATATAAATCTAAACAAGAAAAACCAAAACCAACAAAAACTATGATGTTGAGAAAGGTAAAATTTGAGAAATTCAATGAAACTAAGATTCTTTGAAAAGATCAATGAAGTTGATAAAAGTAGACAGGCTAACCAGGAAAAAGCAAGAACTACAAGTTATTAATAACAGACACCAAAGAGAGGCCTTCTCTACTGGTTCCATGAACAGTGAAAGGATATAGGGGAACAGTAACAATTCTGTCTGTAAGTTTGACTTCTACGATTAAATTATTTTTGTTTGCTTGTTTTTGCTTTTGGTACTGGGAATCGAACTCAGGACCTTATGCTTGCCAGGCAGGCACTGGGCGGCTGAGCTGTATCCCTGGCTCCTCTAAGATTAAATTCCTAAAAGATACAACCTGCCAAAACTCAAGTAACTGGAAGCAAGACAATCTTGTCTGAATACGCTCACTTCCACGAGCCCGTGGTGGCGCCATCTCGCAGTTCTACCAGCGCTGAGCGAGGCTCTCCTGGTCCCAAGCCCCACACTCAGTACCGGCAGTCTCAGTTGTAGTCTTTGAACGGAAGTCCTGGGTTGGCAACATCCCAGTGATTCTAATTTGCATTTCCCTGAGAAAGATTGGTTGAACCTCTGTGTGCTGGGCATCCATGTATCTTTTCCTGTGAAGTGTCCATTCCAAGTCTTTTCCCACTTTTACAATGGGGTTGGCTGTCCTGAGTTTGATAGATATTCTAAGTGCAAGTTCTTTTTTCAGAGATGCATATTGAAAATATTTTCTCTCACTGTATTTTGAATAGTAAATTTTATTTTATTATCTTTTTGGTTTTTTTCCGGTACTGGGAATCGAACTCACGACCTTGCACTTGCCAGGCAGGCGCTGTGCCGTTGAGCTAAATCCCCAGCCCGTTTTAAACTTTTACATTTAGGTCCATGATCCATTTCAAGTTCTTATTTTTCCATGTTCGTGTTGGGGGAAGATGTGAATGTTAATGTGAGGTTGAGGTTTATGCTTTTTCCTGTATTTGTTGAAAAGAATATATGTGTGGCTTATTTTTGGACCCTTCTCTCTGTTCTACTGCTTTACCTATCTGTACTTTTGATAATATCACACTTTCTTTAAAAAGTTAAATGTACGCTTGACCGAACAATTCCATTCCTAGGAATTGAATTTCAAGAAGAATGAAATATGTAATATTCCCAATTATACCCCAGTTTTAATATCAATAAAAATTAATATAAAAATTGCTCAGACTCTGTCAATAATTAATCAAAATCTGAAAACAACCCAAATAACCGCTGAGAGGGGACAGGACCAGAGCACACACAGATGTTTACAAAAGGAACGCGAGAGCTGCGCTGAGGAGCAGCTGCTGTGCACAGCGCGGACGGATCTCAGCAACGTGCTCCGCGGGGAGTTGGCCACACAGTCCACAGCCAGGGAGGTCTGGGCGGGACACTTGCTCGGCAAGTTTCTGAGCAGCATAACAACAGCATAACAACGTCTGCGAAGGGTACAGCTGCCTCCACCGGACAGGACTGCGGCCTGCACTGAGTGGGGGAGGCCGGGGTACTGCTGAGCAGGCTGTGCGGCACGGATGGGCTGAGCCCCTCTAGATGCTCAGAACCAGTTCCACAGCAAAGGGGTTTATCACGGCTCACCGCTCCGGCACGACGTGGGGCAGAGCTGGGATGGCCTCCTTGCTGGTGGAGTCCAAAGGAGGTCAGAGCACCTTTAGAAGGGCACAAGGAGAACATATGTGCGTGTCTATGTGTCTCCTGCTCTCTCTCCTGTTTTTTCTTTTTGGTCTTTTTGAGACAGGGTCTGGCTATGCAGTTCAGGCTGGCCTTGAGCTTACTTTGTAGCCCTGGCTGGCCTCGAACTTGCAACAATCCTCCTGCCTCAGCCTCCCGAGTGCTGGGATTACAGGCGTGTGCCACCACATCCAGTCCCCTCTTGTTTAAAAATCTAATTGTAATTAATTTTATTGGTACTTTTGATATACATAGTGACCACACTCATCATAGGGAATTTGCACTGTCCTTTGCACAGGTTTATTCTTTTTTCCCCCACC
Source organism: Chinchilla lanigera (assembly GCF_000276665.1). NCBI lineage: Eukaryota > Metazoa > Chordata > Mammalia > Rodentia > Chinchillidae > Chinchilla > Chinchilla lanigera. The sequence continues at coordinate 2,751,092 of NW_004955538.1, read as the reverse complement.
CGCTTCAGCCCTTCCTCCCCTCATTTATGAAGCTTTGTTTCCATCCGTTTCCTTTCCCTTCCTTCGCTCCCCACCCCCTCCACCGTGCACGTCATCCCCCCACATCTCCCAGTCCCTGACTGCTGCTCGCCAGGCACGGCAGCTGCCCAAGCAGCACTTGCTGAAGAAATGTGTGGGTTGCTGTGGCCCTCTCCGAAGGGCCCGGGGCCTGGGGTTCCCGGGCGTCACCACATGCCCTTTCCAAACTTTCCTTTGCACCGTGTGCTTGTACCACTAAGAACATGAACGATTCTTTTAAAACACACACTGAGAGACTTGCGCAAGAAAAAACAAAAGGCAACTACCCTCTGAAAATCATAAAAGGAAGGAGAAAACAATGATGTTTACAAAGGCAACGTCACTAGCGTGATGACTCAGCCCGGGGGTGGGGGCAGAGTGACAGAAGGGCTCAACTGCATCTGCCGCTCAGCAGTGAACAGTCACGTCTGTGGGAACCGTGAAAAGGCAGAGCAGTGGAACTCTCAGGGGAAATTCAGCATGGGGGCAGGGTTCCTCCATCTTTAAGCCTCTCGGCATCATGCAGGGCTTAACCCTTTGTTGAGTGCCTGTGTGCTCTGCGAGGCTGAGTCCAGTGACCAGTCTGCACGTCACATACACCACCACTGCGTGGCAAGGAGGCGGGCAGGGCAGCCCTCCCTGCAGGACTGGGAGCCTTCACCTTAGAAGAGAAACCCAACTGTGGACGCTCTGAGCTGCAAAGGACGGGCACTACCAACTCGGTGCTGCCCCCTCCTGCCGAAGACTGGGAAACACTGCCCCCAGGACCCCACACTGAAGGTCTCTGTCAGAACAGGACTGGGCGAGGCGTGATTCTCAGCTCAGGATGCCGAGACAGAGAGCCTGGCAGCTACAGCGGGTCCCAAGCTCCTCCCAGCATGGCATCTGCCTGGTATCTGAGGAGGCTCCCCCGGACAAGACACAGGTGCTCCTCACACTGCCTCAGAAGCCCGCTGTCCACTGGTGAGCGGCTGGTCCGGTGCCCTCTGTGCCCGCTGCACCCTCTCCCCCATGTCGGAACCGCGTGACGCGCTGAAAGCCCTTCAAGAACCTGTTTTCCACAGCAAGTCTTCTGCCAAGGCCAAACCCTGGACAGAGTTGACCCTAACAGAAACTGATTTCCCTTCATCAGTTTTATACACAGAGACCTTTTCATTTTTTAAGAGATCTTTTTTAGAACAGAATATGGTACATATTGACTCTTCTGACCGAAACTGTCAAAAACAGAAATGCTGTCTAAGGCTTTTATTGTTTAACACAGATGTATCAGTTGCCAGGTCATTTCCAACTTCCAAAGCATGAACCAAGAACTGTAACTTAACTGAAAACCCTACAGGTATGAAACAGATTAATCTTACCAAAATTCGGTATTTTCCCTCATGGGAAACAACAACAAAAAATCAGAAACGCCACATGGTTTGTAAACACCACACGCACAGCCCTGTGGTAAGCAGCGGCCCTGCCCCGTCCTGCGCACAGGCCTGACCGTAACAGGTGGGATCCGGAGCGCTCGCTGGAGCCCCGCCCGAGACCAGCTGCTCACAGGGCCTTTGCAGCGGAGAGCGAGTGCAGCTGCTTCCAGAGTTCGCCTTCTGGACCGTTCCTTCCAAAGTATTGAACGCAGTGATTTCCTTTCCAACTCTTCCATCAAACAGAACGCCGCTCCCGCGAGAAGAGAAGGGGTGTGACCGGCACGGGTGGCGACGCTGACATGCACAGGTGGGCTGCAGGGAGCCTCCAGTAGGCTTCTGCGGCTCCACAGGGCAACTCCACAGGAGCGGCCACGATCAGGGACTGAGCACGACCAGCTTGTGAAGCTGGTAGAGAAAAGTATTCTTCCCTTGGCAGCCTTTCCAGTCAGCCTGCTCCATGACCAGCTTGGGATGGACCTAACAAGACAGACGAAAGCACCAATCAGGCTCTGCAGTGGGACAGGCCGGCACTGAACAAACATAATTATATGCACACACACAATATGTAAGACAACAAAAAGTACTCTTCCCATCTTCCTTTTCTTTTTCTCTTGGTTTTTTTTGTTTGTTTGTTTGTTTTTTTGAAACAGAATCTTGCTTATAGTTCAGGCTGACCTTGAACTCACTGAGTAGCATAGGCTGGCCTCAAACTTGAGGTGATCCTCCTGCCTCAAGATTATAGACGTGTGCCACCATGTACTGCGATTATAGACGTGTGCCACCATGCCCCACTTTTCTCATTTTTTAAAACTACTTATAGATGCTTGTCTACTCTCATACTCCAAACTATATATCTGATAATTTATTCTCAAATCCATGTTTAATAGGGTACCCTTAACTCAAAAACCTCCTACACCCTCTTAGGTAAACATGAACAGTGTCAGGGATATAGCTCAGCGGCACAGCACCTGCCTGGCAAGTACAAGGTCCTCGGTTGAATTCCCGGTACAAACAAATAAATAATGAACAGTAACTTTAGTACAGGTGTTCACTTAAAAAAGGTAGGTGGTAGGTGGGGAGAGGGGGCATCGCCAGTGGAGGGACCTCAGACTCAGGAACACAAGCTCCAGGGCACAGGGACGAGGAACCACTGCCCAGCTGGGTACTTCTAATGACATCTGTGGCTCCAGCATCAAAGCTTAAAATTCCTCCCTGTCTTCTTTTGCCTAAAACCACACCTCAGTTGGTCCTATAAGCCTTATGGACAGGAAACATCAAGGTGCCTGAGATGGGCCTTGCCCTGCTTCACCACTGTGTCCTCCACACTGCGAGGGGAAGAGCTGGCCTTCGGAGAAAGCAGATTTGGAGAGGGGCTCACAAGAGGTGCCTGGGCGGGTGAGGGCAGAGGGGGCCCCATGGGGTCAGCACCCTTCTAAGTCTGGATACCACAGGGCTCACTGGCTGTCTTTCTTGTGGCCGTGTGAGGACACAGCAAGGAGGCAGCTGTCTGCAAGTCCTCACCAGAAACGGCCCCGCCGGCCCGACCCGAGGCTCCCACCCTCCAGAACTGCGAGGGACACTTGTGTGCTGCTCCTCAGCCTCCCCACTGTGCAGCTTCCTTTCAGCAGCTGAGCTGGCAGACAGTGGCGGATCCCCGCAGCTAAGGAGCACACCTATGAACCAGGAGGGCAGCAGGGTGTCAGGAAGAGCTGCAGGGTCCCGGCAGGGGCTCAGACCTGGGCAGTCCTGGGTCTGCCTTCTGTTGACCGCTGCCCAGGGGCCACCCAGAGCCAGCTCACCACAGGCACCGCCCTCTCTGCCACAGGCTCTGCTCCTGGCACCCTCAGCCAGGCCTGGTTCTGAGTCTTCATCCATCCAGTGCCCCACCCCACCCCCCCACCCCGGCAGCAGCTGCACACTCACCTGGTTCCACTCATAGGGCCTTTCGTGCCACTTAGGAGTCATCTTCTCTCTAGGCTTCATCTGGCAGAACAAACTACAATTTAGAAAAGGAAACTGAGTTATGTTAATCATACATTAGTAATTGAAAACACTCTGTGGTTGAAAAAATTTATATCCTACATATTTTCCTTAGAATGAGATGCAATTTTTTTAAAAGGTCAAAGTTTTATGATAGTTTAACTTAAAGCACACTTTGTTTTTTGGTTTTTGGTTTTTTTCCAGTACCAGGAATTGAACTCACAGCCTCATGCTTGCCAGGAAAGTGCTGTGCCACTGAGTTAAATCCCCACCCCCTTGAAGAACACTTTAAAAAGCAAAAAGAAATGGTGCACAGCAGACTCTGGAAGGTTGTTACAATTTTCAAAAAACGTTTAGGAGCAAAGGCACAGGACCGGGTGGCCGTGCTCAGGACCGAGCGGACCCAGCAGCCATCACCACTATTCTCGCAGAAGTAAAGCAAACCACATCAGAGAACTACAGGGAAAGACGGCATGGTCACAGCCATCTCAATAAAACTGAGCTGCATAAAAACAAACAAACTCTAGAGCAGAAGCAAGAGCCCAGGTGTGGGTGCCTTCCGCGCTCTTCCTGGCTGTGTCCTCTTCCTCCCTCCCCCAGGCCCTTGCTGACCGGCTCCTGGGCTGCAGTGTGCATGCTCGGCCTCTGCGTGCTGGCTGGGGCTGGCAGTGTCCAGTGAGAGGTGAGAGCAAAGAGGGGCTCTGGCCGGGTGCGGCACTTGGCCTCCTGCACCCTGCAGTACCCACGGATGGTGGGGGCACCGCACCACCCACCGTGTCCCCAGGCCCTACTCTGGGGTCCACAACAACCCCTTACCGCATTCTCCTCAGTGGTAGATCTGGGCACCCTCCGCCCTACTGACCCCGGAGTGTGGACCCACATCCCATGTTTCCTGGGACTGCGTTGGATCTGGATCCCACTTCAGAAGACCCCTGTACCACACCCCTTAAATAACTCAAAATACCCACCACCCAGGCAGCTAGGGAAGCTCACCCCAGCTTACCTCAGAAGTTTCTGACGAGCACTGTCCTGTAACTGCACCATTCTTTCTGGCCCCAGATACTTCGATCCATTTGGCCCATCACACACTAGCTTGTTGATAGCAGCCCTGAGAATATTAATCTGTAAACGAATGCTTACATCAGTACTCACATGGCTCCATCCCGCAGTAAGTCAGTGCTAGCTTTCAGAGTCAGAGTCTATGACTATCACCACTATGGCTGCCGAGAGAACTACTGAACCAATGGAAATATCAGTAACGACTATCACAATGTAAGCAATAACAGCAAAAAGAAAAAGTTAAGAATTGGCAAGAAAAGTTCAAGCTGTTCAGTGGGTTGTTTGTTTTTAGCTATTTGAGACAGGGTCTCGCTGTGTAGTCCAGGCTGGCCTCAAACTCACAGCAATCCTCCCACGTGCTGGATCACAGGTGTGTGCCACCACACGGCCAGACTGTTTAGTGTAGACACATTTATTCTTGTAGGTAACACGGCTGGACATGGGCATGTGTCCCCCCGGGGAGTCTGACAAGCCCCTGAGTAAAGTACCAAGGTCCTGCTTTATCACCAGCCTCTGTCAGTGTTGTATTTTATGTTTACCTCAGAATTACAAAGACAGAACAGACAGTCCCTGTGGCGCCCAATCAGTCACACCTTGGAAACCAGCTCTAGGACACTGCTGTTAACTGGCCCCTGCTGTCTGGACCATTTCCCATCCGTGTCCCATCTCTGCTCCGGGACGCATTCCAGGCTCCACATGGAACATGCGCATCCTCTGGGGTGGGGCGGCTTCTTAGCCTTTCCTGGTCGTCAAGGCTCTGGCAGTTTGGTTCCTGCAGTGTTCTGTAACCTGTTTCCCAGTTTGGGTTCCTCTGGAGATTTCTTTGTGACAGACAGAGAGCGAAGGGACCCTCTCGTCACATTCTGCGAGTGTGCCTGCTGCCACTCACCTGTCACATGATCACGAGACGCACAGCAGGGGCCGAGCCTGCCGGCCTTCTCTGCTGTGAGCTCCCACACTCCACAGCTGACAAGCTTCAGCTCCATGGAGATAGGAGCCCTGACCCGCAGCCCTGGGGCCGCTGGAGAGGAGCGCTGCCTCTGCCCCACTCGGTTATGCAATCCTCCCTGTCTATCCACGTGGACGCTCCGGGATATACTCTCAGCTATAAAGCCCTACATATATTTCGTTGCTCCTACCACTCAGTGCTGGCCACCAGGAGCTCCTCCTCTGCCCTCTGACCCACTTGTCCATGGCACTCCCAGGAGCTACAGGTTCACCCTGTCCATTTCCTAACGCAGCCCAGAGCCAGCTGTCTCTCCAGGAGACCTGGTTCTGGTGTTGAAGAACCCTATCAGAGGTCAGGAGGCCACTGAGCCTGTTTCGTGTCCCTGGGGTCACTGTTCCCTGGCCCTCTGAGAGCTGGACAGTTGGACGGACAGGAAGCCATGTACACACAGCGCGTGAACTGTCTCTGTAGCTGTCCGTCCTTAGATACTGGATAATCAGTTCACAGACACCCGACTCTCGCCCAGTACCGTAAGGTCACTGTGGCCTTCTTCTCACGCTGACTTAAAATTCCTTTCCCAGCAGTTTGTGCAAGCAGAAGGCAGCAAAAGCAAGCAAGCAAGGGACAAGACAAGCTTTTTTCTGTCCCTTATATTGTATCCAGGCTACTGGGATTAGGGCCGAGCTAAACCAATCAGTAGACTGATTTAGTAATCACTCAGCCTTAAACCTAGCATTATACCATGAATCAATCGCACACTCTAGATCCAGCTACCTCTGAAAAGCCCCACCCATGACCGCATGAGGCTTTGGGGCACATGCAGACACAGCCATAACATGGACCTGCTGTGAGCAGCTGCCCTGGGACCCCAGGCACGTTCACCTCTGTGCTCAACAACCCCGCTGGGGGAGAGGAGGCATCAGAACTTGGTTTCATTTCCTCTGGGAACCAGCAAGGAGGGCACCAGAGAGCAACTCCCCAGTCCTGCTGCCCTGGCATTTCCTCCAACCGCTCAGAAAAGCTTCCTGTGGCAGGAGCCAGTGCACAGGACAGGCAGAGCACCAGCACCCCAGGAGCAGCCTCTCCCGGAGCTGGAGGGCAGGAGCCCTGCAGGCCCATCGGGAGCCCCGCTCCTGCGGACCCGGGGACAGCAGCATCTCAGGTCTGCAGGCGACGGTCAGCGGGTGAGGAGCAAAGCGAGAGCGAGCAGTGCTGTGCACTAGCACTGTGGGGTGCTGCTCACCTCAATGACGTCCTCAACGCCGAACCGCACGTCAAACGCCAGCTCCATGTCGTGCTCTGGGAGGATGGGAGCTGCCATCGCTGGGTTCCATCCCAGACCACAGAGGACCCCGGTGTAGCCTTTTCCCTCCTGATCGAGCCTGGATGCAATGTTTTCAGAGGAGTTAGTCATTGCATAATTGATAAACCACCATTTTAACATTCAAGAATAGACTAATAAACCATCCTACTTTCATTTCTGTTTCTTCCAGTTTTAATACTAAACATTTAGATCAAATGCATGTTATAACAACAGCAAGTATGGATGTTATCTGACATTAAGTTTCTAATTCTCTCTCCTGCAGTAGGACTAGGGTAAGATTACTGTATCGCACTCAGCTTCCCTCCGTGTTTCTGCCATAGGCTGAGTTCCTTTTTTTTGTTTTTGTTTTTTTTCCAGTACCGGAAATTGAACTCACAACCTTGCACCTGTCAGGCAGGCGCTATGCCACTGAGCTAAATCCCCAGGCCTGGGCTGAGTTCCTGTGAGAGAGGTTTCTAGAGGAGTCATCCAGCACCTGGGCCTCTGACCAAGCCCAGCGTGCAGAAAAAGCCTGAAGGCTGCCCACCACCCTGCCCTCCTCACCCCGCCACACACGTACTCTTGCGAAGCCACAGGCCCAGCTCTGCCCAGGCTCCCGCCTCGACCACCACTGTCACCTGCCACTGCCATATCCCAAGTCTCGCTGTCAGTCCTCTCCACTCCTGCTGCCACCAGCCTGTCAAACCACAGCCACTTCTCACCTGAACGCAGCTGTATCTCTCAGGCCCATTATCTCCCCACCCCACTGCCCCTGCCAACCCTCTTCTACACTGTGAAGAGTGGGAGCGCTCCCAGCAAGTCCAGCCATGTGTTCCCTGTGCAAAGGCCTGTGGTAGTTTCCAGGCCCATGGGCTACATGGGCTACAGTAAAGGGTCCCTCCTGCTTCACAGCACTCAGGCTGCCTCTCCCCACCTGAGGACAGGCCACCACCTCCCCTGCAGGGGCTCCTCCCAATGCCGCCCCCCCCAGCCTCCATACCCCCCACCCGCCCTCACACTCAGCCTGACACAGACTGAGCCACTCAGTCCTCACTCTCTGGGAACGAGGGTTTGTTTTACGTTTTGAAGACAGGTCTCACTACGCTGGCCATGCTGATCTCACCCTCCTGGGCCCAAACGGCCCTTCTGCTTCAACCTCTCCAGCACAGGGACTACAGGTGTGTGCCGCCACACCAGCCCACAGGAGCTAGCTCCGACGGCATGGCCTCAACCCACAGCAGGGCCAACAAGTAGGTACATGCACAGGTATAGCACTGAATACTTTTAAAATACCTTGCTGATTTTCTTTGGTATCTCACTGGGACTTCTTCCCATCAGCTAAAAAAACATCAGTCTTTTCTCCAGCTTTACTGTGCTATAACTGGTAAAAGTATCTATTCTGTTAGCTGATTACCACAGTCCAGCCTGGGACCACATCCACCACCACGCAGTAACCATTCTGTGTGTATGCAGGACACACAGGGTCTGTCCTCTCAGCAGATCTCAGCTGAGTGACACAGTACTCACCACACAGGCATTAGCTCCCAGAACTTACCCTCTTACAACTGCAGGTTTATAATCGACTAAGTTTCGTTTTTTGAGACAGGGTCTCCCTATGATGCCCAGGTCGGCTTGAACCAGGCTCAAGATATCCTCTGGCCTCACCTCCCACGCAGCTATACAAATAGGCCTCAACACCTGGCTTAATTAAGTTTTGATTAAAAAAAAAACCTGACGAGATATGGTGGTACACACCTGTAATCCCAGCATTTGGGGAGGCTCAGGCAGGAGAATTGCAGTGCATTCAAGGCCAGCCTGGGCTACGTAGGAAGACACTATTGCAAAAAAGTATATATATACAGGCAAAACAATTTTGTTCTTAGTCATATGTGTACATATGTATGTATATACATACATCTAGATATATTCCCCAATTTCCCCTTTTTCAGTTTAATAAAAATGAAAGATAATCTTGCTTTAAGTAAACTCAAAGACAGAGTCTTAAAATTCAGACTTACAAATTAGGTATTGAGTATCTGCTTTACAAAACAGATACAAAAATTTTTAATGTAGGTTCCTCTACATTATTAAAATAACTTATTGAAATTTCAGTTTTTGTAAAACCTTTCCAGAGCACAGTGATCAGTAATTAGAGGCCATGTCATAAACCTAGTAGGACATCACAGCACCTTGCCCACACTGACAGTGGCTGCAGAGCAGTCCAGGGCTCACATACAATCACACCTACAGCTCAGCAAGGCTTCACTGAGTAGGAACACTTGAAATGACCCACACAAAGGCGGTGGTGCTCCCTCCATCTGCTCTAAGGCTTACATGAGACTGTGAGCCAAAACCTTTCCTCCTCCTAAACTGATTTCTCTCATGTATCTCAACATAGCGACGGAGAGCTGACTAATACAGTGAGCTCAACTTTCTTCCAGGAACCCTGAGTACTTATGTAAGACAAAGTCACAAAATCACAGAAATACATTTATTTCATCCTGATGCATACTTTTGACTAAAGCTGAAATGCAAAATCATTGTAAGAAAATCAAAGCATGTGCTACGCACAGCTCAACAAGTCGTGATCCGGGTGGAATAACTACTTCAAAGGAACCACCACTGCTATCACCATTTGGATGCGTGACTTCCTCAGGTACTCATGTTTGTTTGTTTGTTTTGAGACCGGATATTGTTTGAGACCAGGCTGGCCTCAAACTTGCAGCAATCCTCCTGCCTCAGTTCCCAAGTGCTGGGATCACAGGTGTGTGTCACACACCCAGCTATCCTACCACATTTTGTGGTTGTGCTCCACAGTAACTGGAACATCCAGCTAAACAGATGGAAATCCCCTTTTAATCTACTTCTTAAATTTCCACCAGCTTTAAGGAAAGAACATCCTGGCATTGCTGTTTTGTGACCTGCCTAGAAGCAGCGCCACCTCCAGGCTGAGCACTGCCTGCAGGTAACATGGCATCTAACCTGATGCCAACAGCACCAATGCCAGCTCCAGAGCCAAGGGAGGGGCGGATGGTGCTCTCATCGGGGCACCAATCAGAACATCCTCTCAGCTGGAGGTGCCCAGCTCCCTACCACAAAGCGCTGATCACCCGGGAGGAGCCTCCATTAGACATGGTGCCAACACTGTGGGCTGCTCCAGCTGTTCAGGGAAGGCATTGTGGGGAAGGAGGCGGCAAGAGAAGTAAGTGACCGGAACAGCTGTGGCTGAACACAAGGGAAGGTCAGCACCCACAGGCACATCCGCCCAGGCCCGGCCCAGTTCTCAAGGGCGCTCACTCAGGGAACCCGTGGCCAGAGGCACCGAGAAAGTAAGTGAAGCACAGCCACTAAGCTAGAAGACAGCAGCAGGGGCCCTGCGGGACTGCTGGCTCATGAGTGTGACAGCACACACCTCACTTGCCCGCTTCCACTGAACTAGAAGGTAAGAAGGTATCTTCCCCCCAGGTTCTCACCTGATGCAACCTGCATATGGGCAAGGCAGAGGCCCGCGCATACCTTAACTCTATCACTGGTGCAAACAGCATGCTGAGGAGTGCGGGGAGGCCCGGGATGGGAGGCATCAAGGAGGTCTCTCTCAGCAGCATGGTAGACCCTGTGTACAGTGAATGAGTCAGCGCAGGCTGCACCACACATCGCTCAGACCTTGCTCCCTACTAGCTGGTCCCACCAGCCTGCAGCACCCCTCTTCTGCTAAGTCTGTCTTTACTGGTTCCTCCCGCTCCAGGAAAGTACTCCCATTCTAGGTCCCACAAACCCTACAGAAAGGGACGCCTAGGCATTAATCTCATTGAGAATGACTCATCTGGTTACTCTCTGCCTTCTCCTCATTGGCCTGTTGGGTTTTCCCAAGGCCAAGAACTTGGACCAGCTCTCCTTTGTAGCCAAGTATGGAGGAATGAGCAAGTGATCAAGAGACTAATTCCCACATCTCTCTATACAAGGGAAATGAACAGTGCTCTGAGTGTGTGAGTGTGTGTGTGTGTGTGTGTGTGTGTACTAAGGCCTTCACACTGAGCTGTTTTTTTAATGTTTTTGAGACAAGGTCTTGCTAAATTGCCCAGGTTGGGCTCTAACTAATAATCCTCCTACCCCAGTCTCCCAAAGTGCTGGATTACAGGTGTTTCTCACCAAGCCCAGCTTCTATTTCTTTCACTTGCATCAGCCACTGCACTTAGGAACCAGCCCAAAATACAGCACATGAGCAGAAAGGAGAGGGAGGACCCAGACAAACTGAGGCCCTCAGCTTACCAGTTGCGTTGACGGACAGTGAGGCTGCAACCAGCATCCTCTGGTGCAGGTCTGCAGGGGCGTCACTGATGACGACGGAGTTGATGCTCTCCTTGTCAATCCAGACACACCTGGAAGAGGAGAGGCACCCCACAGGCCACTGATCCCCCGACCAGGCCACAGTGACAGCACTTCCAGAAGAGTCACACCACAGGTACAGCAAGCCCCTCCTCCGGCCACTCTCCCCACGTGGTTTCCTATGCTTCACTTGAAGTTAGATACCCCACGTGCAGATACCCAACCTGCTCACCGCTGACTGTGCCCTGCACTGCACCCAGCAGAGAGATGCAGTCAGCACTCCTCTCCTCCTCCACCCTCTCTCAGCAGAAGCCAGGAGCAGCTCTACAGGCATCCTTCACTCCTTCGACCCTCATCACCAATGCTAATCAAGCTCCAACCTGTGGGTTCCACCCCAAGGCACTCAAGCAGCTGCTCCTTCTGCACCTTTGCCCTGGCCTCAAGCACTGTCCTGAGCTGCCTCAGAGCTGGCCCCTGCCTGGGCCCTTCTACTCTGAAGCCCAGTGTTCTTCAGACACACGCACAGGAGCTGCTGCTCCCGCACCCACCTAAAGGTCTGGGTGAGGCTGAGCTCTGTGTTTCCAGCAAGTCCTCCAGGCTGCTACTGCCTCTCAGGGATTCAAGAAGCCAGGGTTTAGTCAGTGATCGTTTTTGCATGCACACAGCAGGACTTCCCAACTGTGCTCAGATGAAGTCTTAAAAACATGGCTTAGAAAGCTCACCTTCATCTGCCACAGAGTTTACGGCTTCTCTTCCCCAATCCAGCTCTCCTCTCAAACCAAACTTATTCAATGTCCTCACCAATACACTCTCAGGTCCAGGCTCTGCACTCAGCCCTGAGTTAGGGTTCTCCCCTCACACTGCCCCCGCCAGTCCCTTCCAAGACACCTCACAGCCTCCCTACCAGTGTGGCAGGGCCACATCCCAGGTGCCCTCACAACATCCTGTGATCTCCATCAAGACCCTCGCATCACCCTCGGTTGCTATCACTGCTGTTCCTTTCTGCCCATATGCCTCGTGATGAGCACAGCTGTATCCTGTTCACGACTGATTCCCCACGTCATGCAGACCTGCTGAATGACAGCTGTAACCAGGAGAGAAGCTGTGGAGGCTTTGGAGAAAGACACTAAAAAATGCTAATCGAAAGTAGCTCTCATGGAAGAAAGAAAGAATGCCTCAGATTTGGGGCTAAAAGGAAAATTAGGATGAGTTTTTAAAAATCCCAACAGTTTACATGTGAAGAAAGATTAGTTTCTGATGAAGTATTTAAGTAGAGCAGCAGAGAAAACAATTCATGGGAAGTTACTCATACCTGAATTTGGATATTCTGGTCAAACTATGACACTTCAGTTCATAAGGGTTAAAAGGCCCATGGAGTATGGTCTGCACACACAAAACACACAGTGTGACCAACAAGGCAGATATCACTAGCATGAATTCCACAGTCAGCTCATACTTTCAAACACTACATTTCAATCACAACATCTTCAAAAGGTAGTGAGAATAAAGTACCTGAAAGAAGGCATTTTTCTGGAATGTAACTGATCCCCCCATTTGTATATAGAAAACACTGCCCAATGTCTTAGCCCAAGTGTCAGTTCTTTAACTGCAGCAGACCCAGCCAGCTGAATAGGCAGCCTGAGGCCACATGGTCAAAGGCTGAGGTCGTGAAGGTGGAGTTCCTGAACAGGTAGGGACTGTCCAGCCGGCTCCCTCTCCAGACGCCTGGCTGCGCCAACTCCATGCATGCTGCTGAGGAGCATGAGAGCACCGGAACACCAAGACTGACGGCTGCTCTTGACAGCTCAGAGCTCACTTCCTTCCATGGGGTGAACTAGCACTCTCAGTCACTTTGGAAGGGAAGGCTAAGATGAAACAAGTACTGGTCAGGGCTTTCCTCTAAGCCCATGGGCACCAGACCCCAGAGCAACCTTGGGGAAGGTGACAACACTGAAAGCCAGGGAGGGTAAAACCAGCACGACTACAAACACAACTCCTCGCCTATAACGTACAACAGCACTAAGCTTTTTGATTATATTGTAAACACTCCAGTACCACACATCACCTTGCAGTTCGGGGCACCCAGTCTACTGGAGGAGAAGCTCTCCAGCAGAATCTGAATCAGGTACTTCTCATCGTCCTTCACAGAAGAGGGCACAGATGCAGTCACCCCATTTTCTACTGATTTGGAAAAGAGGCCCTTGAGAACTTCATGGCTTTGCTGAATGAAACAAGAAATTTCTTTTGTTAAAAGAAAAAAAATTACATTAAAAGCACCTTATCCCTATATAGTCAAAACATTTCCTAGGCATAACCTTATTCTGATCTGTATTTGAAGTTATAGGGAGATCGTTTTATGAAATTCATTTTAAAATTAAAACAAAAGAAATAAAAAAGACCATTAATTTCAGCCCTCAAAGAATTTTAAAAAGAAACTTTTCTTAAAGAACTATCTTATAGACAATATTCGGTTGATGGAGGAATATTACCACAATCCCTGCTTTTCACATATTAAATGGAGAATTTAATCAGCTTTTCAACTAACAGACTGTCTGTCCTTCTCCAACTCCAGCATTCTTCATCCCCAGCAGAAATTACAGGAGTACGAAGAAAGACCTTCAATGTCAGGCTCAAAAACGGCCTCTTTGACACCTCCCAACCAAGAACAATGTTTATAGCTGATTTTAAAAGGAATCATTTAATACCTTTGAAATGCTCAAAATATTTGAAATAAATATTTTTGGTTTTCAGTGTAGCTGTTGTTTCAATAGTGGGGGTTGAATTCAGGGTCTTACACTGAGCTACCTCCCCAGTTCTTTTATTTTATTTGAAAACATGGTCTTGGAGCCAGGTGTGGTGGTGCATGCATGTAATCCCAGCACTCCGGAGGCTGAGGCAGGAGAATCATTGCAAGTTCGAGACAAGCCTGAGCTACAAAGTGAGCTCAAAGCCAGCCTGAACTGTATAGTGAGACCCTGTCTCAAAAAGACAAAAAAAAAAGACATGGTCTCAGTAAGTTGCTTAACCTGGCCTCAAATTTATGATCCTTCTGCCTAGCCTCCCAAGTAGTTTGGACTACAGGTGTGTGTCACCTTGTCTGGCTTAAAATAAGTATTAATTATTTCAATCACAGAGATAATTCTTAGATCCATTTTTAAAAACCAAATATGAAACACATTTTCAAATCTAATTTCCATTTCAAGGAGAAAACAAATAGATTCAAAGGAAATCAACAAAAACAATACCTACCCACAATTTAGTCTCGGGAAAACCTCGAAAACTGATCTCGACACGGCACACCAAATACTGAAGAGCAATTCCACCCACCCAGAATGCCTCCAAGGAAGCAAAGCACCTCAGTCTCACACACACCACCACCCACACACGTGTGCTTCCCGGGAACAAAGGCGCATACTTGGGATTCATAGGACTCCTCTGCCAGCTCGGCGTGGCCCTCACTGATGAGGATGTCTCTGATGTTGACGGTGTCCAGCGTTTCCGAGCAGCAGTACACGTCCACGTGCAGGACGCTGTGCACGACCGAGAAGACCTTCACCAGGAGAGCACATCTGCGCACCAGGGAGGTGAACCGCTTGCTGGCCCTGTGGCTCCAGCGCTCACCACACACGAGAGACCTGGCCGAGGGCCGCATTTTGCAAATCTTAAACTCCAAAGCCTATGGGGTAGAAGGCAAGCTGAAACGGTTTTATAAACGAGCGAAGCATGCTGCTCAAATTCCACTGAAATGCAACTGTCTTCATGCATCTTGTTGGTGTCCTCCCAAAATTTCTGACAAGTGGGGAAGCGAGGCTCCCAGCTAAAGAAACCTGCCTCACCACAACAGCAGCAGGGTGGTATAACGCAGCAGCAAAGACATGCATGGGCACATCTCCAGCCCACCTCAACTCTGGGCCAGCACAGCTGGAAGACTTAGAAACAGTGGAAGAAAATGAGTTAAAACAACTTTTCTTTTGCTAAATTTGAAATCCTCCATATATTTTACCTCACTCCAAAACCAACGATGGCAAAAATACCTAGGGCAATATATATTTTTGAGAACAGAGACCGAATCTGGCTTGTGTGACACAGTCCCTTCCCCAGTCTGAGCTCAGCTGTCCCATGGTAAGGTGAGAGTGGGCCCAGCCCTCCTGTCAGATCCCTTCTAGTGCTCAGCACCTACTTCCAGAGTCCTCTCTACCTTACCTGGAATGGAAGCTCAAGAAATTGACAGGGAATCTCCATTAAAAGATCTAGGTCTACATGAGACCTGTTACCATAGTCTACAAAGAATACCTAGAAAATAAAGAGAGCAAACACTCTGATACAGGGTCAAAAACAACATCCTACTTGAGCAATGGCAACACAGAGGTCTTCTCTAATTCCATAACCACAGACCTCTCAGAGTGACTTGGTTTACCTTACAGTCCTACTATACTGGCAATTATATCTAATTTCCACCTGCACTTATAAGCGATTTTATATAAATTGCTGTAAGTCTGCTTCTTTTCTTTTTGAATGATTTTCTATAGAAAAACGTACCTCAGCAGAATTTCCAGAAACATAAAGGATCTGAGCTCTGAAGTAGCTTTTCTTATCAAACTCCACGAAAGGTGCCAGACAGACCATGTCGGGGTGGGGGTGGACTGGCAGAGGCACCAACTCCAGCCTGTTAATCTCAGCAGACAGCTTCTGGAGAAGCTCTGCATTCCTTTCATCAGTCCTATAGCCCCAGAAGTGTCCCACCTCCACCACCTGAAAAGAAGAGGGGCAGGGGGACAGGCAGAGATGAAGCCCAGAAGCGGCTAACACAGCACTTCACAAGATTATTTAGTTCAAATGACAAGGCAGTAGCACAGGGCCTCTCCTGTCCCCAAGGCTGGCAAGGGGCAGGTCGGTGCCAGTACACAGCCTACAGGATGAGTGCTGGCAGGTAGGGCTTGGCATGGAGGATGGAGGTCCCATCACATAGCTTCTGTCCTCTGCTGCTACAGACCACAAGGGTCCACAGTCTCAGGGGTCCAGTTTGTCAGGAATCCAGATTTCTGCATAAAGTTTCCCAATGGGTATAGCTACAGATTTGCTTCAAAGCATACAAGTATTTTAACTGAAAATTTAAAGAAATAAAATCAAACCCAAATAATAATGGTGACAATCTTAGCACTGTTGATATAAACTGAATCACACAGGCACGTATCGAGTATTTTTAACACATATCTTGTTAAATATGTTTATTTTAGCACCTTCTGCCCTTCCCACCGGTGGCTTGAACCACCAGTGGTCCATGCATAACTGTCCCACTGGAAAGCTTGAAGCACCCAATGAGACTGTCCAGCACCACTCAGTGTGACGGTCACACATGGACCTCTGGTGGTTCAAGCTGGCAGGAACATAACATGCTCAAATCAGAGCCTCCCGGTGGGCAGCGAAACATACAAATGGATTACAGCCCTGTCACGTATGTGTTAAACATACTCCACATTTTAAAACTTAACTTTGATTACAGAATAAATACTTGTTTCATTTTCTATTTTGGGAACATTCCTGCTTAATAAGAGCAATAATTCAAGCTTACTCACATTTGCTAATAACTGTCATAAGTGCGTGTATGTAGACTTATTTCACAGACACACATGACATTCTAGAACTCAATCATCTCATTCTTACCTCTGTAACATCAATGGTTAAGAGGAGATCTGCAACTGTCTGGGACCTGTCCAGGGTGTTGAATGAGACTTGCATAGGATCTACTGTCTGCTTCTGGAAGTCTACATTCACCCTACATAACACAAGTTTTATTTAAAAAAATAAAAATAAAAAAAATAAAATAAAAATCAAGAGTTATTGAAAAAAAAAAAAAACCCTTACCTATGTGAAGTTACCGCCTGACCTAGTTTGTATTTCCACAAGCAAAGGACATTTTAATAAAATACCCGTACCTGTGCAACAGTACTGACCAGATTATCCCTTGAAGGCCCACAGCCCTGCTGAGAGGTGGGCGAGTCTCGGGCGGTCTGGGTCAAGAACGTCCCCAAGGCTGCCCATGCCCACGAGTGGGGCTTTCAGAGGGGCTGGGTCATGGTGGTGCTGACTTGCTGTCCAGTGGGGTCAGGCCCCTGGGGCAGGACTGGAAGAATCTGCCTCCCTTCCCTGCTCCTGAGGAGCTGTGGCCCCCTGCTTCCCAGCCACCACAGAGCAGCTCTCCTCTCCCACACCCTCTGCCGCGCAGTCTGAGACTCCCAAAAACAAACCTTCCTCCTTTAAGCTGTGGGTGTCAGGTATTTTGACCCAGCTACAAGCAAGTGACCAAGACAGGCTGAGGCAGGAAGACACAAGGTCACTGGAAGTGTGTCCTTGAAGGGGATAACTGGAAACCTGGATCCTTTCTTTTTTGAGGTAGGGTCTTACTATATAATTTAAGCTGACCTCAAATTCACAGTGATCCTCCTGCCTCAGCCTCCCAAGTGCTGAGATTATAAGCATGCACCACTATGCCTGGTTCTCAAAACAATAAATTAAAAAGTAAATTTCTGGTGGCATCTTGAGCTGCCCTGGAAGGAATATACATCCTAATAATTATACACTACTCTGGGCATACATTCTAAAAGCCAGGACTCTTGCCGAGCATCTGCTCTGGAAGGTCCTAAATCTAGTACCTACAATGCTTCCTACTTTGTGATCTCAGGAGTGGTCTGACTTTAGAAAACTTGAGATTTCACACTTGGTTCAATGCTATGTCGGGAGACACACACAAATGTCTAATAAGCTCAAGGAATGTCATCCGTCTGTTAGTAAGACAGTAAATCCCTTCCGAATCCAAAGTTCTGGATATGGAAGACAAAGCAGACAGATATGAAACTCCCTCTTCTGAACACTGTCATTCTAAACGAAGGGAAGAGCTGCAGGAGCACTGTGGGCCACTCTTTCCTTCACTTGTGGGCGGCTCAGCCGTCGCCAGCCCTGGGGTGCAAGTGTCAGTGGAAGCAAAACAGAGCGGCCTTCCTGTCTGTGGGGACACAGCCCTGCACTGCCTAAGGCTCAGAGGCTGAAGTGCGGGGCACTGGGTGAAAGCAGATGGAGTACACTTCCCTCCTCCACCCAGTCCTCAGAACCCCGCCACCTCGCCCTCACACGGATCATGAACAAGTGGCAGATCACACTTCCTACCCTTTGCCAGAAGGCAAGGAACCTGTTACAAAGAAGAGCTGTGAGCTGATGCCCAGAGGCAAGGGCCCTGCCCTGAGCCACACGGCCAGGGCATAGTCCTGCTCCACATACCACAGGTGGAGACCATGGCAGGCTGCGCAGCTTGTACTACAAGCACAGTTACCCCCAGCACACCCTACTGCGTCCACCCTTGGCCCTGCTGAGGCCAAGATAAACTCCACTTTGCTTAAAAAGAGAATTCTCAAAGGAAAATAATAAACACAGCAAGGAAGAAATGAAATTAACACTAGGGTTTAACCCCTACAATTTAAACTGGTAACTAATACACACACTCCTAATCCTCTCCATGGCCTTGTTCGGGGGTATATCTATTAAACAGGTAAAAACCAAGGCTCAGAGAGGCTAAATAAGGTGCCCAGCACACACGGGGTGACGAGGCCAGGATTCAGTGGCAGTGCCCCCTGTTGTACGCACTAACAGTCCTGAGAACAGCAATGGCAAAGGGAGCTGCAGCGGCATCCTCTGGAAATACCTCGTGTTCCTGAGCTTCGACACCACCCCTCCTTGCACCTTCCCTTCTATGTCCTCAGCAGCATGGACGCTGAGCTCCAAGGACACTTTCAGCTGGGCCATCTTCACTGCCATGTACACAGCAGGGAGGGTCTTAAATCTCTCTGTCGGATTCCGGGAGAACTCCACAAAGGCCCTGCTCCACAAACATAAATAAAAATGAATTTATCAGGTTTCACTCAGTATTAGCAGGAATTCTCACTGGACTCACTCTGCAATACTCAGTACGTTTTTGATCTAATTAATAAATAAGAGGCATTGATGGGGGATTGACTGAAAAAAATTCACCAAGGAAAATCAAAGTTACAATGACATTTCATTAACCTGAAGCCAGGTATCATCCTTGTACAGTACAGAATAAATACTACATCTACATGGAACTGTCAGCCAAGAAATCTAAATTTTCATAATTACAAAGGGTTTGCTTTAACTGCTATGATATAGGGCAGACACAGAAAACCACACAAATGCACAGTTCAGTGGTCCTGTGAGACCCCCAAAACAACCCCTACGCTAACTGCCATTTAATGTTGACAGAAACCCCACCCCCACCACACATCACACATCTCAGGGTCCTCCTCGGTCCCTTCCTCTAGGGGCAATGAGAACCGAGCACATAGCCAGGGGACCTGCCAGACATTTCCTGGTATAAAGAAAAAAGCCGCAAGAAGCTCATACTATCACAGTATGCACAGATGAAGGGCATCAAGCCCAGGAGGGCGAAGGAGACGCACCAAGGAGGAGGGGCTCTCTGTGCACCCCTAAAGGAGCCATGCAGACAGACTCATGAGCCCTCCCATGGTCACCGGTCATGTTGTGGCACCCTGTCATGGGCATGTGTCATTCTGGGTGACAGGGAAGGGCTCTGAGCCAAAGAGCACGGGCAGGGGGGTTGTTGTGGGAATCAGACCCCTTGCCTGCAACAGCGGGGTAGCTACGCCTTCCCGAGCTTCTCCCCTCCCACCTGCAAGTCCTCCTCCTGTCCTTCTCCCTGCCACCCCTCCCGGCAGGTTCTCGGCTCCCCCTTCACTACCAGGCAAAGCAGGCGTTTCCTGCCTACCCACTGCCCAACCTGCACACTTAGTCTACCCCAGCTTCACTCGGGGTACGTTTGCTGCATACCGACTATCTCAAGCCTTGCTTGGGCAGGGCCGGTTCAGCCAGTCAGTTCTTGTTTGCATGAGATACACTTGTACATCTGCTTATTTGTTTTACACCAACTATTTTTTGTATATTTTTATTTAGAATGTTGTATTCACCTTTGATGTTTGTTTCTAGTGAAATCTAATAATAAATTCTAGTTATTTTCTTTTACTAATTCGTGTTCATTTTATTTGTGAACAATAACCTATAATTTTGTATTACAATCCATAAAAACTCTTATTGTAAGTACATTGGATATAATGTTTATACTTCTCCAGAACTCAGTGATATTCTTTTATGATACAAAACAGACATGTTTGGGACACTGAGATTAAACAGGAAAGAAGTGCCAAAAGTTCTGCAAAAGAAAAAACTGAAAAGGGAGAAATGCTAGCAGATCAGAGAGTAAAAGTCTGTGTTATGAAATGGAAAGACAAAAAAGATACCTCCTTATTGTGTACTATTCACAATACAGAAATGGCATAACTTGAAAAAGAAATGAAACTAAAAATTCCAGTAGGGGTCAATGATTATAATAATTCTATGAATAGTTTTGCCAGAGTTGACCAATATCTAATAAACTATCCTGTAATCAAAAAGTGAAACAAAATTATTATAAAATATTTATGCATCTTCTGGATCAAACAATATGGAACTCATTTGTTATTTATTTAAAACAAGGGGGTTTTAACAATGAGGTCTAACAGACCAAATAACTGAGAAATATGGGAGAGCAAAACACCAACCACAATGTCCATCATCGACATCATCACCGTTACGTTCAGTGGGGAAACAGACACTTTACCGAAATTCTACCACCCACAGAGAAAAAGGCCAGGCCAGCACGAGTGTGAAGGGTGCTGTTCGAAGAATCCAGAAAGGACCAGATACTGCTGTCCAGATTGTAACGTGCACTGTGTGTTGAATGTTTTATGATAAACCACACACAGAAAAACTGTTGAATACATTTGATAAATTTGTCATCTTTATATTTCCTGTTATCTTATAAAAATTAACAAAAATGCCATTTGTGGCCATTCTGTATTTACTAACTGGACTGGTAAGTGGTTAAGCACTTGCTTCTGTCACCCTTCTCTGGAGGGCTCCTGGGTCTCTTTAAAAAGAAGGTCTTCTGAGCCCTGGACCACATCCCTGCTCTCGTTAGTGCTGTCCTCCCGGTTTCCCTTGGTGCCTGCGTGCCTCCTTGAGAAGCCTGAGCCTCCTCAGCCCTTCCCTCCTTGACTTCCACAGGCAATCAACAGCCAAACCCAAGAGCCCCTCCCTCCCCATCTGCGGCCTCTTCATTTCCATGAGCAGCAGGCCATCTGCCACGTTTCCCCGCCCCGCACACCTTCAGAGACTCTCACCAGCTTCCTCTCCCAAGTCTGCTCTCCTCCAGGGCCTTCACGAAGCCCAGGCAACACAGAGCAGAGTGGATGCTCGGCGTCTCCGCGTGGCCACCTCTCCACGTTCCTACCCATCAATCTGCCACAAAAGGCACTGGGAAGACCGAGTGTGACCCCCGACTCAGACTCCACCTCAACACAAAGCCTGCTCCTGCCAAGCCCCTGGCCACAGGCCTGCTCAGTCCCAAGCTCTGCACAGTCACAAGTCAGCCCTCACCTTCCTCCTGCTGCAGCACCGACCACCCCATCCCACAGGCCACCTCCACCTGCCCCAGGACCCTGAGAGGAGCATTACTGGTCCCACTCTGGGCCTCTCCTGTGATATTTCACAACAGGCAAATGCTTGTGGAGCTAACATCACTCCCCACCACTACGTCTAAAGCTGCATCTGGGAGACAGCAGTGTCCCCAGCACTCATGGGCACAGGATGCCTCCACAGAGCAGGCCTGCTGTCGAAGGAACACAGTCCTGACTCTGTGATTACTGCCTTATATCATGCTTTGCTTCAATACTTGATTCACAAGAACTGGTAGTGGCATAGCCAAAACAAACACTGTCCCCAAATATGGGCATATCATTTCTACTGTGACTAAAAAGCTGAAAGTAATGGGGGTACAGTAAAATATAATTAAATTCCTATAAAAATTCCAGACAGGAAAAAATAGGAAACAAACACAGACTCCAAGCCAGAGAAAGATCAGTGAACTAAGATTGCCACCTCTGACCACCAGGTTAACCTGAGAACACTGGAGTGTACCCGGAGCCAGGAACCCAGGCTCAGGCCTCTGTTTAAACATGGCAGTGCACCTGTGAGTGCCAGGTTAGGGCCAGCATTTTACACGTGTGATGAAGAATTTGACTGCTTGTGGTTTATATTATATGTCAGAGAACTTCAAACACCGTAAGTTTAATTCATTAACTTTTTTTTTTTTGGTACTGGGGATCGAACTCAGGACCTTGTGCTTGCCAAGCAGGCACTTGCACCACTAAGCTATCTCCCCAGCCCTTAATTCATTAACTCTGTAAGGCAGGGCATGGTGGCACACACCTGCAATCCCAGCATGAGTTCAAGACAAGCCTGGGCTACACAATGAATTCAAACCCAGCCTGAGCTACATAGCAAGACCTGTCTCAAAAAAAAGAAAGAAAAGAAAAAGGAAAAACCTAACACTGTTGAGTGTAGGGTTATGAATTCACCTTGGGAGGAATTCACAGGCCTACAAAGAAAATCAATATACTAATCATCAAAATGGAACTTAAAATGTTGGAGTTAATTAATCCAAACTGGAAATATATTTCATATGCTCTACTCAAGTAAAATGGACATTGAAAAAAAGTGTTTGTTCTCCTTAACCAGACTTATAATGCTTTGTCGAGTTAAAAAAAATTTAACTGGATAGAGCATGGGAAGAACATTTCTAACTTTAAAAATTGAAAATCAATTTAAAAACTGTGGTCCTTGCTGAGCATAAGCATTTTTCATTGAAAATAACTCCCAGTGATTCTCCATCACACCCCTCGGTCCCAGCTAATCACATGGGGCCACATGCACGGGGCTTCTACAGTGCTTGACTTCCAAAATTGCTTGGGACAAATACATTCTAGGAACAGTGATCAGCCACCCTCCATCCCAGGGCAGCCTCAGGGACGGACTGAGGACCTGGCCAGGCACTACAGCAAGGCCCACAAAGATGGTTTCCGCAACATTTGGGCATTAGACCGGGCCCTGAATTGGTTAAAACACTACACAGGGCCCCTTCAGAATGACAGCTGATTAGAAAGATATGCTACTTACTTTGCACCATCAACTACGATAGATTTGACTTGCCCACACTGTCTGAAGAGAGACTGCAGCTGTTTATAGTACAGGAACCCGTAGGGTGGAAGGTGCTTCAACTGTAAGACAGAGCACAGGATGGCGGTTAGAGCTGCCACTCTCGGACAAAGGGGACAGTCCCAGTACTGGATCTTGGAGGTGCTGCTCACCAGCCCAATTAGCAAAACCAGTTTACTATCTTCTACCATAAGAGATAAACTCGATCAGTCAGTATATTAAATGGCTTATAAATCATACCTTGGTTTTAGTAATTAGTATGTTCAATAAAGATTAATTCTTCCCCTGCTAAACTAGCATGCACCTGCAGCCTCCAAACGAGGCTGAGGCAGGATGATTAAGAGTATGAGTACAGCCTAGACAACTGAGTAACTGAGTAAGACCTTATCTCAAAATTTTAAAAAGAGCTGGTGGCTATGTAGCTCAGTATGGAGGCCCTGGGTTCAACAGCCAGTAGCCTAGTATTATGTAAGAAAAGGCAATGAAAACAGTCTAATTAACAGCAAAGTTGAGATTTCTGCTTATTCCTGGGTTATTTTACCTTAAAGTAACTGGCTGACTAAATATATCCTGGTAAACATCACGTCTCTAAAGAAGAGCTATGGGAAGCTGATTAAAGAAGTTACACTACCAGCACGGGAGGCGTCTGCTCCTCAGGGCCCTAAGCACTCCGTCAAGGTCTTGGGGCCAGTCATGTTCTGGGCACTGGCTCTACACGGGGCCCTGCCTGGCAGCCAGGCCCTGCTGATCTCGGGGCCCACTGCAGCTGCAGTGAGCACTGTGCCTGTGACGCAGCTTAAACACAGGATCAATCTGCTCCCAAATCAGGGAATCACCTTCCCCTTAGGATGATGACAAACCCTCAACTCCAAGGGCATGTGTGAGGCTCGGAGAAGACAGAGTATTCTGCACACAGCTTCTCACAGAAGTGCTAAGCAACCCAGCCGTGACTTGCTTTACGAGGCCTCGTTACTAACTTTTGGCCCCCAGAATGCATGGAAACCAGCTAATGCGGCAGGAGGAGACAGTGTCTAAGGCAAGGTCCCTTAGGATCCCTCCAAATGCATAGCTGAAAAGGGCTACCACTGAGGGGACAGGAGACACACAAAGTCACCAAAGTCAGCCCTGATGAGCAGCGAGAGCGCTGGCCCAAGCTCAGGCTGCCTCTTCAGGCAAAACCCTTGTGCTGGCATCAGCTGTCTCTCACAGCGGTGCCATCCCTACTGCTCCACACAGGCCCTCCCTGTGGGCGCAGGACAGATGTAACAAGGCAGGGAACAGACGAGCACTGACGGTGTTGGCTGCATACTGGGAACCAACTTCACCACCTAGGATCAGACGCAGGCTGACACCAGCCAAGCAGGCTGATCGAAGTCCAACTCCAAACCCTTCTCTGCAGGTGTGGTTCACACCGTGCAGGGGGTGAGCAAATGGCCCACGGCACTGTCCACCGGCCAGCGCCTATGGCTGCTCATTACAGTCGTCCAAAGCACATGCCATTTAGAAGTTGATTTTTAGGCCAGCCCTTCCAGCTCAGGCAGTACAGAGCCCCCAACTCTGAATTTTACAGAAAATAAAAAGGTGGCTCTGCATAAAGCTGAGGGGATCACCAGTTTAAACCACAGTACTAAGCTGCCAAGCAACTGCACTTTATTTTGTGTAAAATTAAGTTGTTAATTTAAAAAATGCTCTCAAATTTACAGAGAAGGGTCTTAACCCTTCAAAACAGCCTGTGATCCAGTCGGTCTTTGCATGAGCACAGTTCTCCAGCCTTCTTGTAGGACTGGATCTATCAGAACGAGGAAAAGCCTGAGGGCCGAGGAACAATGTCTCAAAGGCAAAATGACCCTGACTGTAGAAGAAACCGAGCAGGGCTTACAAAGGAAACACAATACTCTGTGCAGACCCTGGGGACTATGACGGCCACACTCCGGGTGGCTTCTCGTCCTCTGCACCTACCACAATGGTGGTCTTGGGATCTTTGCCAGCCAGCTCCCTCACCGCCATCTCCTCGTCAGGCTGTCCAAAGGTAAAGTAATTCGGGTAAAAAGCACCTGCCAATACGACCTGCAAGAGAAGCTTGTGTCCATGAGGAAACAGTGTTGGTTATCAGGTGTTCTCACTAGTGTGCCAGTCTCACCCCTAACAAGTCAAAATGGTTATGTTTGCACAGAAATGGGACCTCTCACCTGTCAAGCCAAGTCATACCCCATGACACATCCTACAGGCCCCCTGCCTTCACGCCTTAGAAGGAGGCTCAGGAAACTGGCTGTCTGAGCAAGGTTCACCATCACATGCACAGAGCCTGGACCTTGGCTCACGTTCTCCACCCTCAGCCCAACACTCGCTCCAATGGGTCAGACGCCCTCCCAGGTGTGTGGACAGAACTTCAACTCGGGCACCTGGCCAAGGGCTGGCATCTAGTACTCGCTTCTAAAAGACACTTGTGAAGAGTTCCTTCTTCAGTAAAAAATATGCCCATCAGAAACACATTCCATCCTGACAGCCCTTTTATACTCAGAAAGCATCTTCACCCTCAGCATGCCCAGCTCACTGGTCTCCTCCTCAAACCCAATCCTGTATGCCTCAGCCAACACGCAAACCCTGCAGTAGGAGCCTTCTCCACCTGCCCTCTGGACACCTGCCTGCCGGGACTCGCTTCCCTACAGAACTCCTGTGAGCTTTCATCCGCAGCTCTTCCTCTCAATCCATGCTTCCGAGGGCACTAGAGAGAACATACACACGCACGGGACTGCCTCCAAGGCACCTCCAATTCCTGAAAGCGCCAACAGAAGGGTCTTCCAGAAGTGAGCGTGACAGCTGGTGTTCCCCAGAAACACATCCGGGAAGGAGAAGTAGGTCTGCATGGCCAGCTCCATGCCAGGGTATCAACAAGGAAAGATGGGAATGGCTCCCACTTTCCAAACAGTGTGAACACAGTGGTCTCAAAACCTGCCCTGAAACCAGGCTGGTAGCTGCGGTACCCCCTCTTCAACCACAGGTCAGGAGCAGCCCCAGAGGCACACCTGCAGAATGAAGCGCTGTTTGTATGGGTACTCTGGGTCTAGGGTGGGCCGCCGCGAGTCCACGTGCATGTTGAACTGTGAGACTCTACTTTTCAACTCTTCATACAGCTCAGCCACCTAAGAAAAGTACATTGAAATCTGCTGTGAAAATGCTAGGGAAGATGTGGCCACTGTGGAAAGCCTTAGCACATGGGTACCTGACACTGACAGTGCACCTGGACACCTCTGAACACATTAACACAGTCAAGAAAGGATGAGCATGCACAAACACATGATAATCATACTGAGAAAATTGTTACCACTGAGCACGAATTTGACATTAAGGTAAGCATTTGCTTACAACTATTCATCCAATAAACTTCAAGTTCTATATAAAATGAATTATTGAACAAATAAAATATATTTCATAAGAATGACTTCAAAAGAGATAGGATCAATAACTATTAATGAAATTTAAAATATTATTTTTTTTAAATTTGCTGCTCAGTGGGACAGGGGAAGGTGGGTGTGAGATGTGCTATGTATATCTACAAGTTCTCAAAATCACTGTAATTATTACGGATCATAAACATACACTACTAATAAAAAATTGTCCCTCAAAAAGGCACTGGTCCCAAATGCTTTTATGGATGAGTTCCACCAATTTAAAAGAAACACACTCCCAGCTACTGCACTGTGCCCCTTATGCCCCTGAGCACAGAGAGCTGCTCGTCCTGTCAGGGGAGGACCAGCCTACGCCAGGCTGGTCTCATGACGTACATGTGTGCACAGACAACGCACACCAATACCATGAGCCACCAGCCAGGTCCACATAGGGTGCACTTGTAGAACTGATAGGGGAATCAATGACAGACAAAACCCAGCAGTGTTCTGAGAGAAAATATTACAATCCAGGAGGTTCCTTCCAGGAATACAAGGTTGGATCAACAGTGGGAAACGCCTGATGGACTTAGTTGTATCAATCAGTTAACAGTGAAAAGACCACATGCTTATCTGGATACAGAAGAGATATCTGACAAGGTAACACCCCATTCCTCGTTAAATGATGTGGGGGAGCGTCACCTGAAAAAGGTACTTTAGGAGACACCGGTCATGTTTAAAGGTGAAGACAGTGCTCCTGTTGAAACAGGCACATTCGATACAACCCTGTGCATTGCTGGTGCTCGGCCTGATAAATCAGTTTTCTTTGGCCCATTTAATCAAGGAATGTGTAACTTACCTCTCTAATTCTCTTGATTTGAATGTAATTTAACCGTCCCCAGTCAAGTTCATCCTTGAAACAGATCAAAGCAAAACATTCAGCATCAAGGTCATACATTAGTTTTATGTGCCTGCTCAATTGAGATGAATGTAAATTAATGCCACTCAACAGTGCCCTTGAGTGACCATGGCACATGCTCTTCTAATTCACACTGAAGCTAGCAAACACAAGCCCAACCTCAAACGCTGTACAGGGACAGCTCCTCTTGAGTTCCCCTGTCCCAAAAATTAAAGCAGACACAAACTGACCAGGCTGGTAAAAACATGAGACAGATGGTATACCAACAAGGAAAATACAGAGGCTGAGTGTTTAAAGGGCCGCAGCTTTTTTTTAACCTGGTATTTGGGATTGAATCCAGGATCTCACACATGCTATTAGGCAAATGCTCTGGAGGTACTGCAGCACTGAACTCCACCTTGGCTTTTTTTTTTCTTTTTTTTTTTTTTTTGGTACCAGGAATCAAACCTAGGGTCTTGTGCTTACCAAGTAAGTGCTGTAATGCTGAGCTACCTCCTTGGCCCATCTTGGCTTCTTTTTAGGCAGTGTATTACTAAATCACCCAAGCCAGCCTTTAACTTGCCTCCTGGCTTGTTTTCCCAAGTAGCTGGGATTACAGGCATGTGCTGCAAAGCCAGGCTGAAGGCCACTGTCACAGGGCAGCATACACGCTCCTTAGTAGAGACCTACCAGACACAGCAAACCTCGCCAGCCAGGGCTAGCCACAGTCTTTGGAGCCTAATGTTTAGGAAGAGAACAAATATGACCAATGGAGACTATTGGGTTAAATTCCGTGTACATTAAAAGCAGCAAAGGCTGTGAGGTGCTTAATCTGAACCAGCACACACTCACCCACTACACACAGGCAGGCAGTAGGCCAGCAGGTGCTGTGGGCAAGCAGCACTGCTGCTCTGCAGGCTAGCAGTGGGTGGAGCCAAAGATCCTGCCAGAAGGGATCACGACCTGCGCCTCAGATAGCACCTGACCACAGCTCAGGCCTTAGCACCTGTGAGCAAGCGCAGTGAGGAAGGTGAGGGAGAACCCCAAGCCATCTGATCACTTGGAGCTGTCTACAGGAGACAGCAAGGGAGCAGGACCAACCTTGGGATGCCGCAGCTCTCCTCGCTGTCGACAAGCCTGCCACATCTGCAAGGCAATGAGCACAGTTTCACAATAATGCACTGACTAAAATGCAAAGTTCCAGTTTCAACACACTGAGCACAGAAAATTTACTAATTTAATGTTTGCAATCAATTTCTTGAAATTGGCCCCGCCCCCCACCCAGCTCTTCTTCCCACAGTTAGTTAACACTGGAGGTCAGCGACCCTAAACATCTCTCCTCCCCTGCATCAGGGGTGGCAACGCGCTGGCAATCTGGGGCAGCCACCAAGCCACAGCACAGGGACTCACTTTAAACGCCTCCACAAGTGCAAGGCAGTCACTGTTACTGCTGCCAGAGAAGTTCACTTTGTTCCTGCACACAGAGAACAGAAGCGTCACTTGACAGCCTTCAGACAAAGTGACCCCCCCGCGGTTCAAATGTTAAATACCTATATCCATCAAGATGCTGCCGAAAAGGCATCAGGAAAAAATTCTTCAGTGAAAGAGCTGCAGCTAACAGAAAACACAGAGAAGGAAGACGTCAGAGGGCAGCTGCACGAACTGCTCGGGACTCCCCTTCCCCACGCACACTCACCGATGATGAGACACTCGTCCAGGCACCCAAACACATGTCCGAGCACTATGAGTTTGCCCAGATGCTGACTGACAGGGAGCTGGGCTAACACTCTTCCCAAGAAGGTCAATTCACCATCGTGGGGGTTTTCATCTTCTCTCTGCCCGCTAACTGCAAGTGCTCCCACCTATGTAAAATAAATTAGTGCTCTTAGTAAGCACCAATTCATTCACACTCTGCTCATCCTTAAAGCAGAGAGTGCAAAACAGGAAACAGGAAATAAAGACCAAATTTTGATGAATAATATTGTAAAAAACACTAAAGTCAACTTATGCAAGGTTGATGTCACCACACCTATATAAAAAATTCTTTTAAGACAGGGTCTCACTGTGTAGTTCAGGCTGGCCTTGAACTCGCTTATATAGCTCAGGCTGGCCTCCAACTCTTGGCACTCCTCCTGACTCAGCCTTCCGAGTGCTGGGATTATAGGTGTGCCCAGCCCACCAAAATATTTTTAATTTGCTCTTCTAACTTTTCCTGTTTTACTGTTTTGTAAAAAGTATGATATTGGGAAGCAACAGGAGGTTGGCAAATGTTCTCTTAGCTCACAATTTAACACAGCACGCACAGTGGTAAATAATGACTCACAGCCACACCATATGGTCCCTCACCATGAAAACTTAAACTAGGCAATAAAAACTCTCCTTGACAGAGTGTACTTCACAAATCCAGGCAGGTTTCTGAGGAGACACCAGGGCCCCTGACTTCCAGGGTTGGAAGCAGAATGCCCACAGCCCAGCAGTGTGTGGACTAAGACACAGCTGGTCCTATGCCCAGGGCTGCGCGTTGGAGGAGCACAGCGCGAGTCAGGAGTGGACCATGGAGTCCAACGCAGGAAGAGCAGGGTCTGCGCCATGGGGGTGGGGAGCTAGGACGAAGAGGAGGCGTGGAGCCAGAGGGAGAGTGAGGCCAGACTGACGGGACAGCAGTGACAGCACATGTCAGGCAAGGGCACGTGACAAGGGAGGAGAGAGTGGTCATAGCAAGACCCAAATCAGAGCCGGTTTCAACAACAGACATGGGGCCAGAAGGCCTCCCTCAGCCAAACACATGCTGACAATTTACAGCAGCCAAAATACCTCAAAGATTACGAAATTTAGGTTCCCCTACTAAAAATAATCTTGCCTTTTCCCACCATTAATGAATTCTCGACAGCCCTACCTCCTTCAGTAGAAGGATGGTGCGCTCGATGTCACTCAGACTAGGCGGGGAAAGGGCAGTTGCCAGCAAGGCTCTTGGCTCACCCATGTCAAGCAGCTTCACTTTCAACACTGTGCTTCCTAACGGGCAGCGCTGAGGAGAACAAAACCAGTTTAGAGGTAAGAAGAGAACAAAGTTAACCCATTGACACGGCTGGTACTCTAGACAGGAAGAGCAGAAGAGAGGAGAAGCAAAGAAAAACAGGTCGAGAAAGGTGAGAGAGAAGGAGACAGAGTCAGGAAGAGAAAGAAGGAAGAAAAAAGACAAGGGAGAGAAGCAAGAAAGAGAAAGAGGGAGAGAAAGAAAAAAGAAGAAAGCTGACCTACAATTATTCATTACAAAAGGTAAGGGGAACAGCAGCATTGAAGGACAGTGCCCTCTTACGGAAGAATGCAAGACGGGGAGGTCTGTGCTTAGTACTCGGTAAGCCAGCACTGTGATTAGGGACAAGCTCAGTCTGTGACCTTTCAGTGGAGATCAAACTGACGTGCCATTAAAGTTATACTAAACTGTTCAGTAAACTGCTTATCCATAAAATATTAACTTTGACAACGACCGAAGCACATTACCAACATCTCTGGCACGACATAATCAGGGATGCACTTCTCCCAGAAATCCCGAGGCACCAGTCTGTAACAGTAGCCTTTGGACACTCGTCCAGCACGGCCTGCAAATGAGAGATACTCAGCACCACTCGACATGGATCACCTGAGTGTGAAGGGTCAGATAAGACCAGCTATTAAACAGTAACTAGGAAAGCAGCATTACCTTCTACACATTTAGTTAGCATACATATTAGTAAGTTATTCTAAATTTATTCAAGTAAGATTATCCTGAAAAGAATAAGTTAATATAAGATTGAGTTCGGACTTCTACTCAGTGATCAACATTATAAAATCCAACGTGTATTTCTGTTTGTTTGTTTGTTTGAGATAGGGCCTTGCTATGTAGTTCAGGCCGGCCTTGAACTCACTATGTAGCCAATGCTCACCTCCAACTCACAGCAACCTTCCTGCCTCAGCCTCCAGAGCACTGGTATTAAAGGCATGTGCCACCATACTCAGCTCTAATACATGTTATATTAAAAAAAAAAATCAAAAAACAAAAAAAACTTGAGCCAATTATGGCAGCACAGGCCTGTAATTCCAACACTTGGGAGGCTAAAGCAGGAGGATGACAAACTCAAGACCAGTCTGGGCAACTTAGCAAGACCCTTTCTCAAAAACTAAAAATGGGCTGGGGGTGTAACTCAGAGCAATGGTACTAGATTCAATCCCCAATACCAGAAGAAAAAACACCCCAAAAAGCAGAAGGGATAGAAGGAGGGAGGAAGAGGGAGAAGGGGAGAGAGAGAGAGAGAGAGGAAAACGGCCTCATGCATTAGAAAAGACAATACTCTAAGTATCACATTTCCTGTGAATATACAGGCTCCTACTACTGTAGTAATAAACAGAAGGCACACCGCTGATGACAAAGGTTACAGCTCATCCAGAGGCGATGCATGTGCACTGGCCCGAGACAGAAGGGGCTGCTCCGCCTGTCTGTCCTAACATCTCTGCAGAAGTGCCCTTCAGGATGGCTGCTCCACACTACATGACTGCAGAAATACACGCAAGAGCTCAGAACCAAGCTCACAGAGTTCATGCCACAAACCAAACAAAATGTTCTGAGGAATTGGGGGTGGGGGCTCAATTAACATACAGCTTTCAAAAATAGGGTTGCCCAGGGAACCCTCCTTCCCCACTGTGAGGCTGGAAAAGACTGAGGTGGAAGGACTTCCTCCTCCACACCCTCCCAGCACTACCTGCAAGTAACAGTAGGTTTAAGTAGAAGATCCCAAGGTATCTACAAAAACCCCCCTACAACTAATTAATGAACTCAGCAAAGTCAAATCCTCCTAGAACTAATTAATGAACTCCACAAAGTGGTAAGATAGAAGACCAATAGCCAGGAGGCAACATCCCTCTGGAGGAAGCATCCCAGGTACCAGGCAACCAGAATCACTCTCATAGTCCAAATTCCACCAAAGCTATTCAAACTAGCTGTATCCATCACAAAATACCTAACATCAGCGACTTAAAGAAGAGCTTTAATTTGGCTCCTGGTCCAACTCAAGAGGAGAGGTTTAACTTGGCTCACGGTCAGGGGACTCAGTCCATGTCTGGACAGTTCCAGAGGAAAACAACACGGCAAAGGAAAGCTGCTTACCTCACAGCAGCCAGGAAGCAGAGCACAGAGGGGAGAGGCAGGAGACATTCCCCAAAGGCATACGTCTAGCGTCACGTCCCTTCCAGTCGGACCCTTCCTGCTAACAGCACATTAGCTAGGAGCTCCTCACGGACCCACTCACCCTCTAAACACCCTCCTCTGAGACCTCAGGCAGGAGACTCCAGCCCTAAGCTGCAGCACTAGCCAGCCCTAAGCCATCTGCCCTCTGTGCCTCCCCTCTTCCGCAGGAGTCCTAAAGGAGGTCACAACCTTGACCTAACCCTCTCTTCCTGGCCCCTGGCCACCCACAGTCTCTTTCAGGTGCCCTCACATAGTCGTCAGGCTTTCTGTCTCTGCCTCCACGTACAGTGAACTTCATGTTCTGAGTCCCTCCTGTGTCTCTTGCTGTCTCCTCACCAACCACCTCACGAAAGAACACAGACGTAACAGAAGGGAGGTGCTGGGTGCAGAGCCACTAGACACCCACAAGCAGAGAAACAAATCCTGAATCTGAAGTTCACACCATATTATACAATTTACGGAAGTGGAGACTGATGCAAAACAGATCCTGGATCTAAGTGAAAACTATGAAACTACAGTAAGAACCTCAAGAGAACTGGGCACAGTAGTGCACAGCTGTAATCCCAGCTACTTGAGAGAGGAGGATTGCAAATTCACAGTCAACCTGGGCAACTAAGCAAGACCCTGTTTGAAAATTTTTAAATATTTTTTAAATGGCTGGGGAGGTAACTCAGTGGTAGAGCACTAGCCTAGCATGCGCAAAGCCCTGGGTTCAACTCCCAGTGTAAGAAAAAAAGAGAAAGAGGAGGGGACACAAGGGAAAACTGTAGAATTCAGAGCCACAGAGAAGTACAGGAATAGTACAAGGCAGGCCCTTCCCAGCAGTGCAAGGGTTCTGTATCCGAATCACACACACCTACACACACACCAGTGTGTGTGCAAGTAAATGAGGCCTGCAATCCAGTGGCACTGTGCAAGTGTCTACGTACACTTAAAACACTCCAGGAGGGAGCTGGAAGAGATGGAGGAAGGACTCAAGGGATTCTACACTGTTTCTGTCACTTCCCATAAAGGAAAAACTATAAAATATTTTCTAACTATAAAAATTTTAAACATACAAAAAGGATAATCCCAAAACTGATGCCATAACATTACTTTTAATGTTTTTGCATATTTATTCCTAGTTGTTTTTTTTAAGCATAGTTTTTCAGGGGATCAGGGTCAGGGCAACAGATTAGACATGGTGGGATGACCATAGCTTAATGTTCTTTTCCCATCTGTGTAACAACACCTGGCTCCAGCCCTTCGCAGTGATGAGACACTCTCCATGGCCGGGTTGGAGCAGCGCCCACCAGCTCTGGACAGCGCTGTTCAGGAGAGGCAACACAGCAAGGTGGTCAAGGATGAGGACTGAAGCAGATTTCTGGCCAAATCTCGGTCCCACCACTCTACATTGCCCAGTCTACCCTGGGCAATGACTATTTCCCTGCATCTCAGAAGGCAGAATTAATAAAGATGCTACATACTGACCTCTTGCTTGTTATGAGGACTAAGTGAGGAAATGAACCACTGAGAATACAGTCTGCTGTCCTGTAAGCACTTCTACACATTGCTTTATTTTTTATACAGCAGCTCTATTTCCCAAGAGGCACACTTGGAGTGGTCTTTCATCTGCCCTCCACAAGGTCCTCTAAGAAAACACAACCACTTCTCAGCACATTCCCAGACGCTGTGATGCCGCGGAGCAGCGCTCTATCCCCACCTAGCACGTCATGAACACACCGCGGCCTAAGCACTCCACCCGCAACCAACTCCACCATTCAACTCCGCCAGGCAGCACATGCAGATGACACAGCAAGCACTGAGTCCCTGCAAAACCCATTTAGGAAAAACACCCTAGAATCACCAAACTTGGAGGAAGTCAGAAGAAGGCTTGTCAAAATTTAATGAAGTGATGCATTTGGCTTCCTATCTATGCACCAAAAAATGTAAATCTCACTAAGAAACAAGAGTGCTAAGATGAGAGCACATCTGTCCCTTACACCCAGGGAAGCCATAATACGCTGGAAGAGGAAACACAGAGCTATAGGACACTCTGACAACAGGAGATGTTGACGTAAATTTAAAACTGGCCCTAATAAAGCACACAAGTTAGAGTAGAAGTACAAAGCCAAAGCTTTTAGACACTACCTGTGCCCTATGCCACCTGCAAGTCCTCAGTGTGCTTCCCCACAGGTGCCTTACCTTTCCTCTGGTTACAGTTGGTCTTAGAGGCCCAGCTCAATCGCAGACTCTGATAATTGGTATCTTCATCACAAACCAGGGTTCTAGTCAGACAAAAATCTATAACTGTCATTTGGAAAAAAGGAATGTAAACATCATGCTAACGCCACATGACTGTTGTATAATAAATCACAAAGCACAGTGATTCAGTAAGATGACACGAGCTCACAGGTGTGGGAACCGTGTGCACGCAGGAACCTCTAGGCATGTGCTTGCATCACTACTGCCCAGAACAGGGAGGCCACAGTCTCTTTCTTGCTAAACACTGGGCATCTCTGGGCACAAAGAATACACAACCCCTAATGTACCCTAAGAAGGGCCTACCAGGAGGCCCAAATCCAAAATTTGTGGTTACCCAAAAAATCTATCATTACCGCAGAAATAGAGAAAAGCAACTAACGCCTTGGGCTGCCAGGATACAAATTCTGTGTCTATGTGTCTGCCTCTCTCTGCCTGTGTCTGTGTGTGCATGGATAGGACAATGCACAGGGTCTCTGTGCTCCAGGATCCTCAGCTGTCAGGCACAGGTACACAGCTCTCTGTCCTCTACCCTCATGGCTCCTCCTCGGATTGTGCCAGTGATACACTGTGCCGCCCCAGTCCCAGCTCCCTGGCCCTCTCACAACACTAGTCCTCACCTAATTTCTGGAGATTTCACGCCCCATGAAAACACTGCCAGCTACATTCAGCTTCCTATGCCTCTACTCCAACACCCTTGCCTTCCACTTCCTCCTACCATCCCTCCATCCAAACAGCACTCCCGACCCCACCACAGTGTCACTCAAGTTCCCTCTGGGAGCTAGAACTCCTCCTCCCTTAACCCCACTCTTGGTACTCCATCCTCGCCATCCTCCCCCTGGGACATAATGATGTCCATTTGTCACCTGCCTCTCAGCCCCACCCGGCTTCCCTCCTAGCCACCGCAGCCCAAGTCCAGGGACATGGTGCATGTTGCCCAGTGTCCCTGCTGCCCCCACTCTGCTCTGGCATCTGACAACTCTTCTCCCAGCTGTGCAGTCTATACAGCCTTTGGGGTGACAAGGGGGAGACACAACTGGCCCCTCCTTGTTGGCAGCTCACCCACCTGTCTGTCTGCTGCTGGAGCTTCTTGCTCTCTCTGCCTTCTCTCCACTGGGGGCCTGCTGGCTCACCTGGCAGGCACAGGCACCTCCAGGGCCACCATGACCCAGAGCCTTTACCTAATCACCATGAGTTCGCACCCAGGTTATCAGAGGCCCTGCTCTCCTCTTTCTCTCCTTTGCCTCAGTGCAGTCCATCGCCAGAGCGATGCTGTATCATTTTTAGGTTACATGACAACCCTTCTCAAACCTGAAGGGCTCAGGATGGCGTTCTGGCACAGGGCCGCCTGGGCCCTCGAACCCTGGACTCTCCAACCCTTCCCGCCCTGGCTTGCGCTCCTCTCCTCACCAACTGAGGCTCCAGCCGTCCTCTCTGCAGGCAGGCTTGTCCACTCTGTTCCTCCACCTCAACTCCTCCTCGGAGACCCATGCCTCCTTCCCTGCCCTCCTGCAGGACCTGGCTCCGTGCCTGTCTGGGGGAAGCTCTCCTGGCCACGCCAGTTCTGGTGTCACAGCTTTCCCAGCACTCCCCACACGCCTCTCCTGCCCTCCCTCCACTTGTATCCACCACCACCGCATTTACTCATGGCTGACCTCGCCACATTCCCTTACCTTGCCAACACCTGTCCCTGGATATATCATGAGAACAAAGACCTGGCCCTTTTATCTCTGCAATTTCCTCACTAGCTCGTCCTCCCTGGTTCAGCAGCTCTGCCCTCCCGCCATTGTAAACCTGTTCCCTGGGTCTGAAACACATTTCTCATGGCTCACTGCCTTTTCCTTCCCCTTTCAGTGCTGGGGACAGTGCCCAGGGCCTCACACAAGGCAGGGAAGTGCTCCACTGCTGAGCTACACCCTAGCCCTTTCATTAAAATCTGGAGACAGACTCTCATAAAGATGCCCAAGCTGACCTTGAACTTGTGATTCTCTTGCCTCGGCCTCCTGAACACTGCACATACGGGTGCATGCCACCGCACCCAGCACCCAGCTCACTTCCTCAACTCAGGTCTTCGTTCAAATGTCACCTCCTCAAAGCTGTATTCCCATATCACGCTAAGTAAAAACTCATTTTCCTCTATGTCAACCCTTTCCCTGGTTTTTTCCTATTTAACATTTATCTGCCTGAGACTATCTTTGTTAGTACCATCTGTCTCTGTCATCTGTCTCTCCCACTGGAATGTGGTCACCATGAGTATGGGGACTTTGTCCTACTCGAACCCACACTCCTAGCCACATGTGTCCAGCTTTCAACAGACTAGTGAATTCAGGAGACTCATCAGTGGAGTGACCTCGGTTCTCACGGACACATATTCAGAGGACGAGATGGTGTAGTGCTGGGCTCTGAAGCCTGCATGGTACCCCTCTAAACCACCTTCAGGAAGAGAGATGACCTGGGCTCCTCCCCAACACCTGCCTCCCAGCCATGGAACTGCACAGCCCCGAAGCTCTGCTTGCTACAAGGCCCCTAGAAAGGCCTTCAACCTGCATCCCCACTGCAAGTGAAGTGGTGCTCAGAGGAGCCAGTGCTGCATTGACAGGGTTCTCCAGTCTCTCCTCCAGCACAGGGGCTGCAAGGGAGGGGACAATTCCCAATGCCATGTCATGGGGAAGCAGCTGCAAAGGACCTTACCATACTTAACATCTGGAACGGTGACAGAACTCTCCGCAATGTTGGTGGACAGGATGATCTGACAAATATCAAAGAAAAGAAGCTGACATCACTCATCAGTTCTGGATAACAATAGGCAGAGTTAAAAGAAAACAAAAAACTCAATCTTGAAAATTATTTAAGTTTCTTAGTGTAAATACCAGCCTCGGCTCCATAAGTAAGTTCAAGGCCAGCCTGCAGTACACAGCGAGACACTGTCTCCAAAAAAAAACAAAAAAAAAAACAAAAAAACCAATACTCTGAATTAAGAAGATAGAAAGAATCTTACCTTTTAGCAAACCAATTTATAAAACAAAACAAGTAACAGCCAGTTCATCAGCAAGAATTTGGGTAAGACATCACCTGTCCTCACGATACTGAGAGAGAAGCATCTCTCCTAGACACAGTCTCCAAGGAAAATTAGTAACACGTCTAGAACTGGTCTTCCCACATTTCTTACCTTTCTGTACCCTGGGACTGGACTTAAAAATATATTATTTTGTTCTTCTAAAGTCACACTGGAATGGAGTGGATAGACTTGTAACCTAAGAAACAAATTACTAAAGTAAAAATCACATAATACATGAGATATAAAAAACAAGTAACTATTCATTAAGATAATTACATTACATAAAACAAACAATATAACAGTCAAAGCAACAATAAGGCTGTATCATTTTAGGCACACCTTTTGTGAACCATGTTTGTGAGAAGCCCGTGCATATAGTTGATTTCACCTATACCTGTAGGGAAAAAAGAAGGAGGGGAAAAAATTTTGTATTTATTGCTAAAAACCAACTTTTAAGTTAAAATGACATCTTTTTCCAAGAATGCCCCATCAATTCATTGTATCTGACTTTTTTATCCTTTTTGCCTAAGTATATCAGAATTATAAGTAAACATGCACAATGACATTAACTAGTAACTTAAAAATACAGAAAAGGTTGCTGGGCCTGGTGGCACATGCCTATAACCCCCCAGCACTTGGGAGGCTGAAGCAGGAGAATCACCATGAGTTTGAGGCCAGCCTGGGCTACAAAAGCAGTTCAAGGCCAGTCTGAACTGCAAAGTGAGACCCTGTCTCAAACCTTCCCCCCAGAAAAATAGTATTAAAAAATACAGAAAAAGTCATATTCCTCCAGTGCTTTCCTTTCTGCAGCAGTGATTATACACAGATGCTGGATGTATACGTAGTTTTACTTTCTTTTTTTTCCTCAAATTTTCCAAATTTTTTACAATGAGCTTGTAAAATCTTCTTAACCAAACAACAGTATTTTGGGACTGGAAGTGTAATTCAGTGGTAAACTGTTTACTTGCTTAGCATACACAGGGAACTTGCATTCATTTATGTGGTTATAAATGTGAGGGAGGATTGGGGATATAGCTCTGTGGCACAGCACCTGCCTGGCAAGCGCAAGGTCCTCAGTTTGATTCCCGGTACCAAAAAAATTAGCCTGCTTTTTTTTCCATTTCTGAAAATATTACTTTGTGTTAAACTGTACTTCTTCAATTTTGAGAAAAATATACACACACATATATGTATGACTTTGCCATATAGACAGAGTCTGCCAAAAAGTATACATCAAGAAAAGAAAAACTTGTATAAACATTTTAATACTCAATTTACTGAGACACCGTGAGATTAATACGAGTTACACTTGGCCCGTACAATTACAAGAGGTGTTCAAAGTGGTGGCCAGTAGCTTCCAGACATTTATGATGGTGAAATGCTGAAGTGTGTATGCATGTTTTGGGCCTCCGCCTCCACCTCCGCCCCCCTTCCTTCCCCCTCTCTGGGTTCAACCCCTGGTATCAGGTCAGGGGAGGTGTTTATCTCTCACTTGAGGTACTGTTAAGTGAGTAACAACACGGCTCTGTGTTGGTGATTTTTTCCGTATAGTAACATTTTGCCCGTAGCAGTCATTTGACAAATATTTATGGAGACAAATGTGACTCTACCCAACTGCCAGCTAATGGCTATTTCCTACACAGATAAACACACCCATATTCTAAGGAAAAGCTGGCAGACCTGAAACTCACAGGTTTTCTCCCAAAATCACTGTTTCTCCCGATGTGTGCTTCTGCCCTCCATCACTATGAACACAAATGCTGATCTATTCTATACGCAAACTTCCAGCGGCAGAAGAGATCTGACCTGTCACCATGCTTCGCCAGACTATGCTACTTGATTTAAAGATCATTTTGAAAAAGTACAGTTCAACACAAATCAATCTTTTCAGAAAGACAAAAGAGACTATTTTTTCAAACAATAAGAAAGGAACTCAAAGATTAATCTGACTATTCCCATAGTATTACAACATGTTTTACTGTTACAAGTAAGCTTTAAAGCAGACTAATAACAATTACCTCACATTTATAACCATATAAATGAATGCAAATTTAACCAAGGTCAATGTCTTACTGAAAATTTGGAAGGTGGTAAAACTGCCTTTAAAAAGTTAAACTCTCAGCTGGATGTGGTGGTACACACCTATAATCCCAACACTCAGGAGGCTAAGGCAGGAGGATTACCGAGTTCAAGGCCACCCTGAGCTTTATGTGAATTCAAGGCCAGCCTGAACTATAGAGTGAGCCCCTGTCTCAAAGAACAACAAAAAAAAAAAACTTAAAAAAAGTTAAACTCTTCATTGTCAATAAGAAATCTCTTTAGCAATGTAAAAGTTATAGCAAGAAGTCAAACCAAAAGTCGCATCTGTCTACATTCTCAGTGTCTAAAAAGAAAAACCAGACGTGGAGAACACCACGTTTCCTAACTGGAGCCATGCAGATTGTTACAAATCTAGGTCGCGAGATTATGACGTTTGTACCTGGCAGAAACACCAACACACTGCTCCTCTCCGACACAAACTGGGCCTTTGATGTCTTGTTCCTGGCAAAATGTGAGATGCAGAAAAGTGAAAAAAGATACAACATCCACTCCTCTGCAAAAGCCCTGACCTGCTGGCTGTGACCCGAAAGTCTCTGCAGCTAATGCCCTGAAAAGTCCTTCACCACACAAAAGAGAGCCCAGGGGTTGTGCCCAGCCCCAGCAGCACCCAGAGGTCTGCATCTTGACCCTACCTGCTTACCTGTGGGACACCCTCGCTGCAGACTTTTTCCTGGATTTTCAGTTACTATAACCCAGGACCCCAGACAGCACACATTTAAAATAACTACCAACTGTTATCAGAGGCCAAATTATTATTAGAAAGCATTTTGTAGAAAGCATCCATTCATGGCCCCACTACTGCCCGTAATTTATTTCTATGTAAAATTAGAACTCTCAAGTTTTTGCACAGCAAGAGAAACTACCAACAGAGTGAAGAGACCCACAACGTGGGAAAAAATGTTTACCAAATGTTCCTCAGACAAAAGCTTACTATCAAGAACATATAAAGAACTAAAAAAAACCAGACCTCCCAAATTCAAAGACCCAGTCTAAAAGTGGGCATTGGAAATGAATATACACTTCTCAGATGAAGAAATACAAACAGCAAATAAATATATGAAAAAATGTACAACATCACTGGTCATTCGAGAGATTAAAACAACACTGAGATTCCATCTCACCCCAGAAAGAACAGCTATCATCAAGAAATCAACCAGCTGGAGGGGCTGTGGGGAAAAAGGAACCCTTCTCCACTGCTGGTGGGAGTGTAGACTGGTGCAACCACCATGGAAATCAGTGTGGACATTCCTCAAAAAACTAGGATTGGAGGTACCCATTTGACCCAGCTATCCCCCTTCTCTGTATTTTCCCAGAAGAATCAAAAACATCACACCACAGCAATATATGTGCACCCATGTTTACAGCAGCACAATTTGTAATAGCTGTATCTTGGAAACAACGCAAATGCCCATCAACCAAGGAATGGATAAAAAAATTGTGGTCTTTTTATATAATGGAGTATTACTCAGCCATAAAGAATGATAAACTGGAGACTTTTATAGGTGAATGGATGCAACTTGAGACCATACTTGTAAGTGAAATAAACCAGATGCGAATGTGTAAGCATCATATTGTCTCCCTAGTTTAGAAGATGAAAGAGTAAGTAAGATCCAAAATCTACAACAGATATTGTAAAATAGAAAGCAACTTCAAAAGGAAAGAGAAACTGGTGTGGGGAAATGGAAAAAGAAGGAACGGAAAAGCAAAAGGAAAAAGAAAAAACATATATATATATATATATATAAAATAGTCATACTACTAATTTCTCTCAGTTCATTGAAAAGATAGGTTTGTGCTAATATTGTTCGGACAATTAAATGCTGATATCTTGTACTCTGAGCAATTAATTTAAAGATAACAATATGCAATGTATTAACCATTGTTAACCTCCTATCATATTATTTTGGGCATTTTGGAGGGGTTTGTTTTGTTTTTTGTTTCTTTAAAATAAAAGTTAAATTAGAACTCTCCTGAGCCCCCCAGCAGGAGAGACAGACAAGAACCAAGTGAGCACCAAGGCCCTTCAGTGTGGCAATGAGACCATGAAAGCAGCACACAGTAGGAGGAGCCAGGGGAAGGGTCTGGGCAAAGTACCCGTTCAGAGGGGTGGTCGGGGAGGCCTCACTGAGGACGCCGTGGGAGCTAAGGAGGCAGCCAGAGCAAAGCCAAGGAAGAACAATCTGGCCTGTGCCTGGGAACAGTAACTGCAAAGGAGAACGCTGATAAGAGGTGGACTGTCAATGGCAACGCAGGTGGCTCAGCGTCCCGTGCTGCCTGCCTTGCTTCTCAGCCCCCTCTCTGAGCTACACCTGGCTCAGTCACAATGGTCAAAAGCACAGGTGTGGCTTGTAGACAGATCTGAATGGGATGCTAGCAACATCCAGCATGACAGCCCCACCCAGAGGTGTTGGAGAAGGGCCCACCCCTAGGGAGCAGGACACCAAGCAGCACAACACACTACTGCATGTGGGAGGAGACACAGCCATGAGGCAGGACTGTCCCAATCACTGAGGGGCGGGCCAGGCGGTCAGGGACTTGGAAACGACAAGGCTGGAATACTGATGACAAGGAATCTGAAAGACGGCATCAAGGACAAGCCTACCACAGGCACTCACTGCAAGGGAGACTTC
The DNA here is from genome assembly GCF_000276665.1 of Chinchilla lanigera. NCBI lineage: Eukaryota > Metazoa > Chordata > Mammalia > Rodentia > Chinchillidae > Chinchilla > Chinchilla lanigera. The sequence goes on along the minus strand of NW_004955538.1, from coordinate 2,708,352 downwards.
TAATAGGCAGATGGACTGGAGCCATGTGACTATTAGTCAGCTTCCTCCAGTTCCCAGGGGCTGCACAATGCAAAGTGGCAGGACAGCAATATGTCGGCATACACAGACTCAACAACATGTACTTTCTTTGACCAAGGCTGAGAGTGGCCACTGCTGTGAATTCTGAAAGCAACAGGAGAAAGATGACTGCATACATACAAAGCAGCCCCAGTAAGAATAAGCCACCTTCACAGGGGAAGAACAGACTCCAGAAAGCAGGAGCATGGCACGATCAAAGTGCTCAAGACAGGCCGTCGACAAGGACGCCTGCTCGGCCCAGCTATGCTTTGCTAGTGAAGGAAAACAGAGACTTTCCCAGATGTACATAAACTGTCGGTCTGGCTGTTCCCCTGCCTACGATGATTAAGTTGATAAAGACATAAATAAGTCTGATACTGGCAAAACAATTTTTTAAGAAAAGTATAAAGGAGGAGGGGGAAAAAAATTGAGATGTACTATGTATATACCAATTCCCCACAATGAATATAATCACTATGCACTATAAATACGCACTAATAAAAATTAAAGATTAAAAAGAAACAAGCTTTGAGAAGAGTACTGAAAAAGAAATTAAAAATACATAATGAACCTCCCAAATAAATAAATAAAGAGAAAATTAAGAGACAAACAACAGAAAAAGTAGAGAAAAAAGATATTTTAATCCATCAGGGCCAATGTATTTAAAGGTGTACTTTGATTTAATATAACTCTGGTATATGTTCTGTATATTTTTGGCCTATTAACTGGCTGTGTTTATTATAATTAACTTGACAAAGACATATAAAATAAATCTGATGATAGTAAAAAAAAGAAAAAAATTTTTAAAAATCAGGTAGAGGAGAAGGGGAAAAGACAGAATTGAAATGTGCTACGCACATGTACCAGCTCCCCACAAGGAATGTAATCATTATGTACTGTTAATGGGGATTAACAAATTTTTTAAAGGAAGAAAAAAATAAGGACAGAGTAATAAGGAAATTCATGGTTTTGTTTTGTTTGGTTTGTTTTTTTTGAGATAGGGTCTCCCTATATAGTCAGGCTGGCCTTGAACTCACTATATAGCCTAGGCTGGCCTCAAATTCATGGCAATTCTGCTGCCTCAGCCTCTGGGGTCCTGGAATTACAAACATGTGCCTCCATACCCCATCTTTGTTTTGTTTTTTGAGATAAAGTTTCACTATGTAGTTCAGGCCAACCTTGAACTCATACGTAGCTCAAGCTGGCCGTGAACTCATAGTGATCCTCCTCCTCAGCCTCCTGAGTACTAGGAGTGTATTCCAATTCACCTGGCAGTAAGAGGAAAATGCTTTATAGCATAATCTCAGCATAAATGCAAAATAAAATGAGAACAATGGACTCAGACAAGATCATCAATGGGTGTTAAAGCTACCAGAGGAAGGTTGCTGGCCAGCAAAAGACACCACTATTGAGACTCAGAAAGCCTTCTGGAACCCCAACAAGATAAATGAAAAGGAATCCACACCTACTCTCAGCAATGAGGCTGTGAAAGGCAGACTTACCCAGGATGGGCAATTAGACCAGAGGGGTACTTCTCACTACAATAACAGAAGCCGGAAGATTACAGGAAAATATCATCAAAATATAGAATGAACAATCAAAATACGTGCACTCTGCTATCTCATAGTAAGTCATGGCTCAATAATGTTATTTAAGTAAAATTAGAAAAAGGGTAAAGATAAGGAAAGCAGTACACAGCAATTTAGAATTTTATACAGACTGAGCATCTCTATCCTTAAAATCTGAAATGCCCCAAAATCCAGAATTCTGCTATCAGTGTCAAAAACTTTAGATTTTGGAGCATTTCAGATTTGGAGTTTTCAGATTATGGATGTTCAGCCAGAAAATTTATGCAAATATTTCAAAATCTGAAACACTTCTTACTCCAAGCATTTTAGATACTGGATGTTCAACCCATATCTAATAAAACTAAATTTCAAAAATGAGGTGAATGCATATGTTAAATAGCAAGATTACATGACTTTACAATGTTAAAGCATACTTCAAAGCATCATGCTTTATACAGCAAATATGTGTAATTCTATGTCATTTTAAAAATGTTTTAAGAATGAGCAAGATAAAGAAAATTTTAGCTATATAAAAACTGAAAACACTTTCCAACAGACTCTTCAACGAATGAAAGTGACCCAAGAAAGAAAGTCTAAATTTCATAACTAAGGACTTATTGGGGGAGTGTGGCTAAGGCCTATGAGAGAAAAGCCACCCCAGCAATCCAGTCCTGGTTTCCAGGAGGAGCGGGAATCTACATGGTGTTTGTTGTTCTTCCAATGTAAGTGCTACTTATCAGCCACAGAAAAATTAGTACAGTGAAGCTTCAATAACACAGAGTAATAGTTTCAAAATTATAGACTCTAGCCACCACTTACAACCTAAAACTGTCCTTCTGAAGGGAAAATACGTCCCAAGTTTCAAAGAACCAGCTAAAGCGATCAACGCCTGGAGGACAAAGGAAGCCTGCTGAGCATCAGGGATACACCATGCCAGCAAATAAAAGCAAAGCAAAGCAAAGCAGGCTTCCGACGGTTTCCACTAGTGTAGGAAGGGTTCCTGAGGAGCAATGTGACAGTGATCTGTGTGGAAAAGCTATTCCACCTCCACGCTACAGATCTAGCCTTTAATCCTAAAACTCATTCAGCATGACTGACTACTTTAAGCAGAAATTTCCAGTAAAACCCTTCCAAAACACTAGTCTGGTTTTCAAATACACACAATGGCCATTGAAAAGGTATCTGTAGTTGCATCTTCATACTGTGAAAACACTGACAAGTTTCAAGTGAGTGACAAGGGCCTCAAGTCACACACACATTGAAGCACAGGCAAGAGCGTCTCTTACCCGTTCTCTTTTACCTCCAAGTCATCGAACATCTGAATGAGGGAGACAGCAACTTCGTAGATACCCTTCGTTATCGCTGGCTCCTCCAGGAGACAGGGAGAGAGCTGAAAGCGGTAAAAGAAAAACGTTGGGACACCCAAACAGGGTTAAAGAAGAAAGGGTGACTTTCCCCTTTGGTATACATCACTCTAACAAATATTCCAAACAGAAATAATACCATTTGTAGCAATCCTTGGCCACTGGCTACGGTTCAGGCACCTGACATGTATGGTGCTGTACTCAGAAATCACCTTTCCCAGTCACTGGAGCAGGGGTGGGGGGTCAGAGCCCAAAGACAGATGAAATGTTTGGCAACAAACCTATCCTAAAGGCACAAGATAAGCTGCACCCAAGGTCTGTAAAGCCATGGAGGTTTGGATGGACAGCCCACGCCCTTCTGCTCTGTCAAAGCCCTGCCTCCACCAGCCCTGTAGCCTTAACATCCCTGCCTGTGGGAAGGGCCAGGAAAGGCAGGATCACATCTCTACCATGTGTCATCAGAAACAACCACGTGATGAGGAAGTTTGATGGAGACCACTATGAAGCAACCCCAAGCAGGACTTAAATTAACCAATTGGCTTTTTATGTTCACTTGTAATCTCTCCAAAGCCTAGGCCGCTTGTCTGGAAGTGGGCACCAAGACTCATGGCCATTGTATGTATCTGAAAACCAGACTAGTGTTTTGGAAGTGTTTTACTGGAAATTTCTGCTTAAAGTAGTCAGTAAAATCTGTACTAAAACCTGTAGTGGCAGATGAAGCCAGAAATCCTCAAAGAATAAGAGATCACAGCTAAAGACACCTGGATCCGATCTCAACTAGATAAAGACTGTAGCCTCAGGCATCTCACTTCTGGGTGGATTAACTTAATCCTTATTAAGGATCAACTTAATATCTTACTTTGAGAAGTCCTTTAGTAATTCTGCCCTTCTTGAGTATTCCCCTCCCTTCTTCTGATAACCAAATAAATACGGGCCATCCAGAGAAGGTCTTGGTCTTAGCCCCAAGAGAATCTCAAATTCTGTGAGAGGGCTTCCTAGAGCCCTGAAATCATTCCATTTGCCTCTTTTTATTTAGCCTTCGCCATACACTCATTCAGGAGATTGTGGACCTGATCAGCCCATAATAACTGAGGGATATTATTAACCCGATAAGAGGTTGTCTGCCAAGGTTTAGGAGACCACTAGACTACTTTTAACTGTGTATTAAAACAGAGCCAAACCAGGGCCAGATGGCTTAAAATTTTGCCTCACTGCTTCTCCAGAGTGCTGGGCACTGACCACAGCCAGCCACAGCCCTAGGCAGGCGGAAACCATCACCGGCATACTCAGTTTTCCAAGAGCAAACACAGCAGCCATGTGTGCATCTCTACAGTACCCTCCAAGAAGCTACACCAGAAATCCAACACAATCCATCGAGAGCCTTTCTGAACTTTTTTCCAAGAGTAAGAGGGGTTGTTTGTTGAACATGTTACCGCTGGCCTTGAACCACTGGTGGTACATGCATGATTGTCCTATCAGGTGGCTTGCACCACTAGCGGTACAAACAGATCTAATCATTTTTATCAGTGTTTTTACTAATAACATTAATAAAAAGCAGCCCATTAATGCCTTTTTCAGCTTGGCACAGTGGCACGTGACTGTAATCCCACAGCACTCAGGAAGCTAAGGCAGGAGGATTGTTGCGAGTTTGACACCAGCCTGGGCTACAAAGTGAGCTCAAGGCCAGCCTGAACTGCATAGCAAGGCCCTGTCTCAAAAAGAAATCCCTTTCTCATCATTACAACTCTAGTGATATGACAAGTTCAATTTGTTTATTAATCACTTTGAAAAAGCATGGCTAATACACTCCTGATATACAAACCCTATCTTAAATAGTTCCACTTTATCCAAATAACCAATATTCACCATATCACAACTGTATAAAAAGAGGGAAAAGGTGTGTATTCCACAAACTCCAACAGGAGCAGCCAAACCCACCTACAAATAAGCCATGCAAAAGGCCTATCACTGACTCACAGTAACTCCACTGGGTTCTAGAACCTGAGCCCATTGCAGACTTTTTAAACACCCTGATAGGGCACCAAACACAACCCTGCCTTCTACACCAGCCCTGAAAAGAGGACAGAAGCATGGTGGTTATGGGCCTTGCTGTGTGCCAGGGCTGGAACAAACACAAAGACCCATATCTCTGCTTTCCCAGACTGACAGGTCCAAAGCAAGTGTAAGTGGGTGGGCCAGGAGACAGGATGCAGGAGTGTGTCCACCTACCCAGGCCACTCTGCACTCTCCCACTTGTGTTCGGCCACTGTGATTAAATCACAGTATTTCTGTCCTAAGCAGAGGCCCTAGAGCCCTCAACTTCTGCCTGCACAAGGACTTGGCTGGCCAGTGAATCTGAAAGTCAAGGAGGGACACACGCAAAAAGTGAGATAACAGGCCTTGCAGGCAGTGGGAAAAGAAATGGTGCTAGAAACAACTGGAACCCCATTTAAATGGACTACTTCTGAAAGATAAGAAGTAGACCCTATCAGGAGTGCAACAAGGTTGAGCTTCAGGGTGGAGGGGTATGGCCCCAAACGACACACAGCCAGTGGGGCTGCAGGATGCTCCACTTCTGGACCTGGCTATGAATGACAGAGAGCACCTCAGTTTCATTAGCGTGCACACTGAATTTCTACGTCCCTTTCTGCAATACCAACTCCCCACAATGAATGTAATTACTTACTGCAAGCAGGTACTGATGAAAATAAAAGATGAAAGCACATGGAAAGGGAAAAGCCAGAACTGGCCACAAAAAATGCAGGAGAGCACCAGGGGACCCAAGGAAGGCAAGTGCCAGCAGCCAGCAGCATCAGGTATGAGAGGCCGAGGAGGCCAAGGGCAGAGCTCTGCTGACGTAGCAAGAAGGCCATGGAGACCCCGGTAGCACAGTGTGAGCTGAGCACGGACAACAGAGCCACTCTGAGAGCCAGCGTGACCAGAGGTAGAGAAGCAGACACCATGAGTCCACACAAAGTTTTGGCAAAGATTTTGCAGAAAATCCCAGGGTCCAACGAGGGTGCTTTTGAAGATGAAAGAGACTCAGTTACATTTAAATGTGGACAACAAAGGGCAAGTAGAGGAGAAGATATTAAGGTATGAAGAGGGTGAACATGGATTAGTCAAGACCCCTTGGAAGCAGGGATGAGAAACATGGGCAGAAAGGCTGTGTCCACGGGATGGTTCCTCTCCGTTGTGGCCCCGTTTAGAGTGCAAAGGTAACATGACGGCAGGAGGAAAAGTACACAACTGGAACCTGAGCAAAGGTCCTCACTTCAAACACCACGTAAGAGAATCTATACAGAGCACCATTTTCATAAGCTTAAAAATAACACACAAGGACTGGAAGTGCAGCTCAGTGGTAGAGAACATGCTTAGTGTGGAGAAGGCCCTAGATCTGATCCCCAGAGCAAAAAAAATGTTTTATATGATTAAGTCTTTTGTATTCATTCACTGAAACACTTACTGTGTATCCCTCTCAGCTACCACAGACAGGATGTTTTATAAGTAATGCTAAATCCAGGTGCACTCCAGCCTGCTAAACATAACCCACCATGGGCCGGCAGGGGGGTCCCGGTCTGCCTTGAAGCTGGGCTGTGCCGACCACAGGGGCTCAGAGAGCAAAAGCCCAGGCGTGACCCACTCCTCAGCATTCCACAAGGAATCATCTGAATGCTTGTGGGCTCAGACACACAAAACAATATCCAAAAGAACTGATTAAACTTTAGCCAGCTGAAAGGAAGACTACTGAACTATCATCTCCCATTTGGTCAGAAAAACCAAATATTATAATTAAGTACTCCTCCTGCCCACCCAAATAGGGAGCACACTTGGTGACTTGTTTCTGAAGAGAACAGTATGGAAGGAGAGCACAGGTGACATTACTCTGGAGAAGCCTGGTAAACACAGCGCAGCCAGCAGCTCAAGGTTAAGGTGCCAGTGATAAGCCACGGTAGCGGTGTGTTCCCACGACAGCTGACGAAAATGGCACTTTATCCTGTGGTCTCTGGCCTAATCATGAGAAAGACACTGGTCAAATCCCAACAGAGGTGCACCCCATGAAACACCTGGGCAGGACTCCTCTGGACAGTCAAGGTCATCAAAAAGGAAAAAAGCCTGAGAAGTTGTCACAGCTGAGAGGAGATATTTTAAAGTGCTAAAAGTAACAAGATTATATTAGGTAAACAGGTGTTTACATAAAATTCTTTCCATTTTTCCGTTCTTTTGAAATAGTTATTTAAAAATTAGAGCCGTGATGGTGTGATGGTGCAAGCCTGTAATCCTAGCACTTGGAAGGCTGAGGCAGGAGGATCACTATGAGTTCGAGGCCAGCCTGCACTACATAGTAAGTTCAAGACCAGCCTGAACTACAGCAAGACCCTGTCTCAAAACAAAAACAAACAAAAAAGAGCCAAAAAAAAACCTCACATGAAGAAATGTTGTGTATTTCTTAAAAGAAAATGAGGGAAACTATATACCAATGTAAGGAGATGTGGAAATTAAGCGAAAAAGCAAGATGAGCACAGAATGCTGCCACGTCAGAGAAAGAGAGAAACAGCATACTCATACTCTCTGGACAGGCATAAAAACGAGCGCAAGGAATCATAAGAAACCAAACAGCGGCCTACTCTCGAGGGAAGGCTTCTGGGCTGACAACAGACAGGAGGAGGCAAGACCAAGTGGTTCTTCGTTTCGCTGTCTCTTTTCTCTTGCAGTGCTGAGTGTCAAACCTGGGCCTCGCACCTGCTAGGCAAGTCCTCCAGCACTGAGCTGGGCTCCCAGCAAAGGCAGGAAGAACTATCATATGAGCTTTGAGGTTCTGACTTCTGAGCTCTCAAAATGTGCCATCCATATGAAAGCAATTTTAAATCCACTGCAGCTTTTCATGTGTCCTACCAGTTCTTCAGTGTTACAGTACAAATCCTCCTCCTACACCTTACCCTAGAAAATGTAAGTTTAATCAAAACTGTATTGGAAATAAAATTACCTTCTCCCACTAAATAAATCTATAATCTGGTGCTGACCAAAACCCAACCTTTTCAGCTGAGTGTGGTGGTGCTCGCCTGTAATCCCAGCACTTGGGAGGCTGAGGCAGGAAGATTGTTGCAAGTTTGAGACCAGCATGGGCTACAAAGTGAGCTCAAGACCAGCCTGAATTGCATAGTGAGATCTTGTCTCAAAAAGACAAAAAAATCCAACATTTTCTTTTTCAATGACATGAAACCATCCCTAACATTTTCATAGGGATGTGCAGCATATTTATTGTGCTCACAGCTTATGACAATATACCTAGGCGTTTCTTCCTTTATTCCTCTCCAATCCCTTTCTCTTCCATCTCTCCACTCTAACTTCAAGTTCTAACAAGGATTTGCAGTCACAGATGGTAGTATACAGGTTTGTTTTAATGAAATACAAAATCCCACCCAATGTAACAAACAATGCATTCCAACATACCCCATTATGATAAATGTGCTCCAAGTCATTAAGATAGTACTCTTCAATCGAATGGGGCATGCCTTCCACTTCAAAAACATACGCAGGATTCATCTTGTTCTGAACAGGGACAGCAAAGTAGTCTGCAAACTCTTTACAGTTGATGGTAGCTGACATCAAGACTACCTATCAAGAAGAGAGACCATTCAAACACACAGACAATGTCAATGACGGTCACTGAAATGAAGCACTTAGAATCTCAGGCACATCTTCTGTATCATTCCGTATATTTAATAACTCTTCCAATTTCTAAATAGAATACCTTGAAATAAGCTCATGTATTATACAAATTACTACAGTTTAGAGAATGCTCAGAGATACCAACTTTTACTATTCTTAAATTATTTCAGCAAATCAGAAAACACATCCTTTAAGAACCTAAGTTATAATCATTTACCTAAAAAAATTTTGCAACAGGATATTAATTTAAAAAAAATAAGTTACTAAATAATGTGTTCCAGAAAAATGAGTAAGCCAAAAAAGAAAAAAAAAACAACAGATCTAGAAAACCTTGAATATACCCCAAGAAACCAGAGAAGTTCTAAGACAAGAGCTATGAAGCAGCCTGGTGATCCAGCCCAGACTTCAGCGAGACCAGACACGCTTAGGACTTCTGCCAAAAAGATAATATAAAATCAACACACAAAAGCCAATACAAGAATAACTGTACAACAATACCTGTACAACAACTATACAACAATAACTAACCTGCCAAAAAATAGGCCAGGGAAACAATTCCATTCACATTAGCTTCAAAAAATAAAAAATAAAATACCTAGCAGTCAACCTAACCAAGAAAACAAAAGACCTCTATAATGGAAATTACAGAACACTGAAATGGATAGGCCTCTCTTGTTTTGGATTGGTAGAACTAATATTATTAAAATGACATTGCTAAAAGCAATCTACAGATTCAATGTGATTCCTATTAAAATGCAAACAGCATTCTCATAGAACTTTTAAGAAAAAAAAAAAGCAATGATGTAGGCATCACCATACCTGATCTCAAATTATACTACAAAGCCATAGTAACAAAAACAATGTGATATTGGCACAAAAAAGACATGCAGTAAAATAAAAAGACATGTAACAAAATAGAACAGAAGCACAAAAGTAAACCCATGCACTTATAGCCACCTGACTTTTCATAAAAGACCCAAAAATATACACTGAGAAAAGACAGCCTCTTTAACAAACTGTGCTAGGAAAACTGGATATCCACATGTAGAAGACTGAAACTTGATCCCAACCTCTCACCCTGTACTAAAACCAAATCAAAATGGAGCAAAGACCTAGAAATAAGAGCAGGAACCTGCAACTGCTAGAGGGAAACAGTTGAAGCCATAAGCACAGGCGAAGACTTTTTGATGACTAGAACCCCAACAGAACAGGAAATAATGCCAAGAATCAACAAACTGACTACATCAAATTAAAAAGCTTCTGCACAGCAAAGGAAACAATCTAGAGTAAAGACACAATCTACAGAATTGGAGAAAAGTATTTCCAACCTACTCTTTTATCAATCTAGATGATTAGTATCTAGAAAATATAAAGAACTTAACACCAAAAAAAATCTAATCAATAAGTGGCCAAATGAACTGAACAGAGATGTCTCAAGAAATACAAGTGGCCAATAAAGAAGAACAAAATCATGTCATTGGCAGGAAAACAGACAGAACTAGAGACCACCACATGAAAAATACAAGCCAGTGTCCGAAAGTTAAACATTGCATGTTTTCTCTTATATAAGCTATCTATAAAGGAAGAAGTATGCAGGGGAGACAAAAGAAAACTAGAAGGTACACTTTTAGAGATAGGGGCAGGGCAGGAAGAGGAAAGAGAGAGGAGAGCAACAAGTATTAAAAAAAAGAATGAAAATAATCAAGCCAGGTGTGGTAGCACACACCTGTAATCCCAGCAATGGGGAGGCTGAGGCAGGAGGATCACTGCAAATTCGAGACTAGCCCAGGCTACAAAGTGAGCTCAAAGCCAGCCTGAACTGCATAATAAGACCTATCTAGGGCTGGGGATTTAGCTCAGCGGCAAAAGCGCCTGCCTGGCAAGCGCAAGGTCGTGAGTTCGGTTCCCGGTACCGGAGAAAAACCAAA